>NW_006432945.1:592830-681371 GCF_000325575.1 Pteropus alecto
TATAAAACCAAGCCAGTTATTTACACATACATAATGTGAGGATCCTATCTGCAAACCCTACTTAGAGGTCCCTCAGACCTCAGAGCACTGTAGTCAGTTCTGGGCTCCACGCTTGGGAGGGACACTAACAAATAGAAGAATGGAGACCAGAACACTTTGAAAGTTTCTGGACATCTTGTCAATAGGGATTGATTGAGAAGGTTGGCAATGCCTTTAGGAAGAGAATATGTTGAGAAGTAAGAACTGCTGGCTTTAGACACTTGAAAGAGTCTCATGGAGAAGATGAATTGAATTATTCTGTTGTATTCCAGAGGGCAGAACTGGGGCCTATGAATGATGTGACAGGGAAGTGGATATTGACTCCATGTACAGAAGATTAAAAAAGAAAGAGTTGGTGGTAGCTATGTGTGGATAAGGCAGTCTCCCAGGTTAGTCAGCTCCTGATCACTGATCATGTTAAAAGCAGAGGGTAGGTGACCCCTTGAGGACTAGGATGCTGCTGAGAAGCTTCCAGCACAGAATGGGTGGGTGGGCTAGGGGATCTCCATGATTGCCTCCAGCTCTCAGGTTGCAGTCTGTTCTCTGGGCCAGGCTACCTTTACTGACCCCTAAATGGTGCTTGGTCCTGATTATGGAAGACTCTGTTTACATTGTTCCCATCCCCCTACCACTACCCCTGATAAGATCAGAAGAAGGAAAATAAACAGCTTTACAGAGGACTGGGGTTTTCAGTAAGTTCTACTTGTTCCGAGGGCTCGTCTCGGAGACCTACAAAAAGCAGCTGCCCCTCCAGACAGCCCAGATGCCAGAGAAGATTCCTCTACTTCAAATAAAAAGGAGAACAGCCACTCCTTTGAAGTACATGTATCAAAGCTTTAATAAGAGCTAATAAAACTATTATGTTGGGTTCACATCTCCTGAGAACATCGAGTCAAAACGTCCCTGAGGAAAGAAACTGTTATATAACTCCTCTTATGGTTTTCATATTTTTTCAAAATTAATCCTTAATTAAAAGACCACAATAATTATTTTGGATTAATTGTAGAATATTAATTAAATCTAAATTGATCTGCCCAGATTTCCTTTTTAGCAATGGAAACTTGGAAGAGTGGCTAAAATCTAAACCTGGGATGGAGCCACCTGAGCGAGCCACCTGGGTGTGGACAGGTGCATGTGCGCCCTGGGCTCTTGGGAGTCCTTGCCGTCTCATAGCTTCTAATAGTGGCAATAGTGAATCCGTTCATTTGTAGAGGGTTAAAATTTCCAGAATGATTTTATATAGATAAGGACAGGTCACTTCTGGGAGCTCCAGGTGCACTGATTGTTAGTCTTTGGAACCAAGGACTGCCTATGGATGTGAAGATAGAGGGTGGGACATGTAGCTTGCATATCTAGAACCAGAGAAGTCGCATGATCTGGTACCCGCCACTCAGTCATCCAGGAGGGGTTTCATGGAAAAAGGGGAAGCCTAGGAAAACTGACAGTTTATGTGCCAGGTATCATGCTAGGAAGTAGGTATTATTATTCTTAATTCCCAGCTTAAGAACCCAAAGGAAAAGTTATTTTAATGGTTGCTCAAAAAGTTACATTAAATGGCAGTGCTGGGATTTGAACTCCAGCCAGTCTGACAGGTTCTCACTATACCATACAGCCTCTAAGGGTGTACATTTTCAGTTCACTAAGGGGTGGCCAATGGGATTCTTGCCAGATTGAGGCATATGCACTCACCTGTGAAGATGTCTCAAACACCAAGCTGCCATCTGCCATTTGTGTTTGCCTAAGGAGAGAAGGAGTGGTGTGCAGCCAGGCAAAAGCGGGGTTAAAGCCAGAGAGCGCTAGGGAGAGTGAGCACTCAGCGACAGAAGAATGTGCTCACAGACAGCCCAGAGCTCTGGAGCAGCCTTGGGCAGAAGGGCAGTGTGGGGCAGCACATGGCAAGGAAGGACCAGAATCTAACGCCATCTGGAGAGGTGAAGACAGGGAGGACCCCTTCCTAGTCTGAACCACTTGACCAAACCCTCAGAGGCACAGAGAGCCCGTGCCCTGATGAGCCAGGTTTCTTTGCCAGCAACTGTCTTGAGTTCAGGGAGCAGGGAGGAAGAAGAAGGAAAGATAGAGCCGAATGGATGGCTGTGAGAAAGCAGCGGGGCACGCAATGGATCCTGCTCTTTCCACCAAGGAAAAAGCTACTTTTGGTTTTAGTTTCGAGAAATTTTGAGCTTATCTCACTTTCTGTGCCTCAGAATTTAAATATTGCTCTGTTCTCGAAATAAAGCGGAAAGGCAGGTAGTACTCTTACATAGTCATCAGTGACCCCACGAGGGGAGAAAGGGGTTTCAAGGAGAAAATCTGAGGGAACTCAAATCCCCATGAGTTCATATTATTGCCCTTGGCCAGGATTTTAGCTTCTACTCCAGTCAGAGCAGCATCTGGGACTGAAAAAGTGGGACTGAAAGTCTGCAGGCGCCGCTGTTGTTTCTGGGGTACCTTTTGAGTAGCAAGTTGTCAGTCAGTGCTGCAGAGAGGGAGCACACGGTATTCAGTCAGGGAGTTTGTCTGTCTGTCTGACTGAAAGGCGCCATGGTCGACTCGTGCATTTCTTTTCCTTCTGCTCACAGCATAGGCGCAAAATAGCTAGTAAACACTCTCTTTACGTCAGTGCTTTGACTCTTTCAAATGTCCTAAGTGCTCAGAGTCATCTGGAATGCAGGGGGTGACACAATTCTTGAGAGTCTGGAAAGGGGTGGTTCCCAAGCCTTCCCTGCACACCTGGCCTGATGCTACTCTAAATGACTAATCAGAAAGACCAGGGTAACAATCACTGGTTTTCAGGACCGACATGATTGGAAATAATGTTGAAAGGAAAGACTTTGGTAAAAGTTTCCAAGTCGGGTTAGGTTTTGGCAACATGTGTTTCTTCTGTGTGTTCCCTGTTTTTTCCCTAAGGCCAACTTCTGGGGGGATAGGAACAACTGTGCACATCTGCTTCCTGGGCTATTCTTCGTGCTCAGCTGTCTGCTAGTCAGAGACGTTCTTCTCAAGCAGATCCAATGATACCAGTGGGTAGTGTGTCTTTTCCTATGGAGGGTCCTCAACCAGCTCCAGGGCTGTCAGATGGGTTGTGAATTAAGGGCCCGTTTGCACAGGTGGAACCGTTCTGTCTAATTTGGAGCAGAGGCTGAACCTGCATTGCGGTCCTTGCTATCTAAGCCCCTGGGGAGGAATGCAGCAGGGCCTTCCTTGCCTTGGTTCTGCCCCTCACCCCATAATCCCAAGTCATGGGGATTTTCCTCTTCAGCCTATTAAAACTATATATCTTCTCTCACAGGTCTCAGTCAGACCCCTCTCAGCAGTTGGCTTTTGTGTCCTGTAAACGTGACAGATTCTGCCAAGAAAAAATGCCTGTCTGCTTTCCTGGCACAGAGGGTTTCTTGGCTGACACTCCTCCAATACGGGCAGACCATGACAACCCGACAGCCTGCAGGAGTAGGAATGCACTGGGTAGTACCAAGCAATAGTCTCCTCCTCCTGTCGGGGCTCCCTGCAGCTTTGACATTTGTTATGGGGCAGGAAGCTACTCTGTACCCAGCAGCTTATCTTTAATGTCCTTAAGCTCCTAAACCTCAATCCTAGGAAGCAGCCTGAAGGAGGAGGACTTGTGATTCAGTGCAGAGAGTACTAGAGGCATAAATTCTAGACCTGACTTGGTTAGTTGTGAGGTCTTGGGTAAGCAAGTTATTTAACTCTTTATGACTCAGTTTCATTTCCTGTAAATTTGAGGGTACTAGACTCATTCATGTACTCATTCACTTAATATATGCTAATTTAATGTGTGTTTTATATCCAGGGGTGCTGTACGGGGCTCTGTAGCAAATACAAAGGGAAAGAAAAACAATATTTTAAAGTATCCACTCAAAATATGCTTTTTTTTAACTCAAAACATGTCAGATACTGGCAGCATTGGCATCCTTCGGAAGCCTGTTAGAAATGCAGAATCTTGAGTCCCACTCCAGACTATGAATCAGAAACTGCACTTTAATAAGATCCCGTAGGTGATTCATGCACCCATTAAAGTTTAAGGAGTACTGACCACACAGTCTCTGCTTTAGCACACATCATTTCATGATACACAGTCCTCTCTTGAAGGAGCTCCTAATCAAAGATGAGAAGAGATTCTAACAAATCCCTACTCTACAGTGTGGTGAATATCTTTATAGAGATGGGAATAGGATAATATGGAAATTCAGAGGAGTAAATGATTGATCATGCCACTCATTCATTCATTCATTTATTCATTCATTCTAGAAGTACTTGAACACTTGCTATCTGCCAGTTACTCTCTTGCTGTTGGGAAATGCAAACAATATTAGAACCAAGAGTGGCTTCTTTCCTTTGAGGGCAAGATCCACTGTGCCTCCCGTTGCTTTCTCTCAACCAGCCCATTCGGCTCTCTGTTTGTATGGAGCTTGCCTTCTAGAGGGGAAAGACACGTAATAAACAACTTAAATATATAGGCGTAAAGTCAGATAGTGATGAGTGCTATAAAGCAATAAACGGGGTGATGTGATAGTGACTGGGGGTGGGGGAGTGGGAGCTACTTGTGATAGGTTGATCTAGATAGGCCTCTTTGATGAGCTGGGATCTAAATGATGAAGAACCAACCATGGAAAGATCCAGTCTGTGGGGGTTGGGAAAAGAGGGTATTAGGGAAGGAGGACAGCAATGGAAGGCTCCATGGAGCAGATAAATCTGACCTCCGCTTGGTGCAGCAGGAGCTCAGGGGAGCTTGGTAAGAAATGACAGCATAGGAGCTGTCAGGAGCCAGCTTATGTGGAGCCGTGCTGGCCATGATTAAGTCTGAGACTGGATTTTACTCTGAGGGCAATTGTCGCACTATGCACTGATGTGTACTTACAACCTGTAATTCTGGCCGTTGCATGGTGACTAGACTGTAGAGGGTAAGGCTGTAAGCGGGGACACCAGGAGGCTCTTGCAGCAGCGCAGTTGAGTGATAATGGTTACTTGGACTAAGATGGTGGGTGTGAACGTGGAGAAAGGTGAATGGTTTGGGGATATATTTTGGGAATAGCATCAAAAGTACCTGGGAAAGATTTTTTAGAGGCAGTTGTACATGGACTTTGAAGAATAAGTAGGGATTCACTAGGCAGATATGCAAAATTCTAGGTTTAGAATACCAAAAGTGTGGTGTATTTTGGAAACACAAAGTTGGTTTATGATATTCTTCTGAAAGAACCAAGGGGGAAAAATTTTACTCTAAAGTGCGTATTTCTTATGAATATGCAGTTCTTTCCTTTCACAATGGCAGCCTTCCAATATGTGATAACTTTCCTGATTTCTGAGCAAGGCTCTCCAAATTCTCTACCAACCCCCTTATTACACAGATCCAAGTAATCACTTTGGAGATAGGAAAGGCCCCTCTCTTTTCTTTCTTCCAGTAGATCAGACATTGGTTCTGGATGTGCTTGCATACACCTACCTTCTCTTAGAAGAGACTATTTTGGTCTTCTGAGAAGTATGTTTTCAGCCCCAAACTCCAGAGCTGCCCTAGAAACCATTCAATCCAAGCAGGAAAATAAATGTGAATATCACTAACTCAGCAGCTTGGCAGCTGCAGACGATCCCATTATGTCAATCACCATCAGCAGTTCACTGTAACTGGCAGGCTGTCATCCTTCTGGAGATTAATTGCTGGGAACCTGTTGTATGTATTAATAGATCATTTATTCAGATTGATCTTTCACTCATTGATCTTCAATCTCTGCACATGGCCAGGTACCTATCGTTCTTGTGATCTGACTTCTGGGGCTAATCTTTACTCTAAAAGACTCTTGGGATTTCTTAGCAAGCATAGTAACCCCATGAAGGCTTCGGGTCCACAAGCCACAGCTGCAGTCAATTTCTCTCCATCTCTGCAGAGACAAGGAACCTAGATGCTTTATACCCTCCCATGATTTGATTTTTAATATTTTGAGTTCCAAATCTGCAATCGAAGCACTACTGTCAGGCTGTGATCTGAATCCTCCTTTGAACAGCTTTAGCACCTTGCTCTTTAGAAGTTGGAGCTTCTTTCTCATTCTCCTGCCTTCCCTGTGCCAGCTCTCATCTTTGGACTAGAGAGAGAACCTGGGGTCACCCTAATCTTTCAACAGGATAATGCCTATCCATCTGTTCTGGGCTGCATTGTGTGCCCCTAAAATTCATACGTTGACGTTCTAACCCCCAATATCTCAGAATGGGACTGTATTTGGAGATAAGAACTTTAGAGATGATTTCAGTAAAATGAGGTCATGTGAGTGGGCTCTAATCCAATATGACTGGTGTCCTTATAAGAAGAGGAGATAACACATGGAGGAAAGATCATGTGAGAATACAGTGAAGAGGCAGTTGTCTGCAAGCCAAGGAGGGAGGCTTCTTAACGATGCCACCTTGACAGACACCTTGATCTTGGTCTTCTAGCTCCAGAACAGTAAAGAAGTAAATTTCTGTTATTTAAGTCACTCAATCTGTGGCACTTTGTTATGGCATGTCTCATGATAAATGGCACCTATTCTGAGAGGATTTCCCCCTCTCCTAGATTAGCTTCGGTCATCTTACTGTCTGCTTCTATTTCTTTGACTTTTCATTGCCCTAACATTCGTAATGCTACATTATAATTCTTATTTAATTATTCATTTTTTTCAGAGTCTATCTGCTCCACAAGGCCAGAGACAAGTCTATCTTATTCACTGCTTTGTTAGATATGAAAAATAACTCTAATTTCTGTAACAGATAAACCTCCAAACCTCAGTAGGTTAGCACAATAAAAGTCTGTTTTTCATTCAGAACACAGTCCAACGTGGGCCCACGTTTCAAGGACTCAAGTCTCCATTTATGGCTACATTTTTTTCAGGTCCCTGAAGGGCTCCCAATTTAGCTGGTGAATGAGATAAGAAGAGTGATCATTGGTGGGAGGTTTCTATGGGTCAGACCTGAAAGTGGAGTACCTTACTTCTGCTCACGTTTTACTGGCCAGAAATCAAGTCACATGACCTCAGCTAACTGCACGAGAGGCTGGGATAAATAGCGCGTTTGTGTGCCTAAGAAGAAAAAGAGAATATGGATATTGGTGAACACCAGCAATTTATACCATAACTGCTATAACTCAAGCACCAATCATAGTGCCTGACTCATAGTAGATGTTTAATAAGTATTTTAATCAATTAACTCATTAATCTCCACAGGTCACACACTTAGCCTTAGGTAGAACTGGGATAGGATAGTTTGGAATTTTGGCCATATTTTCACATCTGAGGGTCTTTCATTAAACAACATCGCCTCGTTTGTGGACCCTTGGAAGATCAAATCTCCTATTCTCAAAAATCCTCTCAAAAGAAATTATTCCAACAAAAGAAGTTATTTTATTCCTAATATCTTAACAAAAACCGGCAGCTCAATATGTGTTTTGCCATCTTGCTACTGTTATTTGATTCTAAGTTATTAGACTCTACTTTCCTGGAGAGCAACACATTCACCATCTGGGTAGCCCAGCTTTAAGCCCAGTACCTGGCACATCTTTAACGTCCTTTCAGCCAACATTTATTGAGCATTTACTGTAAGCTGTGCTAAGTGCTTTACATGCATTAACTCATTAAATTGTTCCAAGAAGGAGCAACAGTGATTGTCTGGTTTTTATGTATTGAAACCCAGTGCTCAGAGAACTTAAGATAACTTGCCAAGTGTTACCAAATTACTAAGCAGTCAAAGTAAGCTGTGGTGTCAAGTTCATAGGATTTCAAAGTTCACCCTCTTAACCACTACTCCAAGCTGCCTTTCCTGTGCAAGCTCATTACATTGAATGGAAATTGGCCATGGGCATCAGAGCTAACTTTGCCGATCTTGTGAGGGAACAAAGGCTGTACTGCTTAGTCATGTTTTTATTTTTAAGAGTGTATATCTCTTCACTTTCTTGAGATTAAGAACTGAGTTGCCTTTGTACCCCACAGATCACCTAGCACAGAACCCTCTAGATAATTCTCAATGTCTGTATCTATTCTCTGCAAGGTTAATAAACCAGGACCTAAAGAAGAAAAGGAATGGTCAACGTGCCTCTACTGGTCAGTGTACCCTTCCCCAAGCACCCACTCATCTACAGCCTTCACCTTCTGCTCAGCAACTTCATCTTCACCCAAGAGCTCTTCTTGAAGGCATTTTTTTCTCTTTCAATATACAACAGAAACAGATGGGTCCCTAGTACCCCATGAGAGTGAAGGACACTTCTGTCCATCTCTGAGATTGATGTTGGTGGGAGAGGAAGGAAGCTAGAGTTTCTGAAGGAATTCCATCTTGAAGATCAGACAAAATGGAAGAAAAATTCATTGTTATTCAAGTCCTCTCAAGAAATAAGACATGTATTTTTCTTCTAGTCATCCCCACTCCATGGTTCTGAATCTAGTTGCATCAGAATCTCAGGTCCCTATTCTTCCAGCTTGTGGAGCCCAGAAGTAGCAGTTCCCAGATCTAGTACCAGTGTTACAGCTCCTGGGAAGCTGAGACTGAAGTCTGTTCTAATCCTTTCTCAAATCTATCCCATAGGCATTTTCTGAATGAAAATATTCATTTGGATGCATGTAAACTTCCCTTAGTTCATTATTTTAATTTCTTTTGTATTCCTGAAAATGACATTTTGCCCAGGATTTTTTGTCAGTGGGCTTTCCTGCCCTCCTCCCCAAAAGTAAATAAAATAGTGGAGTTTTTTGCATGTATTTGGCATAAGTGAAGACCCTCTCCTATGTAAGCACTTGGTTGAATTATTTCTGCCTACTTGCTTTCCTGTCCCTACACTGAGCAAGGCTGCACAGCTCCAGCAACTGAATGTGGGGAGGTCAGCTGTAGATGTGCATGGCTCTCTCTTCTTTAGGTGCATGGGGTACAGCATATAATAAATAATGGGGGAGTTTCAGGCAATGTGGTAGAGCCATGTGCAGATGATGATAATGATGATGATTGGTGGAATGAGAAAGAGGATTTCCAGCCCTTCTAAAGGAAACTTGAAGTAGTCCATGGCTACTCAATGTATAAAGAGAACTGGCCACCATCATCTTCAGATGCTACGTGAATTCAAGTTTTACTGTTCGACTCCTGCAACTGGCAGGATCCTCTTAGGGGTGGCGAGTACAGAGGGAGCTGAAGAAAGACATTCTCCAGTCACCCCCAAGTTCATTCCCACTTCAGGCTAAGGGCCAAAGGAAAGCTCTGTCTCCTCGAATTTGGTTTGAATTGAAGCCATGCATCCCAGGTGAGCTGCATCCCGGGCCTTTTTCTTGCTGATGTCAAAAGGCTGGATGTGGACTGCAGGAAGGCTTGAGGGCTGTCTTGCCTGCTAACACTGATTTTATGATATGCTAAACATAACATTCAATAGCTATTACTTCCACTGTCAGGGAAACAACTTGAGCCATCTGTCTTCCTCCACAGACTATATTACATTTCTCCATACAAATGACAATGCATTATAATATCTTTTATTATAATATTACTTATTTATTGCCAAAGATTTTCCAGCATTAATGCCGAGGGCTCTCGTCCTTTATCTGCTTTTTGGGTTGTTTGTTATGAATGTCACATTTTATTTATCAAGATAGGCTTGTTCTTGATTTACTTTTTATGCAAACCTGGGCTTTTATCTCATTAGATTTCTCAGCATGCTGGGACAGGATGGACAAGATGTTCTGCTTCCTGCTTTGTCAAAGGACCCAAAGGGGAAGGACCAGGATTTAAGATGATGGTACTTGAGCCTTAGAAGAGAGCTCATGGGGTCATGTGTGCCAGTGTCCCCTCGCTTTAGGCAGAACTGCAGCCTTGATCATCTCATTTCAGAAGGTCTCTGTGGAAGAAGCTCCCCAAATTATTTTTTGGTAACTTATTCCGAAGTTTAGCAGACTTCTTTTCTAAGAAGCTCTTCCTCTACCCCCCACATTAAAGCTACTTCTTTCAATTTAGTCAAAAATGTAACATTCTACTCAGATCTTATTTCTCTAACAAGCGTACTTGAGAGCCCAATGTAGAAAACACTCTAAATGGCATATACACTTGGAGGCAGTTATTTGTTTTACAAAGAAAGAAAATCATGCTTCCTTGAAGAATGACCTCTAGTTCTCTTAAGTGACTGTGTATACATCATTAATGACTAGACAGAAAAAGCTTTTTTTTCCCCCTCAATTGGGGGTAGGTAGATGTGCAGGAAGAGAAGATAAAATTAAAGTGCCAGCAAACTAACGTCTACTGAAAGTCTGACAGAATTGCTGATACAGTCCTTGTAAAAACTAGAGATGTCTTTACATTGATACATCGGTATAAAAACATCAATTCACATTCTACTTTGTTAGAAAGAGGTGTGGTTCAATTGTATTTGAGTGAAACTTTGTCCTGCATTTCTTTAGAATTTTCTCTAGAACATAAAATCCAGTGGAAACCGAGCCCAGAGTCAAGACTGGCTTTGAACAAATGGTAAGTGAGAGCTAGGGAGTTGTTGTTTACCTTTATTTATCTACTCACTTTTTCTATTAATGCTCCTTTTCCATTGTAAAGTAGGACCTGTCCTATCCTTTCTTTCCTTACCTGGGAGCCCAGTACCTAAATTACCCTAGCTTTTTAGTTCTGTTCCCACATATCTCAGTATTGCTAAGTAAAACCTGAGAGACTAATGGCTGATAAAAGCCAGAAGCCAAAATCATTACCAGGCTGGTTTACATTTTAAATAGCAGACTATTGGAAAACAATATTATTATTCAAAGAATGATACTACTATGGTGGATATTCAGGTATCATAGAGAACTGAAGAGGGAGAAACATTGGACTAGGGATGGAAGCCAAGTAAAGTCAAAGGGAAGTACTTCAAATCATTCCAGGTAAGGGACTCAAAGCCTTTCGTCCATGAGACCGGATCAAAGTGTCGCGTTGGGCAATTCTTCCTCCTGCCCTATATCCCGAGGCCCTCTTTTTCTTGGCAACATGCCAAGCACAGGACAAAGGCAGCAGTGCAATACCTTGACCATGCAGAGTGGTACTTTTAACATCTACAGAAAAACGAGACTTCATGTACTTTTAGCTGTTTGCCCTGAAACAGCTGATGAGATGAAAGGCTTGTGTCTGAGTGGCAGAATGCCTTGGAAGGCTTATAGCTGCCATTCATGCTTGCCCACCATCTTCAAAGGGAAAGAAAATGCTGTGGCTGAGAAGTCCTGCCTGATCACATAGGATTTCAAAGTAACACTGCCACAGGCAGCAGTGGGAAGGTGGGGGAAGTGGTAAAAGGGTGGCTTGCTTGATTGGCAAGGTCTTGGGTATTGTTGGAGATCTAATCTCAGAGTCCTGCACTCTCCATTGAGCCCTTGAGCTGGTAGCCAGTTGCCAAAGACTTAGAAGGCTCTGTGAATTATTTACAAGGCAGAGGGACTCTTCTTAAAGCAGGGTAGGCCTGTTTTTGAAATATATGGTAGATTGGGAAAGTAGAAAAAATGATGTTGAGACTATACATTTTATTAGACCTGGCTGCTTGTCCTATATCCCACCCTTCCTTGTTCTTCCTTCCATCTTCTGCCACCCTTCCCCTCCCCTCCCCCAATAAAGATGGCAAGTCGAAAACAAGGGATGGCGTTTCCCTGAATTTTCTTCTTTCCCCCAGTTTCCAATAGTCCAGATGCTATCCTTCCTCCTCCTGCCCATTCTAATACTTTGGGTTGGTTTGAGTAGACTTGTTACTCAAACTAGCTGAGTTCGCTTTCCAATTCAGGGGGAAGGAGAACAGATTTAGTTGACTTGTTCCTAATGGGGTTTGGGCATCTCCTGCAGCAGCAGTGGCCCTGAGGTGTGATTGATGCTGCTGTGGTTTCATTAATGGGCTCAGTTCATGATGTCATGAAAAGAGGGCAGTGCTGAGCACCGGTCATCATTTTAATACATTGTTTAAAACAAAAAAAATCATTACTTATAGTCTACGGTTTGTGAAATGGTGCAATAACTCCGCTTGCACATTGTTTTCTATGGAGATATAAACCTGTACCCAAGTTCTGTGAAGCTATTGGTAAGCTCTGTGGGGATGGAGGGAAAGATGCCCCTAAACGCCCTGTTTTCTCAGTATCAGAGTCTACTATGGGCACAGTCCATCTGATTCTTTTGGATTTTTCTGAGCAGACAAGTTATTTACTCCTGTTATTTATTCAAAGTGCTTCTGGGTGATGCAGAATTGGCCTCTTCAATACCATGCAATTGATAACTTCTAGAGGAATGGGATTGACAGGATACAGTCAGCTTTATCTTCTCAGTATTGTGCTTCTTAGCAAACAATTTTAATATCATGGCCCAAGGAAGATAATCAACAGTCTGCCGTCTCTACTCTGATCCAAAGAAATCCAGATCCACCATCTTTCTCCCTTCCCAAGTACCTGCTTTCCCTAAGTACCTGACTAGGACTGGGATTTGTTGATACCCAAGTCTCCCTCAGCCCCCAAAGATTCAGTTAATACTTATAATATTGTTTTTGCTTGCATCACTACAAGAGTCCCCTGACTGCTCCCCACCCCTACCTCCATTCTTATGCTTCTTCAGTCCATTCTGCCTAATTAGGCACAGTGACTGTTCTGAAATGTGCATCTGATGTTTATCTTCCTTGCTAAAACTCTCTTTATTGATTTCAGGGTAAAATACAAATTCTTTTGCAAGCCCCAAATCGCCCTTTATGGACTATTCTTTCCAACTTCACCTCTTCTTATCTTCTCCATCTTAATCCTATTCGAACCTGCTTGTGGCATTCATCCCTCACCTGGGAGTAATTTCAAATGTGTTCCCTTCTCCTAGGAATGTTCTCCCCAAAACTGATCTTCCTTGTTTGGCTAGCTTCTACTTGTCGTTTATGACTAGCTCAGAATCTCCTTCATTCGAATGCCATTTATAGTTGACTGCCATGGATCAATTTTTAGCTAGGGGTCTGTTTTGGGGGACCCCATAACCTTTAGGCTTGCTTCTAACAGCAGTCTCTCTCTTTTTATATGTTCTCTGCTTGCCTGTTTGCCTACAAGATACTAAATATGTGAGGCAAGAACTGTGTCTTAGTCTTCTTTTTAGCTCTGGTGTTTGATCAACAAACAAAGGTGCTTAGCAAATGCTGGATGAATAAACGCTTGACCTGTCCAGTGTAGGTTAATTGCACACAATTAGGTTCACTCCTTCCTTCCACCCTTCCTCCCTCCTTCCTTCCCTTTCTTCTTTCCTCCCTTCCTTCTTTTCTTCCTTCCTTTTTTCCCTTCCTCTCCCTCTTTTCTTTCTTTCCTTACTCCCTCCCTCCCTCCCTCCTTCCCTTCCTTTCTTCTTACTTCATTTCTATCCTAGTTTGGGAGGTTTGTTTCTGGTGCTACATATAGTGTCTTGCTGGGTTTAACAGGGGGATTGTTTTTTCGTGAAAGATATCACTTCTGGTATCTTTCCTACATAAATCTGTTCAGAGATTTAGAGCCTTTCCCCGGCTCTAAATATTCTCTAAATATTCCAATAGAAAGTGAAAAGACTTTGCTCCTCCTCTTCCAACACAGTAGCATCAAAATCCTTTTTTGGCTTCAGTGGAGTAGATCAATGATAAGTTTGGGGATGGAGGAGTGGGAGTGAACCTGAAGCGCAACATTCATTAGGTGCAGTCTGATAGGGTGCTGTTCTCCCCCAACCTCTTCTTATTTCTGAGGCTGCGTCTTTGGTAGTCATTAGCGTCGTCCATTAAATATTTCCCAGACTTATGATAGGAGTGCATTTACTTGCCTGAACAGAAGTGGAAGAGTCACTTCCAGACAGAAGGCCCTAGAACTGAGATATAATTCATCGCTCTCAGGTGGTTACTCCATCAGCTTGGCCCCAGAGTTACACAGTGATGAGCAGAACCCTCCTGCCAATCTGTACTGGACATGTAGTTGTACTGAGAATAAAGCTTCATAAGTAAAGCTGCTGAGATCTGCAGGGTATTTGTTACCACAGCATAACCTGGTTTCCCCTGACTGATCTGGAGTCACTAAAAAAAAATCTTTCTCTTCACTAAAATTCTCCTGCTGGGGATTCCATAGAGAGAGGTGGCTCAGTACTACATACACCAGCACTTATGCAGATCCTGCTCTGCCTGATCCAACCCCTGTGGGTCAATGGCCATGATCATTCACCCTCACCAGATTTGCCTATAGTGCTCTCATCAGGAGAGCCTGAGGCATTGCTTCATGAGAATGGACATCTCTTGTTTGATCCCTGTAACAATTTCCCTTTTTCTTCTGCTAGGATCAATTCCCACTTTTGGGGGAGCCATTGCTGCTCCACACAAACCTTATGATATGATGGGTTGCCAATCATAGCATCAAGTACCCCTGACCACAAGAATGGGCACCTGATCTAGGCTTGACTATTTATCGCTGCACAAGTGATTGGCACAAGGGTGGAAATGTGACCTAAGTTGGAAACGTTAAGAGACCCTTCTTTCCTTTTGGTTCTAAAATAAGATGACTTGAATGCAGAGTATACTTTTGCTACATGGAGAAAGTCCATTGCTATCACACATGGAAGCAGAGACAGGAGCTATAGAGAGAGATACCTGACAGTTTTGTGAGCTAATAAATCCCCCTTGTTCTTAAACTAATCTAAGTTGTTTATCTGACAGTTTTAAGAGAAAGAATTTTTACTAATTCACCCAGCCATGTTAAATCTTCTCTTTCTGTGTGATCCTTATTCATTTCCCTTCCCTTCATGTTCTGGTGGTAATATACAAGTGACCCTGGGCCCTTGGTAATGATCTTCCTGGTGAGCAGGCACTCTGGCTCTGAAAGTGTTGGAGCTATGCAAACATTAACTTCACTTAGCATGAGGTCAGATACAGACCCTCTCATTTTCCTGGGTACTGCAGAAAACAGAAGTAAGTAGAAGGGCTCTGAGCAGGTAATATCCATGTGGGTGAGTGTGAGTTATATGGACTATAACTCACACTCACCCACATGGATATTACTCTAAGGATCATCTATTCCAAAAACCTCAGAGCTGATTTATTCTCATTGTACTTAGAATTATAACACTCTCAATTTTGCTTCAATCTTAGAATAGAATTAGTATATCAGAAGGGGTGAAGGTGAAGGTACTTTGTGTCCTGTTGGCAGGAAGTGACATTTAATAGTCGATTCAAAGAGAAGTTAAAAAAAAAAAACCTATAAATGGCAAGCAAAAGGCCTCAAGCTTGGGGCCTTAAAATGTCAGGACAAAGAGTGTTTTACACAAGTGGAGCCCAGAGTGCATCATTATGCATCAAGGCACTGTACATCACTGCTTCTACAGCTTTGTACAAAAGCAGATGCTCCTAATGATGACCCTGAGTCAATATGATGGTAACTTATGTTTGGGATTCTTGGTTTATTAAGGCAGGACATGTATTCATTCGAAAAATACTATGATTAATTGTCTTAAATGCTTGGCATTCAAAGGGTTAAATCCAAGTCTTTTTAGCAAATTTATTTCTATAAAACAGCCTTTTATCTGATAGTGCTGGATCGATGAGGTATACTGTATTGTTTATCAATATAATTTGCAATATGGACATATTCGTTTTGTTTGTATGCAAACTCTTTACTACGTGATAATGTTTGTGAAAGCATTTTATGAACAGTGATACATAATATGAATGTTCTTTATCACCATGCTCTGTGGAAGTCCCGATGACTCTTTCCTAGGAATCCCTAGACTAAAGCTATTCTCAAAGCTTAGTGTGCATCCAGCTCCTCCTGGGAAGGCATTAAACGTGTAGAATCCCAGGGCCCATTCTCAGATATTTTGACTTAACAGCTCTGGGGTGGAAACTAGAGACCTACATTTTAAAAAAGGGTTCCCTCCCCCAGTGACTCTAACACAGGTAGTTTTTATTTTTTATTAAAAAAAAATATTGCTCTGTGTTTCTCTCGAGACTCCAGCTTCCCTTTTCCACAATGGGCCTGAGAAGAAAATCCCACTTCTGTATTGTGTGTAAGGTCAGAACCCAGGCCCGAATCATTGAACAGAGGCTGAAAGTCATAAAATAAAATAGGATCTGGTTGAGGTGACTGAAATAAGTTGGAGAAAAAAATAAAGACTTCCTAAGTCAAGTTTTAGATAGTGGTATAATTAGAATTATTATCCATTATTTATGTGGCAGATGATGTTCATGAGATGCTTGATGACTCTATGTTAATAGGCAGTGGCTTTGCTGAAGGGGAATGTGACATTGGTCTTTCTTTTCTCTCTCCTGCCTCCCTCCCACTAACTCTCTTCTTCTATTGAGCCCAAGCCAGTTCTGAGGACACTTTTGCTTTGGCACCTTGTAGGAGTTTGTGACAGAAGAGTGAGGTACAAAATTAATAGTCTTTGATTTAGAAACTGGTTACCATCTTTATATACGGTACCAGTAGTTCGAAAATAGTTATAGGTGTTGCTGCCATTCCTTCATCCCCCTTTATGTGTTGGACATTTGTCATGTATGACCTCATAAAATTCTTATAACAGCCTTATGAGTAGATATTATCTCTTTAAAGATGAAGAAGCTGAGATTCGAAGAGGTTAAAAGACCAGCTCGTGGCAATATAGCCAATAAATAGTGGAACCAGGTGACCTTGAGTGTAACTTCCAAGGTCTTTCCACTACTTGTAGAGTATCAGGGCCCCCCAAGAGCCCTCGAAGGGAAGAGAGTGTGCTAGACTCCTCTGTCTTGGCAGCTCATCTGGGATCGTTGAGTGCTTTGTCCTCACTATGGCCAACGGTGATCCTTGCCTGGTCTTGTCAGATTTAGTCAGTCTTCCCTGGATTCTTCCAGCTCAAGGCCTGGACTATTAACTCTCAGAGCATTTTTGGTAGGGTGAGATCAACCTTAACCTGAAGGTTTCCAAGAATAAAAAGCACTTGGGACACGTTATCCTAGCTCTGTGGATAAACCTCATTTGCTTTCGCTGTGACAAATTATTTTTTTCCTTCCTTCACCTGGATATAGCCTTCCAAGAATTTGAGACCTATCGTGTGAGGTTAGCATGTCCCAGGAGAAAAGAGGATCGTGAGGTAAAGCATAGTCCATCAAAACAAGGGGCAACCGTGCTTGAAAAAGCCCTGCTCTTTGGGGTAGTGATATCCTGGTTCAGTTTAAGAAAGGCCTCGTGCCCAGTGTCCTCTAACAATCTGGCTTTAACGGGGTTACTATAGCTGGGGTAAAGCATTTTATATGGAACCGGGTTTACATTATCCTACTCTTTAGAGATCTTGCTTGCAATGCTGTTCAAATCCTTTAATCCATAAATAGGATTCCAGACAGCGCTGGGCTGCCTTCCAAAACTGTAATCTTCCAGTATATGAATTATTACCAAAAGATTAGGGTGTTTCTAGTAATAACATTTCAAATAAATCAGCTTTCATGGAGGAACAACAAACTAATATTGGAAATAACAATATAAAGACATTTATATAGCCACTTGCTAGAATAACTTCCCTAACCAGGGGCTTCTTTTCTCATTTACGTTTATTCTGTATGAAAAGTCTTTTTTCATTTATCATCAGCTTCTGGCTTTGGCCTTAAAGCATGCCACGTAGTACCAAGTTTTAGACCTCTCAAGTCCCTTCTTGGAAGCCTGTGAAATTACCAGGTCTGTTTACCCAAGGATGGTCAGAGGTGTTGACTATTGTTCCCAGAAACTCCATACTCCTTTGGCTTTTCTCTTGGGCTCTGAGCGAGTGTGTAAAAGGAAAATATAAGTAAATTTCAGGCTAGAAAGTATGTTTTGGGGGCTTTGTATCAAAGATCGCGAATAAGATTGTGGCGTAAAAGAGAAGATTCCTTTCATGGCCTTAGAGATGGAGTCCTTTTTGAGATACAGAGAACTCTGCTGACATAAAGATTTATCCCACGTGCATGCACCATCGTGATGGCCCCAAGGCTGTGTGATGTGAGGAAAGAGGACTTGTTTTATATCTGAATAAATTTTGGCTTTATCACTCACCAGTCTTGGAAACCTCAGGCAAATTCCTTTACTCTTTCATGTTCCCATCTATAAAATGGGGATACTTTCTACCCCATGGGGTTATCGAGAAGATTAAATGAGGTACTAGTGATACCATCAGCAAAAATATGTTATTTCTCTCCTTTCTACTGTTCTTTTAAACCGTCTGAGTTCATGATAAGGTGGCTGATGGCAAGTAAGGAGTCTCTGTTTCTTAGCCACAGACTGCTGCTTTAAGAAATGCCTCCAGGCTAGAAGCAGGGATACCTGGTTTAACTCCCATTTCTGCGGCTAATGTGCAGTGACCTCCAGTGAGCTGTCACACTTCCAGATCCCCATTCCATCGTCTATTAGAAAAAAAGTTTCTGTCTTCTCCTTACTTGGTAGAGTGAGAAAGTTATGAAGTCAACATACTTATATGAGATCACATTTTAAGGAGACATTTCATAATCATAGAATTTTAATGCTAGAAGAGGTTATCTAGGAAAGGAGGGAATTAATAGTCATTAAAAGTACTCATCATGCATGTTCAAGGCTTTATATGCTTCATCATATTTAATCCTAGCAACCCTATGAGGGAGGTCGAATTATGTCCAATTTATAGAAGAAGCGAAAGCTGAGGCTCAGAGAGTCACTTTTAGGGAACTTACCCCAGGTTCACACAGCTAAAATGTGACGGAGGCAGAACTCAAACTCAATGACTTAGAAGTCATTTTCTTCCCATTGTACCATGTTTTTACCATTTGTAATTCTCATTTTATAGGTCACAAAACTGGAACTCAGGGGATGTTCATCCATGGACTTAGCTGAATAGTGAAAAATCTGAGACTAGAACTCAATTTCCCTCAATTGCTATTAATCACCTAACTTAGACCTCCATCTTCCGTCATTATTTCAAAGAAGTTTTGTTTTCATTT
Source organism: Pteropus alecto (assembly GCF_000325575.1). Taxonomy (NCBI): domain Eukaryota; kingdom Metazoa; phylum Chordata; class Mammalia; order Chiroptera; family Pteropodidae; genus Pteropus; species Pteropus alecto. The sequence goes on from NW_006432945.1 coordinate 611,774, forward strand.
GGATAAATTTTCAATAGACAAAGTCTCCTAACATTTTAGGTGGAAAAGGTTGGAAGAGCTGATTTCTTTGGTTCCTTCTAGCTCAGAAATTCTATTATTTCTATGACCCTCCATTCCCCAGAGTAGTTAATGATCTGTAAAGAAACACTTAAATGCACAGGTTTACTACCTTCTCGCTCTGCAAGCTAGAGGGAAGTCAGCTATTATTTTTCTGCTTCAGAAGGGATATCTGAGATCCACATTGCTTGAGCATCTAACTCAAGGGTACAGCTGATCGGTGGCCGAGCCAGGCCTGGAATGCTTGAGGGAGACTGTGTTTTAGTCACTTTTTAACCTCGGTGCTTAGCAGAGGGTCTGGGACACAGCTCGTGCTTATTTGGAGAATAAATACACTCACACATTAATAGATGAATGAGTTGAACCCAGTCTTCTCAACTCTCAGTGTAGGTTTCCTTTAGCAGCTCTCTCCCATCCCCAAACTTAGAAATTGGGAACATTTGCCCGTTTGCTGAATGCTTCATGTTTTGGGCTTTCTTAGAACAGAGTAGACCTGTAGGGTACATTTCAAAAGAAGGATGTTTTATTTGCAGATTAGGAGGGTGGCAGGTCTGAATACAGACCTAGGAGGGTAAAGGGGTAAATTTGCACACACCGCCCCAACTCCTTTGAGTCAACCGAAGGCAGCACTCGTGTATTATTAATGGGATGGGAAAGGGGATGCCAGGAGAAGAGATGTTTGTGAATTGTCTCCTTAGATTAAAGGACCTTTGAAATGGAAAGCATTAGCCCTCTGATTAACTGAGCTCTGCACGTTACATTTTAGACTTTTGAATGAAAAGAAAAGAGGAAAAACACCACTGTGTTTTTGAAAGCTGGCGTCATTTTTTTCCCCTTTTTCTAGCCATTCGCTTAGCCACCCCATAAAGCAATGATGAATGGCACGTACTACAAAGAGGAGCCGGCGGGCACACATGGGCCTGGTGCTGTTTCTGTCAGGGCAGCTCAAAGGGAAGGCTGCACCACACAAGGCAGCCTCCTTTCGTCCCTAAACAAATGTTTTTACTGAAGTGGTGACAGTCTGATTTAATTATGGGGTGAGGGAGAGAATGAGAGCGTCCATTCTGTTTGGTGGAGAAGAGAGACTGGAAGGCTTGGGTAGGATGGGAACCAGAATTCACCAGTCCCCAAGGCCCTTTGTTCAATTATTCTTTCTGCCTCGGTTTCCCCATTTGTCAAAATGGAAACAAAATTTCCCTAGCTGTCTGAGGGGATGTGGAAGTACAGCTTTTATTGATCTGATGGCAAAAGTGTGGGAAAGAGAAGAAACAGGGATGAGAGGGGCTGCAAAGACCAGTGGAGACGACTTCATGCATTTGTTTTCTGTCAGTATGAGAGGTGGGATGGGCTGAGTAAATGAGAGGGTTGGAATATATTTTTCCTTGAGGAGTTTATGGAACAATACCAGGTGCCACTCCCCATCCCCTCAATCACATGCATATACATTTTTGTTTAGATGATACTCAAAATCATGAAAGCAGAGGATGGACTTCTTGACATATAGAAGACCTTTTTCAGAGTATAACTCTGGAACACAGATTTTTGCAAGCAGGCCTTTGCTCAGGGATTTGAAGACAATGCATCTTCTCTGAAAGGCACTCCATCCTTACCCCAGCCTGCAGCGTAGGGATGGTTCCACTCATTAACGGGCGGGCCCGTTTCTCAGGGGCTGGCCTGCTCTTCTTAAGCAACTATTGTCTCCTTTCCTATTCAGCTGTCAGCTCATTTCCCATGATGCTGCTGATGTTCAGCCTGAAAAGAGTCTTTACCCTGCTGGGCAGTGAAGCAAGTTTCATCCAAGGGGGTTGTAGCCCCTCCCCTCTGCCATGGAAAAAGATCAGGCATCCTCCTAATATCAAGCAGTGATCTTAGCTGGATCTAGATCTGCAAAAATAAGGAGAAGGAAAGATGAGTAAATTAATAACTCTTATTTTTCTCTATTTCTCGACACTCTTAAGGGTTGGGAAAAGAGGTTATGTGGAGCCAAAATATGTCAGTCTAGGAGTTGAAAATATAAAACACTAATAGAAATCCACTTAGGCTTAATTGAGACATGCATTTATTTTTAGAAATTAGGCAAAATCCCAAAGATATCATGTAATGTCACCTGGGGAAAGTGCTGGTATTAGCAGTCCAGATACTTAGCTTCAGGTTTCAACTCTGGAGCTAACAAATTAGCTTATCTGAGACCAACATGCTGCAAGGCTAGTGAGTGACAGTAAATGGCTTAACCGAGGATGAGCTTAGCTGACTCTTGTATTTGCTTGAAAAACAGATCTGCTCATAGACATGTAGCGATTTATGACACATAAAATAGTGGTAGCCTTAAATTTGGGAAATTGTGAGTTTCTCTAGACACGTTTTTCACCGGTATAAAAGATATTTACTCTGAAGTTTGCTTTTTGGATTCCAGTTTATATTAAAACAGATGAAAAAGAGAGGAAGTAGAAAGAAAATACTATAATTCTGTACAGATTGGAATTTTCATTATCATTATGAAAGAAATACTTCCAAAAAATGAAAAATGATATATGACACCCCAACACCAGGCTTTCTCCTTACCCCTGGGGTATCTTAGTGTGAACATTGTTTGGAAGGTTCCAGAAAGGACAGGCTCGCTCTAGAATTGCTGTGGCATCTGTCCTGGGCTTGCTGGTGACGGAGGCAAGCAGAAATTCTGGCTTGGAAAAGAGATGGAAAGGTGAAAAGTTCATGAGATATTTGAAGCTGAAAAAAATGAAAATCTTATATCCATTAGAGGAAAGAGAGAAGGGAATTTCTAAAATTGCTAATGGGACTAATTTGCCTCTTCTCCCTTGAGAGGCAGGTTCGTCCCACACTTCAGGATGTTATGGATCTCTTGCATTTTCCTGCTATCTTATGAATTTTTTGTCATGTGACTTTTTCCTTTGTTTTATTCTCTGGAATCCCTTTTCCTCCACCTTAGGCTTCTGGATAATCAGTCCTATGATGTCAGGTGACTTGCTCCTGTTCAGCATAATTGAGTCTTCACATTCACTTGAAACCTGGGCCCCTTCGGATATGGCCAAGCCTGGTAATTAAAATGTCCCCTTCATCTTTAATTGCTTCATTTAACATCTAGTGCAATGGTTTAGCAGTGCTCATGCCCTCTGCAGAGATCCGATGTGCCCTAGATGACTGACAAGCAATACCTCTTGCCCTTGGCTCAGGCATATTCATCTGTTTAGAGGCTGGACATCTTTGAATCCCGACCCTTCTTTGACCCCTTGTGCTTTTTTCGTATTTGAGAAATGTATTTTTAATTTTCTCTGCCTTCCTGAGTGTCAAGTGGGGCCAGTCCTTGCTTCACACCCACACACAGGATTTTTACATATTTCAGCAAAACTTATCATCACACAGGCCACACATGCTTACCTGCATCAGGTACAGGGGATGGAGGGTAGCTCTGGGCTGGGAGGAACAAAATCAGAGTTTGAGTCCTAGTTCTACCGGTGCCTAATATACCAGTGTCTCATCGTGACAATGGGCGAGTCCTTGACTGAGTTTCCTCCAGCCTCGCTGTCCTCATTTGCAAATGACATAGTGATAGCCATACCACAAGGTTACTGAGGGACTAAGTGAGGCACATGAAGGCAGTTTGGTAATGTCTTAGATAAATGATAAAGAATTTAAGTTATAATTTCGGCACAGAGGCCATCTGCGTCCTGAGTGTGACTAAAAGAGACAGCCTCTCACCTGCATCCTCTAAACATGGCTGCGGGAGAGGGCGTGGTGACTGAATACCACTAGATATTAGCTGTGCACAGCAGGAGGGGTATGATGATAGTTACAGAGAAAACACTAGCAAGAAACTTCAAGGTCATGATTCTTTGCCTCCTCTGTATTGATCTTCCCAAAGAAAGTGTGCTGTGTGGCAGGGTGGGTACCTTCCCACCAGAGGGATTCTATGATGCCACAGGTGTCCTGCTGAGGAAGGGTGGGTAGCAGTAGCTCTTGCTCATGATTTGAAGAAGTGGTTAACATAGAAGTTTAAGGTTAGATTTGCTGAAACACTTTCAGGTGTTAGGAAAAGTCTAGCAAACTAGCCTTGAGTATCCCTTGGGAGCAGAGGAAGTCATGTTGGTGATACTAAGATCCCCTCCCCACTTAAAGTAAAGAAAAAAAAACAAAGTATTGCCATGTCCACCCAGATTTTTTTCAATGAACTTAACAACACTTTGAATCTAGTAGCTTCCACCTGTTAAGCATCAAAAAGCATTGTGGCTTCTTTTTGTAGGATGTATGTGGGTGGATGTATGTTTACAAGCACACACATGAGCACCTGCCTGTATACTTGTGGTTGGGTGCAGTATGGTAAGAGGGGGATCCACCATCTTTTATGTGGAGTGAGTAACTCCCCAACTCCAAGAACTGGACTTCTTGAACTGGCTTGGTTATTTGGGGGACAATTGACTCTTGGTTATTGCTAGACTTAGCAAATAAAAATATAGGATGCCCAGTTAAATTTTAATTTCAGGTAAGCAAAGAATTCTTTTTTAGGATATGTATATATAATGTAATATTTGGGACATAAATAATAAACAAGTATTTGTTGTTTATCTGACATTCAAATTTAGCTGGGCATCCTGCATTTTATCTGACAACACTACTTGAGGTGTGGTGGTAGGCAAAATCAGAGTTTCTTTGGATTATGAAGAAGGCAACCAAATATTCTTGTTCTTTCAAGGTTTACAGTGCCTATGAGAGCCAGAAACTTGGGGATAGGAGGTTCAAGAGCTTGTACCCAATCAAATGTTTGAAAAAGTAGTCTGCTGTATAACTGAGAACAATGGATATGCTGAGCAAATCACCTGGTTATGCAGCATAAGGTCTCAGGATTTTGTGTTTATTCAGGATCACTCTTTCTTACCCTTTAATTTTCCAGGCATTGTGTCTAGTCCTTGGGTAACTACAATGGCAAGCCAATTGTAATACTGGGTTGTTAGATCAATTAGATTGCGAGAGAAAAGAACTGACACACTGGGGAATGCTCAAGAAAATGGAAGAATACATTTTTCTCTCAGTTATTGAATGTTTATCTCAGATTTTCTCTAAATTTCTCTTTTGTTCTCCTTTCCACCTACTAGTTTTTTGTTTCCTCATTTTTCCGCTAGTCCCAAATGGCTACCCTGGCACCTAAGATTATATAGCCTTCCAGTTCCAACCCTGACCCTCAGTATTGCAAGTATCTCTATGTATCTTAGTTTAAATCCTTGGAGAGAATTTGATTGACTAGCTCGTCGTTTAAGTTCTAGTGGGAAGGTGCACTTTAGCCTACATATCCATGACTCTGTGTCAAGTGTCCACCCACGGTTCAGTCAGCTGTGGTCTGATGAAAGAATAGGCAAGAAGGCCCTGCAAAACTGTCTAGTACGTTCTGTTCTTTGTTTTCCCTATTTTCCATACATTTAGTTCCAAACCTGGCCCCACCTAAATAAATAATCAATTTTAAAGCTTAGTGGCGAAGGGTATAAACTCTGGAGTCAGACTGACTGAGTTTAAATCTTAGCTTTACCGTTCTAGTTTTATTATGTCCTTAAGAAAGTTACTTAAACCTTTCTATTTTTCAGTGTTCTCACCCATGAAATGAGGATAATGATAGCAACCATCTCATAGAGTTGCTATAATAAATACATCGAAAGCACTTAGAATGGATCGGGAGGTGAGCACTTAATAAATGGTAGCTATTATTATTAGTATTGTCCAATATACAGGCACACATTTACTTGGTCTCTTCTCATCAGAAGACAATGTGATGTCATGACCTGCTATTGCATCCAGAGTTGATGACAAAAGGGTCATTTTCAATGCTTATTTTTCCATCTCCAGATGATGTCTATTCCTCCCCTGGTTACATTCCATTAGACTTCATTGGTAAATTTAATCACTTTAAAATTAGAGATAAAAAAATAAAATTATGATATTAAGGAAGTAAAATATCATAAAAATTATAATAATGATTTCTACTTAAAAGACAAGGAAAAAGAACATTCTAGAACATTGACCCTATTTTGCAGGCTAGCCTTTCAGCCTTACAATATAGCGTATCCCTTCTGGTCCTCTAAGTACAGCCATTTGTATTTGTAGGTGATAAAATATTGACAGCGGCCTGAATAGTCCATGCTGCCTTCTAAGACTCATTCAGTTTATGTATGAAAATTCCAGCATCTGTTAAAACAGACCTGAGCTTTTAAAAAATAGCCTGGTACCTTTAACAAAAAACAGCCACTTTCCCAAGAATACAACCACAAAAAACTGCTCTGTTCTACAAAGGTTAAATCCTGTGGCCCACACTTAACAAAGCATGGAAGCCTGATGCCTCTGCCTTCACTACATAGAAGCATCAGCCTCTGTATGTGTTACTTTGATTTCCAAATGCCACTCTGTGCCTATCTCAAGGTTTCTCAATCAATGCATTAAGTGTTGGCCTTTTCAAAATGTAATTACTTACTCTCATCCTTTAAGTCCTCATGTAGTTTTGAATCACTTGAGAGGTAGAAAGAGGAATGAAACATAGAGGTCAAAACATAAGTTTATATTGATAATACTGAAGTTGAGAATGTGTGGTTTGCATCTATGGTTAGACTTACCTAAAATCTCCCTCTTTTGTCTGTTAATCCTTAAAAGTGGAAACAGAGAGACATGAGCCCCCCTAGGGCCACTGAAGACCCCACCCTTCATTTGAAAACAGGATCAGAACTGAGCATACCCACTCTGTGCATATTTCAGAAACCCAGAAGTTACTGAGTCAAGCATGCCCAAGTTCTTTACCTTCGGTGTCACCCATTAGATGATCAGTTCCATTTTCTTTGGAAAGACAAAGGTATTGAAGGAAGAGCAGAAGCATCACGATTTGTGTCAAAATTTTAGAAGTAACTGAACCTCCTATATTTATGGAAAGATAAAATCTTTGGAATGGGGAAAGGACAGCTTGTTGACTTTGCAGTGAAATAAATACATTGTCTAGGTGGGACTCAATGAGATTCTGTGACTCCAAGACATTTGAAGGGTCTTTATTCTTTGTTTAGCACTGACAGGAGATGGCATTTATGCCCTACCTGAGGCAGAGATGAGCAAGTCTGTTGGGGCACTAGGAATGGAAAGGGCAGAGTCAAGGCTGGATGTCAGGAAAAGGAAAGAGCACTCGCAAAGCACTTCTTGACCTTCCTAGGTCCCCTTCGTCATTGACAAAGGGAAATGAGAATATGATATCTTCCAAATTCCTAGGGTTCCATGGTATACGTAGTGAGGAATAACCATAGCCACCTGGGTTTAATCAAATATTCAACTCTTTCATTAAGATCTACTGTATGTTTCAGGAGTTCTCCTGCCTAAACTGCAAGAAACTTTGGTTCCACTGGGAACGGCATGTGCGTGTGCACTCACAGATAGACACACTCTCTCTCACACACAGCATGAATGTGCTAGGGAACGTAGAGCAGACTTAATGCAGTAGGACTTCAGAGAGAGGACAATGCAGATTTTGTCAAAGCCATCAGGGAAGGCTTAATGGAGGTGACAACATTACAGCACAACATTGAATGCCTGATGGGTTTTAAGTAATTTGGGAAAAGAGAATGAGCATTGCAGGCAGGGGGAGGGGAAGATTTGGAGAAAGAGCAAAACATAGCTTGTTAAGTTACTGGGAAGAGAATGAACAAAGTGTGTGTGTGTGCGCACACACACATGTCTTGGTGAGAAAGAAGTAACAGAGTATGTATGTAAAGATACCAGACTAAAGAAATACATTATTTTTTTCTCATAGCTATACAACAAAGACCTTTTTATGCACTCCTATCTGACCTCTCTCGGGTATCTGTGGTGCTGGTAATCGAATTTCCATACTTAGGGAGAACATAAATTCCACAAATTGTGTGTGCACACACACGTCTTGGTGAGAAAGAAGTAACAGAGTATGTATGTAAAGATACCAGACTAAAGAAATACATTATTTTTTTCTCATAGCTATACAACAAAGACCTTTTTATGCACTCCTATCTGACCTCTCTCGGGTATCTGTGGTGCTGGTAATCGAATTTCCATACTTAGGGAGAACATAAATTCCACAAATGCCTTTTATTTTTACACACACAGACTCTCCACACCCATTTCCAACCACAGAAAATGCTGTATTAATTTGGTTCAGGAGCACCTTTCATGATAGCATCTTTCTAAAACATACACAAACAGCCTCCATCTCCTCTTTTTCCCTTTGATGTATTAGCCTAGAGGGGCTTACGGGAAAGCAGACCCCTCTGCAGGCTGAAGGGCCCCTTTTCCATTCCTCTTCCTCCTTCCCATTTAACACCTTCCTTCCCTTCTCCAAGTGATTTTGACTCCCTTCATCCTATGAGAATAAACCTGTTTGTCCTTATCTAGACAAGGGATGTCTATGCAGCATACATTCAAGGAGGTTAAATATCCCACCCCTACAACCCACTTGCTCCTGACATGCCCCATTAACTGGTACCACAGAGGCATCTATATTAGCCTTACAGAGTCTCTGCAACTCTGGGCTCTGCTCTGGAGACAGACGTTGACTAATGGGAGAAACTGGACTTTGTGGTAGTGAATGTAAGTGAAATAGATTTCAGAGAAAAGAGACCAGGGCAGAATAAAGTGGCTAAGAAGAGCTACACTGGGGAAGTGAAATCTGAATTGCATTTTTCAGGCTGAGGAGAAGTGTGGTTAGTTGTTAAAGGAGGGAAAGTAGTTCATGGTGAAGTTTTTGATTGTGCTTGGGCCATTGATGATTCAATATTGGAACAGGTCAGTATAGGTTAAGAATGCATTTTCCTGTTAAGCTCTTGGCTCAGAGACCTTGAGCTTTAAAGGTACTTTAGCAGGTTTCTTTCTCTTGTTTTCCATTCCCTACTGGACTAGCCATACCACCAACATCAGGCTATAAGATTTCTTTCAGCAAAGAAAACTTTCTAATTCTAGTCCTTTCTAAAAAGGCTGCTGTCTCTCTACTCTTCCTGTCTCCCTGGGGCTTTTTCCCACCCCCAGGTTGATGGAGTCCCTTGATATAAGAGAGAAAGGGAACTGCTAAGGGGTTGTACGCTGTATGTCTTCGTCAATGTCTGGGCAGGCGAAAAGTGAGCGGCTGATTCAATTAAGTGGAACACCAGTGAGGAAGGGGGTGTGGTTGGTTTGAGGAGACGATGGTGCTAAATCAAGCACATAATTTCCAAAGTGCCACCAATAAAAATCCACTCTAAACAAGTCTGTGGTAAATTTTTAAAAGAACATTTTAATGATAAAATGACCATCTTTGAGATTATTTTGCAAGCAATTGAGTAAAATTCCCTAGTGAAAAATGTTTGGCGTCAAGTTCTTGAAAATGCTTCCTTCTCTTTGTTCCCTAATGGATAGAAGCACAAACAGTCTCTAATCACATGAAACACAATTCTCCTTTCCAGCCTGTAATTATGGTGGGGACACGGAGAAATGCTAGTTAAGGACTCTGTCAACTTGTCCATTAAAAGATGGAGTTATGTGGGGGGTGTGTGTGTTTTCTTTCTTTCATTTTTCTTTCCCTTGAAAGAGTTCAGATCACAGTCATTTCCAGTGAGGCTGAAACTTTGACATAGATTGTCAGCAGGGGAGTAAATTATCATCTACCAACTTTATAACACTTAAAAACAAAATGAATGCTGCTTTGATTTGCAGAGGACCGACCTGATTCTCTAACCTTAGTGTTTTCAAGGCTCCTGCAGATTTGAAGACTGCAGTCATGCTTGCTTTAAAGTCATGAGGGAGAACAGAGGCACTTGGTCTCTTGCTCTGAGGTGACAGGGAAACGGTCTCCAAGGTTTCTCGTCTCTCTGTGGAGTTAATTTATCCCTGACTTCCTTTCTTCTCTGTACTCCTATTTCTCATTTTGGTTATCAACAGTCCTCAACTTGGGGACATTGCCAGGTTTTCAACTAAAATGTTCCCCAATTCCACAAAAGTGATAAATCTAAGTGCCAAGGATTGTTGCTTATTATTCAAAAGCATTTCTCCTTCTTTTCTTTTCAATTAGAACTGTTTCTGTTCTAGACCCAAATGGGAAATTTAGGTACTTTAAGAAGAAAAGGATCAGGGTTAAAATGGGCTTCAGAAATAAGGTAAGCGTTGCCCACTCAGGCATAGTGTTACTTAATCAGGAAGGCCAAATTGAAAAGCATAGGTAAAACCCTAAAATTCTTTGAACAAGTGAAAGAATCAGATAAATCAGAAAGAAAGAAGAGCCAGCTCAGAGCCTGTGGCTTATGTGATGCCTGACTTGTTTCCTTCTCGAAAACTTCAAGTCACCCCACGTTTACCGAGTCATCCTGGTGGGGTTCAGGACAATCGAAGGTGTGGCCCCACCCTGCCTTTTCAGGGTAATTTCCTATTGTTCCCCTGGTTAAACCCTGTGCACCGCCTAAGCTGGTTTCTTCATGTTTTATGGCCCAGCCTTCCCCACTCCACATCTTTGTTCACGCTGCTTTGCCGTCGTCGAGCGCTTTCCCCTCAGCTCCTACCCCACAGAGTTCTCTCGAATCTCAACTTAGTTTTTACCAAACGCCATCTCTCTCAGGTACAGTATCCTTCCCTAATCATCCTAACTCTGACTTCCTTTCCCTCCTCTGAAGGCGCTGAGTACTGTATTCCTTCTTTATAGACAGCATGTATGTTTGTGTATTTGTCTTTTCAGTTCTATAGTGCAAGAGTTCTGACTTGTGTTCGTGAATACGGTAGCAATGAATTCCCAAGACTTTGTCTGATATTATAGTGTGGGAGACTAATTCTTTTCTTTTCTTTTCTTTCATTTATTTTTTTACCCACTTTGAGGAGTGCTGTGATTTCCTCTCACTTTTAATGGAGGGTCAGTTATGTGGAATCAGCCCTGCTTGAGAAGTAGGTGGAACAAATGGCCTCCTTCTTTGTGCAATTTTAGGATCGGGATGAGTCTCTTCCAGAAAAAAAAATCTCCCCACTCTTATGCTGGTATTTAGAAATTTCTCGACCAGAGAACCTCTGCTTCCTCAGTGAGACTGACAGCTTATATACAAATACAACCGAACAATACATAAAAAGTGATTTAAATTCATACTAGGAGTAAATGACTCATAAATTATTTGTTAAAAAATACATTTTGATGGAGACTGTGACTCTGGCTCTTTAAAAATAAAAGGAAAGGAGGGATACCAGAGAGAGTGCAGGATCTAGGGTTGACTGATTAATAAACTAGGTTACTCACAATTTAGCCTGGGGCCTGGATGGAATAAGCCAGTTCTTAAGTCGGTAGGACTTCTAGTCTATCCTGCCCATTTCCCAAATCCAGGCACATTCTGAATTCTCTAGGCAGGGTCTGACTGGATGCTACACAGGACTAGGAGCTACTTTGTAGAAGGGGCCTCTCATAATCTACGTCCTGCTTCATTCATTTCCTGGAAGGCTTTGATCTATATTATAGTGAGAATGCCCCAATTGTTTTTAATCTTATTGAAAATAAAGAAGCAGCCTTTTTCTGGAAAGAGGTGAAAAAAGAGAAAAACTCTAAGGCCATTAGTCGCCCAATGGGAGAGAGGAAATAAAACCGCATTTGCCTTGGGCTGAGTGAATCCTTCCTCACCCCACCCTACCCCCACAAAAATCTCATTATTCCACAACTCCACTGTCTGTTGGTCTTGTAGCCCTCATTGGCTATGCTTCCTTCCTTCTGTCAAGTTCCTACTCCCAATTCAATTTCAAATTGAACTCCCTCCCACTTTCTCTTATTCAGACCCAGAGGAGATGGAGAACAGCTGGCCACCATCTTCCACATGATAAACCTTCATATGGTGTAATTTTATTTCCTTAAATTAATGACAGTGTGTTGGGTGTCTTCCATCTCAGACACATTTTAATGGATGCTTTTAACATATGGAGGGCTGAGGGAGAGAAAACAATACCTCTGTCATGTTTGGGCGCATCCTAGATTTGAACACGGATAGATCTCAACAAAGCTGGTGTCTTCACAGAGACACTGGGAATTTTCATGTCCTAGTGTCTCTGTGAACAGTCAGAGTGACATAATCCTTTGTGATATAGTGAGGCGCATGGATTATACAACCCCAATCCTACTTATTCATCTGAGATCATTTATTTACTAACTCGCTAAAATTACTGCCGTGGTAGATGAGCCCTACAGTGAGAAAAGTCATTCCTCACTTCCTATTTGTTAGCATCTTTTTTCTCACAAGGCAGGGAAAAATTGTATTGGGTGGGTTTTAGAGATCTGCTCATATTCTGTGGCAGCACTGGAGAATGGAATGGTATGCTTAGGAAAATACAGATTTCTAAACAGAAATACAGATTTTCTAAGTTGTTCTCCAGGTTTGAAATCTTAACATTCTACTCTCCATCTTACTACATTCAGTTATCAAAGTCTTTTAACCCATTCGCTATGGACTGAATGTTTGTGTCCACCGCCAAACTCATATGATGAAACCTGACCCCCGAGGTGATGGCGTTAGGAGGTGGGGCCTCTGGGAGGTGAATAGATCATGAGGATAAAGACCTCATGAATGGGATCAGTGCCTTACAAAAGGGACTCTAGGGGCTGTGTTGAGGAAACAGCTAGAAGATAGCTACTTATGAACTAGAATGTGAGTTCTCACCAGAACCCAACTATGCTGGCACCCGGGTCTCAGACTTCCAGCTTCCAGAACTGTGAGAAATAAACTTCTGTTTATAAGCCACCCCGTCTCTAACATTCTGTTATAGAAGCCTAAATGGACTAAGATACCACCTTTCCAGACTTGCCCATTTCTCCCATTCCTGCAGCCATGATTTTTAACCAGGGTTTCATTATTTTACTTTTAGACTTTTGAGTATCTTCAAAATGGTTTCCCCTCCTCTGAGAGTTTTGTGAAAGTTTTTCATTTTAATTCATTCACATCCTCCCCTACCCCATCTTCCTCTCTCATTTTTCTTGCCCTCTGTCTCTTCTGCTTAAAGTGTATTCTGGTCATGTCATTTCCTGACCAAAGTGTGGGCTGCAGAGTTTGTATACCAGCCCTGTCAGTTATTAGCTAAGTGATTTTGGACAAGTTATTGAATCCCCTTTTGCCTCAATTTCCTCATCTGTACAATGAAGAGTTTGAAGTTGACTCTCTAAGGAACCTCATGGCTCTAATTTTCTAAGAACAGCTTTCCTTGCATAATGCCTGCCTCCTGAAGCCTTTCAGTTCTTCATGACCAAACTCAAATGTCGCCTCTTTGCTTAAAATTTTCTAATGGGTCAGTTAATGAAACCTCTTTTTTCTCTGAATTGCGACATCATTTTTTAGTGTGTATCTTCCAACTCTTTCACTTTCTGTTTATATAATGTTCTATTTTCTTGTCGGGGGAGACGCTACACCTTTCCCATTACATATTTTTTTCCTCCTTTTGATGCTTGGTCCCAGGCCTTACTTGTACTTGGCATTCAAAATATGATTGTTGATCTTTTCATGGATAGTAGGCAGTACGTTAGGGGTTTGGATATAGACATCAGAAGGGGAGGCAGAGTCCATTAACAATGGATTCACTGCTTTGGGCCATGGCCAGAGGCCAAGTATAGGGCTAGAGAGGGTGAGACAGTGAGTTTAGCAGGAGAGTTTTAAAGCGGGGCTCCATCTGTGTCAACATAGTGCCTAGTACATACAGTGTGTTCAGAAGTTGTTATACGGATGAATGAGGAAAGTAGAGATGCACAATGCCTCACGTTTGCAATTTATATGTCTCTGTGCAGTTCCAAACACCCTCCAGTTTGCCCTCCCTCATATATGACCCCCAAATATCAAATTGGAACATATAATAGGATATGTTACCTTTACTTTGTAGACCTGGAAGTCTCATATCTTAGAAATTTGAACAGGGTACTGTATAGCCCCCATGTGCTGGACAAGGAGGTTAAAAAGAATAATAATAACACCAGTCATCTGTGAGCTAATAGTCTTGAGGGGAAGGAAGACAGAAAGGCAGACAAGCAGTGAGCATTCCCATGTAGCATTATATCACAGTGCCGGCTGTAATGAGGGTGCACCAGGAGAGGACAGTCTGCACAGATGACAGAAGGATTCCAAGAACAGCACTGCTTGAGGTTGAGTCTTAAAGGATGAGTAGAAGCAAGAGCGAGCACTCAGAAGTCCTCTGCTCCCAGCCTAGTAATCTTTTTTTTGGATAGAGAAATTTCCAAACTCAAAATTATTTTTGAATTTGCAGCTCAGAGTCATCCTCCCAGCTACGAAAATCACAAAACAAAACAAAACAAAACAACTCAGTAGATTTAGTCTCTATGATCTGGGAAAAGGCCAGCGCCATATACTGAAATATATGATTGCATAGGTAACTTTTCACGTAAAATTCACAGCACAATTGTGGAAACAGAAAGGTCTCTCCAAGGTGAGCCCGCTTTTGCAACCCCTCCCGCCTTTGGAGCTGCTGGTTTGGGAGGCAGCCGTTACAGGCTGGCCGGGCTGCAGATGGCGCCTTTCTGCTTGCTGGGTCTGGGAGGCTGCGGTCTGGGCTGGTGAGACAAAGGGATGAATGGCCTGAGGTCTGGAAAGGTGGGAAAAGGAAGGCGGGCAGAGGAGGGGCTGGGTGGCGGGGTGACTAATTGCTTTGTTCGGTGGCTGAGGCCTTTCACAACAACAACAGTTACTTGAAGGCCCATTGCTTAAGTGCTTTTCATCATCATTACCTCCTGTCATTAGTCCCATCAGCTGCTTCTATCAGCTCATTGCTAGTCAGGGGCCATGGCATGTCACAAACTCCCTCTTGTTTGCAGCTATCTCTCTGCCTTCATCTGGAGCCAGGCCCTGTTCCTCTAAGCTCTCTTTATCTGGCCATTGGTGCTCAACCTGTTCCTATATTTCATGGGTCCATCTGTTAGGGGGCTGCTGGCTGTCCCTGGCCATTTGTGCTTTGACTATTAGATTGAAGGAGGAATTAGGTCTGTTGCTGCCCTGCACTGGCCCCATGGCCCTCTCCTCAGTGGTGACTCTGTCCTACCCTATGACTTGGCACTGCATCTCTATTGAATTAGGATCCTGCTGTGTCTTGCTCTCATGAGGACCCAAGAGGGGGCTACTTTCTCTAGGGACCCCAGAAAGAATGAATCTTTCTCTCTTAAATCCAAATATGCCTAGGCTGTATCAGGACTGCCATCGATTATATTGTTAGTCATTAATTGAGTACTGATATATGCCAGACAGTGTGCTGGTAACTATATGTCTACTTAATCCTCTAGAGACACAGGAGATAATGTTATCTCCATTTTGCAGATGAGAAAACTAAGCCTCAGGGAGTCTTGAGTGACTTAATTCTGATCATATTAGCATGACCCCAGTTTTTGTGACTTTTTTATGTATTCAGAGGTTACTTTTTGTGGCCAATTAGTTTATCCCTTAGTTAGCCCTGTGGAAGTGTGATACGAAGGTAGGCTTTGGAATCAAACAGAGTAAGTTAAATTCTTGCTTTTGGCACTTAATAGGTGAATGACATTTGGCAAATCACTTAACCTCTTAGGCTCTTGGTTTTCTCATCTACAAAATGGAGACTTAAATCTACCTCACTACCTTTGTTGAAAGGATTAATGAGATAAAGCATGAAAAGTGTCTAGTACAGAGTCTTCAAAAAATGGTAGCATTATGTAGACTATAATTGCTAATAAGGATCACAAATGGGAAATACCACTGGGATTATAGGAAGTTGTTTTATTTGAATGGTTTCATTTGAACCATTGGCTGTTCAAGTCATGTTTCCTTAATTTTTGTACTTGTGTATCAGTAAGGATAAACTGCATTATATTGTGATGATAAGCAGTGGCCCCCAAGTCTTCCTGGCTTACAACGACAAAGGTTTATTTCTCCTTCTACGCTGTCTGTCCACATCTCGAATTGGTCATCTTTACTCCAGGGCCCTGGCTGAAGGGGCATTCCCTGGCTGGGGTCCTTTTGGTGGTGGGGGCAGAGGGAAAAACACATGATGGACCTCCCAGGGCCTCTGCTTGGAAGTGACACCTATCAATTCTGCCTGCATTTCCCTGGCCAAAGCAAGTCACGTGGTCACTTGAGTTAAATGGTGAAGGTGTGTACCATCTTCTCATAGAGAGAAGCACTTCAGGGAGTCTAAACCAGAACTTTTTGCAAAGATTAAGACAGTTTTCCTCCAAATGGGGCTATAATTGGTTTTGATAGTCTCAAAACTTACTTAGTTTGGCCTTGTCTTATGTACCGCTCAAATTTGCTCATGAATGTTTAAGTTTGTTTGTGTCAATTTCGATGAAGGAATATATTGCCCAAAATAACAAAATATACTTAGACCTAGTAAAAATATTTTCATTGCTGAAATTCCTGGAGGAAAAATAATGGTTATTACATACCTAAAAGACGCTAGCTATTTTTCCTTATCAGAATAACTGTTTTTGTAATGCTATTTTTGATAATGTGATATTTCTTAGGAATGCAACCATTGTTTTATAATATAAAATAATGCAATTTTTTGTTATTCAGAAATTTGAACTGGAATAGCTTTTGGTTGCTCCCTGTTCCAGAGAAGGGAAGGTGAGAAGGATCAGAAGACTACCTCTATAAATGTAACTTTTCCTGTGCACACATGTTTGCCACCATCTTTAATGTAGCATTTATACTAGTTCTGCTTTATTTAAAGTTATCTATCTATCTATCTATCTATCTATCTATCTATCTATCTATCTATCATCTATCTATCATCTATCATCATCATCCTCTATCCATCTATCTATATCTATCATCTATCTAGCAATCATAGTCTGCGCCTAGATTGTCAGTTTTTGGAAGGTAGCTACTTTTTTTTCTCATACTTGTATCCCTTCTGCTACCTGGTCTTGCTTTACATAAAGTTTCTTAACTCGAATGACGCTATTTTCCTCTTCTCCTCAAGTACAAACTGTAAGAATGTTTTCTCCTCCATAGAACATAAAGGAGGGTCTTGCTGACCATTCTTATGGGTTATACCTTGAATTGGCTTTAATTTGTTTTTTTTCTAAGCCCAATGCCGACTATGTAAGTTGGATGCTAATTTGTTTTTCTTCCATTCTCACCCCATCAAATATTTGCTTGTGCAGCCCATGTTTAGAGATAGTCTACTTATTTGTGCTCTGCGGGTGGGTGGGAGCTGGCAGGGAGGAAAGTGAAAAGGAGGGAGGCTTGGGGGGAAATTCATAGGCAATTGCAAAACAAGGAAAGAATTGTATACCTTGCTATTTGGTAAAAAAAAAAAAAAAAAAAAGATAAGAAATATGAACTCCTGATAGAGTCTGTTATATTAAATTGAGAGGAAAAATTTCTTTTTCTGCTCTTTCTGGCTGAGCCTTCGGGTATAGAACAGAATGCAATGTTGGCTGGTAGTTGATTTAATATTCAACTTTTGCCTAAACACGAGGGCAAGAGACAAAGGCTAGGACAGAACCACACAGAATGATGATGTTACCTATTTCTAAATAGCAGGACATGAATAAGGAGAATTCTACTTACATAGATGATAATGAGTTTGTTACATCGACTGCCTTGTTTACCAATGCTTGCAGTTCAGCACACAATTCTAAGCACTAGGCGAGCATACACAAGCCTTTGGGGTGCTTCACCTGGGAGCTCGCTTACCTCTGCTGCCTGGGATTCTGGGGTGTTCAAGGGACCTGGGTTCTCTGCATGCATGTCCAGACTGCTATGCCCTGTTCGCTAGATACCATGATTCTCCTGGCATCAGCCTCCATTGTGCTTCCTGCTGTCATGAATACACACACACATTCTTCTTTATATTTTGGTGTTCCTGGGCTAGATAAAGTAGACAAGCACTGCTGATAAGCTCTCTCATAATCTATAATTATCTTGGCAACAAGAGGCAGGTGCGAGATAAGAGAGGGCCTCAAAAAAGGGGAGTTGGGTTGGTATCTTCTACCTTCCAATCACACAGTACTTTGTAACTTCACAAAGCCCTTGTGCATTCATTTTTAGCACGATGGTATGGCAGAGAATAACTCTGCTCCATGATCCATAGGACTGAATTCCAGCCCTGCTCCTGACTCTCTAACTCATTTATTAAATATATTTTGAGTGCCTCCTACACTCTACAAAGCTCTGGGGGATACAAAGATGAAAAAGCTATCATTCTTGTCATTTTGTGATTCATCATTTAGTAGAGAAGCATGTAAACACAAAAAAATGTAATAAAAGTACATTCTAATTCATGTAAAGGCATAGTACAGGGCTTTATATATATGCCCAATCAATGTGAACTATTATTAATATTATTGCTGTTATCTTTATTAAGTGCTAACAGAAGTATGTTCAGTATGCTACAAGATCACTAAGGAAAGTTTGTACCTGAGATGTTAAGTGGGGGTACAGGGGAAGGCTTTAATGGAGAAATTGCTTTTGACCAACATGGAAGATCTATAACTGAGCAAGCTTGGGATGAGAAGCTAGGTGGGGGAGGGAGAAGGTAGAGAAAGACAATCCGTATGGAGGGAACCATCTGCCTAATGCAGGAATGTATGGGAGAGTAGTTTTTTGCATGCGTGTGTGGAGTTTGGCTTGGCTAGAGTGTAACAAGGAGGTTGAGTGATGAGAAGTAAACGAGGGGCCTCATATGCTGGTTGAAGAATTTGGATCTTATCTTTTAGGTTACAGGAATGAAAAACATTTCATATATTTCAATCAGATTTTCATTTCAGAAAGCTAACAGCCCCTGGTTAATCATATGTCAATGCACGATTGACGAACATCTATAGATCTCTGGTTTTTTTTTCATGTGTAATGGACATAATGACTAATGACCTGCTTGCCAGTTAAATGTGTTGCATGCATCAAAATAATTTCTCATTTAAAAAGGTGAATTTAAGAATTTCTCATTAAAAAAGGTCTACTTTTTCATGATATTATCTTAAACATATCCTATTATTTGCCTAATCAGTTCAGGCCTTTGTTTATATTACCTACCTCGTTCTTTTCTCCACAGAATAACTGCTTCCTTTCTCCTTCGAACTTCTTAAAGTTGTCAGCATCTTCTTTGGGGCATTGCTCAAGTTATTTTTACTGTAAGAAGCCTGAATTCATTTTCTATTCCTCTGTCAAAAAGTACCACAAACTTAGTAGCCTAAAACAGCTCCCATTTCTTATTTCACAGCCTTTGTAAGTCAAGTGTCTAGATATACCTTAGATGGATTTTTGGTTCAGGGTCTCACAAGACCGAATTCAAGGTGTCGCCCAGGTCTCATTCTTTTCTGATGTACAAGAGTTTTAAGCTCATGAGGTTGTGGGAATAATTCAGTTTTTTGCATTTGTAGGGTGAAGGTCCCTACTTTCTTGCTGGCTATCAGCCAGGAGTCTCTCTCAGTTACTAAAGGCTGTCTGCCATTTCCTGCCCCATGGCCCTTGCTACACCAAGGCAAACAGGAGAGCATCTGCTGCAGCTTGGAATCTCTCTGTCTTCTTCTGTTTCTGACCTCTAGACCATTTTTGAAAAAGGCTCATTTGATTAGGTCAGGCCCATCATAGTCAAGGAGAAGGGATTATATAGGGCATGCACACCAGGGGATGGGAATCTTGCACACCAGCTTAGGATTCTACCTACTCACCTTCCTTATTACCATATAAAAATTTCTTCACCTTCTTGAAATTCTTAAATTTTTTGTGGAGCCTGTTACCATCTACTCCATGTAAACATTTGAGTGTATTTTGCCTCATATTACACTTGAGCTGTTGCTTGACTAGTCTTCAACTTCCAGAGACAGGAGGTTGCCTGTATGTATATGTATGTGTATGTATATAAATTTGGTATCTATTTGTACCCCCATCCATTGCTGGAAAGACAGAAGCTTAAAAGGTGCTGTCATTTTTTGTTTACATTTTCATCTCATCTTGAAATTTGCCATGCATATGTTCTTTATTGCCAAGCTAATAATACACAGAAAAATGACCTCGCAATGAAAGAATGCTCCAAGGCCTCAGGAGAATCCACTTGAATTCCATGCTCCATATCTTTGTGGAGGCAGTCGGTGCAGTTCTATAGATTGGCGATACTGAATTTTGGAGCCTCGAGGTAATGAAGAAATAGCCTTATTTGTAAGCAGGAAAAAATTCTCTGCTTAAAAAAATCTTATTCATTTTCAGTTAATGTCTAACAGAAGCTTAATTAAATCTTAGGTTTGCACTGACAGGTGATCCACCTTTGAACTCAGTTCCTGTTTTTCTTTTGGAGACTGGAATTTAAAAGAGAGCAACTTGGTAAGCCTCAAATCAACCTCCAAACATTTTATCTCTTGGGATTAACCTTCCAAAGGAGGCATAGTGTGTTTGGAAAACAAATGCATAGCAAATACCTTTTGAGGCAATCCATGTCCACCCGACTAACTGAGCTTGACAGGTCCTAGGAGATGATAAAGCATATGAACTATTTTCCACGTACTAAGTAGAGCTTAGAGCTTCCCCTTTGTTAACACAACCTCTGGCTATTGCAAGATCACTCAATAACTTTTGATGTTGAGTTTGAGAAAAAAAGTACTATCCCTGTTTATTTTGTTCACATTTGCTATAATGGCAGATTGCCAAAACAAGACCGTTAAATATATGTGGGTGCGTGGTCTTTTCCTGGTCAAGTCTGAACCAAACCCACCCACATTGTATATATAGAGTGGTGTTTAAAGTTGGAAGATGACTGTGTATATTCAGGGCAGACAGATGTATTTTGTATATAGATAAAATGTATACAATAGACTGCATTTCAATGTATACACTGAGAAATATACATTAGACATGGTTGTCACTTGGAAGAGTAGGGCTGAGAGTTGGAGGCAGAAAAAAAATTGGTGGATAGAAATCTGTCAACAATTCCTCCTATACTTAAAAGTTTTATTATCTGCCCAGAATCCCTTACAAGAATCTAGACAATCTAGGACAGTTTGTGATTTGCTCCTGTCTGGTCATAATTGTGATGTCCACTTAGTTCAGAACCCCTGATGACTTGCTACCCAGGCATGGGATTAGACATGCTGGGTTAACATGTCAGTAGATTGGTTATCTATAGAGAGAGGAGGATGGACCATCGTTCCTTCCCATGAAGACTTTATTTGAATTCACAGGAAATTAGAAATAATCCTAGAGATTCTTTCACCAAATCTCTCATTTTGCAAGTGAGAAAACAGCTGAGAGTCAGAGAAGCTGAAACTAGCTCATGTAAGATCCAACCATGGAATGGTAGCTAAGAATAGCCGGGG
This sequence comes from Pteropus alecto, assembly GCF_000325575.1. Lineage (NCBI taxonomy): Eukaryota > Metazoa > Chordata > Mammalia > Chiroptera > Pteropodidae > Pteropus > Pteropus alecto. Next base: position 633,105 of record NW_006432945.1, read on the forward strand.
ACCCAGATCTTCTGATTCCTAGTTTATATTCTCCCATGATCACTCACATGGAAAATACTTAGAACCTTCACTCTCACTTAAGCCTTAGAATACTCACTAAGTGTTTATTGAGTGGCTGCTGGATGTGGGGCTATGTGATCAGCATGCACAAAGTAGCCAACAAAGAAACAAACAAAAGACGTTTCTTGTTCCACATGGAAAAGCAATTTTCATGGGCTTATGAAAGTTTCTCCTACTCCCTGGTGTTGCCTGAAGCTCTGCCATAATGCTCTATTCCTTAGCTAAGACTTAGCTATCTACTAACGTGCAGTTATCTCCAGGAGGGGCATCACCCTCAACCTACTCATTATCCTCAAGATGAATGATTTTACCAGATTCTCTTCTGACATAGAAGGGGAAAGGCAAGAAATAATGCCTGACAGCTGGAAAGAGAGGAGAGGCACTGAAAAAAAAAGTTGATGTGATAATGGGCTGCAGAACAAATTTCACCGAATCATAGTTTTCCAGAGTCTCAACCTAATATTGAAAACTGCATTGTGCGGATTTCCTTGGGGCGTGGAAGTGCGAAGGAAGAGAATGGCTGTGGTATATTACAAAAATGGCTCCAGTGCTCCATCTCTAGAATCTGAGCTGATTTTGAGATTTGCTTTGGCCGATAGAATGTGGCAGAGGAATGTTGTGCTATTTTGAGCTCAATCCTGGAAAGGACCTGCATTCTTTTTCCTTCTTTTTTGGAGTTCCTGTAACCACTATCATGCGAATGAACCTGGGCTAGACTTCTGGAAGATGAGAGGCCATGTGGAGCAGAGACCAGCCATCTCAGCTGAAACTTCTTAGACCACCCAGGCAATTGCCAATTGTATGGGCTGAATTGTATTTCTCAACCCCACCCCCACCCCCATCCCAAATTTACATGTTAAAGACCTGATTGTGTTGGAGATGTGTCTTTAAAGAGGTAATTAAGTTAAAATGAAGTCTTTAGGTTGGGACCTAATCCAATATGTCCAGTGTCCTTATAGGAAGAGGAAATTTTTGACATGGACGTCTGTGCACAGAAGAAAAACCATGTGAAGATATAGGGAAAATATGGCTGTCTGTAAGCCATGGGGAGGTGCCTCAGAAGACACAAATTCTGCTAACTTCTAGCCTCCAGGACTGTGAGAAAATACATTTCTGCTGTTTCAGCCATCCAGTCTGTGATACTTTGTTAGGGCAGCCCTAGCAAACTAATATATCAACCAGCCTGATAATGAATCACAGATGCATTTACAGGTTTTACCAACATCAGCCAAGCCTGGCTCAGGTTAGTAGAACCACTGAACAGAACCCAATCCCGATTATTCATCCACAGACATGTGATATAAACAAGTGGTTGTTCTTTTAAGTCATTTTGGAGTGTTTTTTCACATGATAGATAACTGATACAATGACACAATGGTTAGAGACCCTCTGCACATCCTGCTACAAATGCACACATGTGGGTTTGGCCCACAGAACTCATAGCATTTCCCCACTGGTCCTTGTGGGAGTACGGGTGTGTATAAAATATTTAATTAGAACAGAGTTTACCCTGGATTGATTTAGCCCCACCAATGTTCTCATTCCATACACCTACACTATTAGCAAGAAGAACTGAGTTCTTACTGCTTCTCCGCTGTTCTCTATCTTCTCTCAATTGTTTCCCCTGTCATTTGATATAAAGAGCTTCTCAGCTGGGAGTCAGACATCTCATTTGAGTTGTTCCAGAACAACCAACAAAGGCCAGGTTGTCATCTGTGGAATGAGAAGAGTGACACAACATGGTGGAAGAGGAGAGAAAGGTCACGCAAATGAGCACTGAATGCTCCTGGGTTAATTTTCTAGGTCTGCCAGCTTATGTCTTGGGAAATTCTTTAGGCTGATGTTTCTTTATGTAGATAATGTGGATAATAATATATACTTATAGGATTGGTATTAAATAGGATAAATTCACATAATTTCAAATAGCCCAGAGTTCTGTATATGGTAGAAAGTCAACTAATGTCAGTTTTATTTCTTCTCTATTCTACCACTGTTGGGAGGCTCAGGTTCATTTATTCATTAACATTGGTTTAATGCTAGCAAATGTAAGGCATTATTTTAGATTCTAACAAGACAGTGGTGAGCCAGACAGATAATGTCCCTGCTCTCATGGAGACTATATTTTATTAGGAGTATGAAGGAGTTGAAAACTATCTATCTAATCTATCTATCTATCTATCTATCTATCTATCTATCTATCTATCTATCTATCATCTATCTATCATCTATCTATCACCCTATCTACCTACCATCTATCAATCGATTGATCTATCGATCCATCTATCCATCCATCCTTCTATCCATCCATCATCTGTTGATGCATCGTGGAGAACTCACAGAGTAGTGAAGTCATTGCTCCCATTTCATTGTCTTTAATCAGAGCAACTTTTCTTCTAAAACAGCAATTGAGCTTCTGAGTAAGGTTTGGTTTGAATACAAGGTTATCTAGTTGAAAAAAAGTTTGAAAATAGCTCCACTCATTTATTTGCCATCAGGAAATTCCATGTTTCTTTTTATATATATGATTTTACAAGTTGACTCAAGCTTACTACTTTAACATGAAAATGTTACAAAAATATATAGCATATAAAAATAAATTTTTAAAAATATGGCACACTTCTTCTCAGACTATGATGGGCATAGAGTATGTTGAACATAATGCACACTTTTTTCAAAAGTTCCGAATTCTCAGCCCCTCCAAAGCATTTGACAACAGTGACAACTCGCTCTTTGAAACTTTCCTAGGCATTCACAGCACTGAATTCTTCAGTTTTCATCCTACTTTTTAGGATCATTTTCTTCTCATTTTCCTTAACCTAATTTTGTATCTCCTCCTACCTCTTAAATATCACTGAAATTCTTCTTTTGTTTTCTTCAATTTTATCAAAGTGATTCTATTTCCATGGTCTTAACAATCTTCTCCTTGAAGATGACAGACGGCCCCTGATTTCACATCTGTAAGCCTGTGTTTCCATGGAGAATAAAACATTTCAGCTTGTTAAGGGTTAAGGGGCAGGCATGACCACACAGAGGTCCCAGAGGCCTCAAAACACATGTCTGAATCCTGACACATGTGTCCTTAAAAGCAGCTCCTCCTCTTACCTTTTTTGAGCTGTGGAGTGATGTCATTAGCCTGTCAGTCACCCAGTTTAGAACCATGAGATACTTATCATCTAAACCTGCTCCTTCATCTCTAACCTCCAATAGTTTTTAAGATTTGTTGATTGAGTCCTAAAAATTATAACTTATTTTTATTACCCTGGTTCAGAACCTAATTTCTCTCACCTGGGTTATTGAAATTGTCTCCTAACTGAATTCTCTAACTTTATTATCTGTCTTTCAAAATTATTTTATCTGTTACTTTTAAAGTACTTTTCCTAAAACAGAGCTTTGATTGTTATCAGTTGCCTATTAGAAAATCTTCATGGCTTCCCACTACATCAAAAATAAATTCCAAATTTCTAAGTATATCACCCTCCTGACCAATTGGCCTATAGATCTTATTGTATATACACCTCAAACTTTGAACCCACCTTGTACTTATATATTTTTTTAATTTTCTTTTTTTTGTTTATCTTTATGCTCATTTTCCATTTGTCCGCATTCCACCCTTCTTTCCAGGAACAATTTAGGTATTTTCTTAGGGAGAGAGGTAAGTATCAAATAGTTGTTGCAGTACAAGCCACAGACTGAGAGAAAGTATTCATATAATACATATCTGACAAAGGACTTGTTTTACCCATAAGTTCTTAATAAACTTAATAAAAAGAAAGTGGGCAACCGAATATAAAAATGGCTAAAAAGTTTCATTCACAAAAGGATATGTACAAGTGGTCAATATGCACCTAAAAATGCATTCAACATCATCAAAACTACATTGCAATGCATATTATATATACCAAAAAAAAAAAAATAGCTAAAATGAAGACTGACAAGCCCAAGCGTTGGTGAGGCTATCGAGCAACTTGAACTCTCAGACGTTGTTGGTGGGAATGTAAAATGATATAATCACTTGGGAAAATAGTTTGGCAGTTTTTCATTAAATTAGATATATACTTAACATATGATCCAATAATTCCACTCTGAGCTATTTTACTCAAAGGAAAACATATGTTCTTACCAAAACTTGTACCTGAATATTCATAGCAGCTTTATTTATAATAGCCCCAAACCAGAAACAACTCAATGTCAAATGGTGAATGGATAAACCAATTGTAATATATTCGAAAATTTAATTCTTTTAAGCATTAGAAAGCAATGAACTATTCATCTATATAATAGCATTGATGAGTCTTAAAAATATTGTGCTGACTGAAAGAAAGAAACCAGATTTAAGACATATTTTGTATGATTCCATTTATATAAAGTTCTACAACTGTCACAACTAATGTATAATGAGACAGATCTGTGGTTACTTGGGTCTGGGAGTGGTTGGGACTAACTTCAAAGGAACATGAGGGGACATTCTGGGCTGATGGAATTATTCTACACTTTTTTGGAGGTGGTAGTTATATGAGGGTATACATTTGTCAAAGTACATTGAACTGTACACTTAGAGTGGGTACATTTTACTGTAGGTAAATTACACCTCATTAAAATTGATTAAGTAAAATAAAATATTGTCGTACTGGATTTCTGACATTTACCTATAAAGAACCATTTAGGCCCTCACTCAGACACTATTTATTTTATTTTAGATAAACTAGAGAAGTATATATTTCATAATTTCTTAACCTAGATGAAATAAATGGCTAGTAGCATGCATTTAAGCCAGACTGCCTGGATTTGAGGGCTCTGCCATTTAATGATTCTGGGCAAATTATTTAACTTCTCTGTGCCTTAGTTTTCTCATCTGTTAGATATAGGGATATCAATACTATCTGCCTCACTGGGTTATCTTGAGGATTAAATATATTAACATAGGTAAAATACTCAGTACAATGTTTGGTGTACAGTAAGCACTGTATGCACATATTTTTTTTCCTTTTGTAGAATACTCATCTCACAATGTTTGCATCTTCTGACTTCAGTTTTAGCTTCGCTATCTTTATGTACTGTTCCATTTGATTGTAAGTCACTTGAAGGCAAGGGACATGTTTCATCCTGCTGTCTCCCAAAGAGTGTACCACAGCCTTCTGGAAAATTAGTTGAAATTCTTTTCCCCTAGTATATTGTTTCTTAATTAACACTAGGAACTAATAACCTGTGACTGTCTATTGCATGTGAATGCTTATCATTTAATATTCAAAACAGCCGGGCAAAATTGGCATTATTATTATTCTATTTCAGAAATGAGGCTGCCACGATCAGAGAGGTTAAGTGATTCACCCAAGGCCACATAGCTAGGGAGAGAGGCTGGATCTTAATTATCTCTTAGGGCTTTGTAGTTATATACAACCATTTGCTACTATGCTAAGAAGCCTGATATGGCTTTCTTTTGTGTCTTCTTGGGGCTGATATTTTGTCTTTGTTTTTTTTCCCTCTCTCTTCTCTACCTTCCTTTTTATGTCAGACTTTTCACTTTGTACATGTACTGGAGACTACTAACCTCTTCCACTGCCCTGTCCCTCTATCTCATCACTTTCATTTTATGACTACTGCTGATGACTAAGAAGTCACATAATTCACTTTGTTTAAATTTTATCTAAAACGAGAGTAAACAAGCTTGAGGGAGAGCAATGGGAGTTTTCTCTATATAAAATTTTGTAATTCTAGGACACGAACCTCCCTGTAACTTTTTTTTAAAAAATGAGATATAATGTACAGTCAAGTGCAGAAATCATAGGTGCAAAGCTCCATGAATTTTTACAAAGTAAACTTCCACGCAACTACAACTTAGATCAAGATCTAGGTAATTGTCAGCAGCCCAGAATCCTCCTTTGTTTTGGACAGGGATTTTTTTTGACACGTATTATAATTCAGACTTCTTTGCTGACGCCTGTGTTCTGGATGATTTTACTCCTGAATAAGTAAGTTAATGTTATTCACTGGTTTTAATAGGCTCATCTTTTCAACTGTATACCACTGCAGTACACAAATAATGGAACAATACCTTAGACTTCTCTTAATTCTGAGAAGCATGCTGCACAGTGGTAGGGGTGCAGGAGGTTTGTGAGAGGAAAAGGAGGGTTATGGGGCTGATGACCTCAGCACTCTCAGAATTGGCTATTGCTGCGGAACCAACTCATCAGGGCAGAGTCACCGCAAGCTCCTGACTGCACAATCTGTTTGCTGATTTCTGCATCCCCCAAAGAGAGGTTCAGAGCACACTCTTTACCAGCCTCCAAAGCATCCCAGAAAGCAGCTCATCTTTCTGCGTGGGTATCACATCACCTGCTCCTGCCCTGTGACTGTTTCTTTCATGTTCACTATGTCCTTTTGATCTGCTGGAAATGTCCTTCTCTATGCTTCTGATGAAAATGAAATTAAACCTCGGGAGTACGGCAGGGGCGGTTGGGGCCGGAGCAAGGCCGTGTTGCCTGAGGCCCTGGCTGGGCTGTCTTCCAGCTACCTAGAAGCAGCTCTGGCCAATGGGCCTTTGGAGAGGCGGCCCCAGGAAAGGACTGGCTGCAGAGCACTGAGAAAGTCCCCAGCTCCCAGTGCTGCAGGGGTGGGCCATCCAGACTTCATTTCGAAGAACAGGTACCAAATCAACAGGAACCGAGAAGGAAGAGAGGAGCTGAGGGGGCTTCAGGGAGACTTTTATCCTCTGCCCTATCCTTCTGTAATAATGATCCTGAGGCTTCTTTCTACCCCCTTTTTTTTTCATCTGATGATTCGATGATGAGACAAGAAGCCCTTGGCAGAATCAGGTGTGTCCTAAGTTAACCATCTCTAAGAAATAGTTAAATTTACTCAAAGGTTAACTGGAGAGATGTAAGTAGTAAAATCTACCTTCCTTCGAATTCAAACCTCCTTTATGAATTCAAACCTCAGCTCCTGAAGATTAGATCTGGGGAGGGTGGAGCAGGGATCTTCATATAAGAGCGGCTCCAGGCCAAGTGCTGCCCACGTGATCATTCTTGGGCTCCTCTTGCTTTGGAATCTCCCAAGGCGTTGGCCTATTCGGCTAGCTTGTTCTGCCTTTCTTCTTTGGCCTAAGCTCAGCCCACATGCCTTCCTTGGGGCCCCTGCCTCCACACAGGCACGGCAGGCATTTGGAAAAGCTTGTTAATATTGAGAACAAAATGAGAGAGTCTGGAAAATACAAGTTATATTTTAATATCCTGGCTCACTTCCTGTATGGGTTTCCTGACGCTATCACATCCAAGGGTTGTAGCTTCTACCCTCTGTCTCCAAAGGTCTTACAAACTTCAGATGGCCTTTCACCTGGCATTCATATTTCTCATATCTTAGTCTGTATCTGCATGATGGGCTTGCTGAGGAGTGAGAATGAAATGTCGGCCCTTTATTAACCTCTACCATGTGCCAGGCACTCTGTGAAGTTGTTGACACGCATTCATTCCATCTTTCCAACAACCATATGTGATGGGTTTTATGAAGCCATTTTACAGGTGAATAAACTAAGGCTAAAACAGATTAATTAACTAGCTCAAAGCCACATGAGATGGTAAGTGCAGAGTCAAGATTTGAATGCACTACCCAGGACTTCTTTCATAAATGCCATCACATTTTCATGACCAAAGAAAATTCATTCTGTTTTCTAGTTTCTAGACTGAGGCAGGACCCTCTCTTTTTCTGGAAATCGCTTCAGGAGGGACCTGGACACGTGTGACAGGTATATAATTTTGCCCATAGGTGCCAACAGGGTAGTCATATTATTATGCATGATCACACTCTAGCATGCATAAAAGAACTACACAAATTAAATAATGGGGGTGGGGTTCTACTTTACAGAGTAATTTTATGTTTTACAAAAGGCTTCAACATAAGATTCTTTTATTGAACAAACACAGCAGTGCATTTCAAGTATCGACTGATTTACATATAATCACTCAGGAATACATCTACTCTGCATGAATAATTCATTATTCTGGTAAGAGCAGCTACCACTTATTGAATACCTACTACGTACCTCATATTTCATACTTTCATATATTTTCATTTATTCGTCAAAACTTGGCAAGAAAGCCTTATCTCCCCCATTTTTGAATTGATGTAATTGTGGCACTTCCCCCACACAGCGGTAGGGAGCAGCTGAGTATAAACCCTCTGCCTGATTTCAGAGACCATGCTCTTCTAGATGGCCGTGTTCATAAGAACTGGTCTATACCTTAACAACCCATCTCACCATCTTATCGTTCGCACAGATAATGAATGAGACACTAAACTTCAATACTTGCCAATCTCTGATAAAATCTCGTATTATTTGAACTTGCTTTCCCTTTTGCTTTCACTAAACTGTTCTCCAAAGTCACCAAGGCCTCTTTGAGGCTCACTCGACCTCCTCTTTAGTCGAATTCTATTGGGGCATCTTATCCACCACTCTCTATCCCTCTTGGGATTCTTGGTCAAATAAATTCACTGGACTCCCCAAATACTTCTTGATGCCTTAGTTCCTGATGGTCCCTCAGAAGATAATGAGGAAGGAGAAAGATTGTCCCAGGCAATCTTCAGGGATCTTATATTCAATTGGAGGTGTCACGAGTTAAACAATTACTTATGCCATTATTTATTACATTAAAATTGTGACAAATGCAACCATGGAGGAACACAGTTAAAACATGGATACAATTTCAATTCATTTCATACCTATGGAATAGTTGGGACTGTGTAATGAACTTTGTGCCCTTTAACTTTAATTTTCTCAATAATCCTTTGAGGTAGGATTGTCCTCATTTAGCAGATCAGTAAACCAAAGCACGGGGAGGTGAAGTAACTGTTCAAAGCCCTGACTAGTGAGTGGTGGCTTCAGGAAATATGGTTCCAGAGCCTGGATTCTTAATCAAAGCAGCGTAAGAGATAAATCCTGAGCATATAGACACGAGGAAGTGCCGTGTCAGTGGACACAGGAATGGATGAAGCGGGTGATGGTGGAAGGGTCGGAGAGGGTGCCTGGCCTCTGCTGTGCTTTTGACCAATCTTCCCTCACCGTTTTGTAATCCTTGCTCCACTGTTCTTCTTCTTTCACGTGTATATTTTCAGAACTTTCTTCTGGCACAGTTCCCAAAGCCTACGAAAATTCTTGTATGTCTCTGCCCCTAAAAGCAAACAAACAAAAGGCAGAAGCAACAGCAGCTTTGTCCTGGATCTCTCTCCATGCCTCCCTCACAGCCAAGTTCCTGAAGGATTGCTCTACCTGCTCTTTCCACTTGCTCATCCCTCCTTCATCCCTCAGTGTCCCGTTGCCAGGCTCCTACCTGAGGAAAGTCTCCCACAAATCTCACGAGAGACCTCCGCGTTTCCAAACCCAAGACTCTTCTCAACTGCGTAGACCTTTGTGGGGCAGGAGACAGCCCTACTTCCTTCTTTCTGCATCACTTCCCTCCCCTGGCCTTGGAGATGGTGTTTGCGTTGGGTTTTCTTCACCACCGTGACATTTTCTTCTCAATTGCAATTGTTTGTCTTTCGTGTTCTCTTTCTTCATTTACCCCCCTAAACACTGGTATTCCTTAGGTTCTTAATTGACATGAAAATCGCATCAATTTCCAGGTTTCCTCCTGTTTTCTGTGTCTTGGTTCCTCACTCATCCGTGTCTCCAGCCTGGATCTTCAGCTTGAACCTCAGTCCTATACACCAGACATTGCCACCTGGGTGCCTCACAGGTCCTTCGAATGCACCGTGTCCTAAACTGAGCAAATGATCTTTCCTTTCAAACTGAATCATTCCCTTTTATTTCCTTTTGGAAGAAATCACTCCACGATCTGCTCATTAAGCTTGACATCTAGGACTCATCATATCCTCAGCCTTCTCCTTTACCATGCCACCATCTAAATAAATATGAGCTTCTGTAGACACCACTGACTCTCTCTGTCTCTCTGTTCCTCTCCTCTCCTTTCCTTTCTTCTCCTGACATTCCCTGTCTCTCTGTTCCTCTCCTCTCCTCTCCTTTCCTTTCTTCTCCTGACATTCTAAGTAGTTCTTGCCCCAGTTCAGACTGTTATTCTCTCTTATCTGGCCTTTTGCAAGAGACCCCTAATTGATCTCCCTGCCTCCAGTTTGCTCCCCTGCCATCCATCACTTACCCTGCTGCTTCCAGGGTGATTTTTCTGAAGTGTAAGTCATATTGTTCTTTTGCTGAAAACTCCAAAAGTAGCTGCTACAGAATAAGGTTCAAACTCCTTAGCATATGCTACATGGACTTTTATGTTCTGGCCTCTACTTACCCTTACTGTGGCCCTCTCACCTTATGCCAAACTCCCTGAAGTTTCTAGAACATGCTGGATCCTTTCACATCCCTGGACCTTTGCTCATGCTGCTCCCTCTGCCTGCGGAACGCCTCAACCTTGAGTCCAGCTTTCTCCCCTTTTCCTATACATGCTTCTATTTTAGCATCTGTAACACTTTATATATATATTAGTTTTTATTAAGTTTATTGGAGTAACATTGGTTAATACAATTATATAATTTTCAGGTGTACATTATAATTTGACATCTGTATATTCTATTGTGTGTTTACTACCCAAAGTTTCCTTCAGCTACGATATATTTGATCCTCTTTACCCACTTTACCCTCCCTTTGCCCTGCTATCTTTGACTCCCTTTACCCCATCTACCTCCCCTTTCCTCCCCACCCGCTACCCTCTGGTAACCACTAGTCTATAGTCCATGTCCATGAGTCTCTGTTTGTTGTCCTGTTCCTTTGTTGCTTTTAGGTTCACATCCCACATATAAGTGATATCTTGTGATTTTCATCTTTTTCTGTCTGATTTATTTCGCTTAGCATGATTATCTTGAGTTCCATTTATGTTGTCACAAATGGCTGTATTTCATCTCTTTTTATGGCTAAGTAATATTCCATTGTATATTTGTACCACAGCTTCTTTAGCCAATCATCTATCGTAGGACACTTTGATTGCTTCCATGCCCTGGCCACTGTGAATAATGCTGCTATGAACATTGGTGTGCAAATATCTTTATGGACATGAGTTTTCAAGTCTTTGGGGTAAATACCCAGTAGAGGGATTACTGGATCCTATGGTAGATCAGTTCTTAGTTTTTTGAGGAATCTCCGTACTGTTTTCCATAGTGGCTGTACCAATTTGCAGTCCCACCAGCTGTAACACTTTATATTTTACACTTATTTGTTTATCAATCTCCTTTAGTCCCACTTACTAGGGAGAGGGTCCCCCTACCATATCCCTAGTGTCTTGTGCAGTGCTTAGTATGTGGAAGCTGCCCATTAAACATTTATTGAATGAGTGAATGAACACATCCTGAATAAGTAGAGATGGCATAATTTCTCCACATTACAACAGGCACTCTGATTAGGAAGCAGGAGACTATGAGTTTTGATAAGTTAATGAACCTCTCTGATGTCAGTTTTCTCATCAGTAAAATTTGAATTTGTATCAGCTTTAAGGCTGAGAGATGGGTTAGATGGTATTTTGAGGTATCTCTAAGATTTAGAACACATCTAATGTGCTATTCACTAAAATCACTTAAATACTGAACAGTGTTTACTATTTAGGATGTATTAGTTCAGATTTCTCTCCCTGCCTAAAAGTGTTTTTATGAAAAGCATCTAAATACTATTGGAATTCATTGAGTGCTCGTTCTATTATGTGCTACTCTAGGAAGAGCCTTAAAAGGATAATTGTTCTGTTATCCTCAAAGCAATGCACTGAGGAGGTATTTTCATTATCCCCATTTTGCAGATAAAGAGACTGAGGCCCAGAGTCACTAGCTGGTAGATAGTGGAGTCAGAATTCAAACTAAGTTATTTATACTATGATTAACCTGCAATTTAACCTCTACTCTATCCTATCTCCATTTCTGAAGCTATGGTTGGAGAATCGAGTTTCATTTTATGTAATACAGTCCAAGGTTTGGCAAACTTTTTCTGTACAAGGTTAGATTGTCAATATTTTATGCTTTACTGCTACATATTCTTCTCTTTTTGGAAGGGAGGAGTATCTTGTTTTAAGATACGCCTTGTTATAATCTTTTTTAAAAAAACGTAAAAGCCATTTTTAGCTTATGGAGCATACAAAAACAAGTCATATGACTTTGTCCTTGGTAGGCTTTGCTTTATCTTTCACCTGAGCTTACCAAGTTAGAACAGTATTTTCATTAGATCATTGAGACAATATATGGAATTAACTAATGTTTTAATAATTCTTGTTAGATAAAGGTCAAGCAATATAATTCCACAGCAAACAGACGGACAGTCCCAGCCTCCCTTGCAGCAGCCTACAAGAATTCCATTAAATGCTGACCAGCGAGACCCAAATTGACAATTGTCTGCTCTGTGAACAGTTCTGTTTTATAGAATGTCAAGTGCTGTAACTTCCCCTTTTGGATCTCAGTAATTTACATCAGGCCTCTCCCCCAAAAGACCTGTGATGAAGCAGGGAAGAAGACAAAAGATCTTTGACTGTCTGGTCTTAAATTTAAATTAATCAACAAATTGAGGGTTTTTTTTTCCAACATTGGCTCCCTAACCTCTAGTGCTATATCTGGGACAACAGAACAAAAGCTCCCATAAGAAATTATAAATTTACATGGAGGAGAAGGGAAATCCAATGGTTTTTAACACTTTTTGGGTGGAAGCCCCCTTTAAGTATTGAATAACCCCTCAGACCCCATGCTCTGAAAATGTGTGGTGAATATAGACAACAGTTGGCATTAATTTTGGGGCAATTCTTAATCTCCCAAAAGTCTAACCAGAGGCTCATTTTAAAATGTCCTGTTTTAAACAATTGGAGAAAAATGGAATGCTTAAATGTGTGATATTGATTGAAGAATCAAAACTCTCCTGAGCCTGGAATCCTTCTGGAGGGATGCCTGCCCACCTGTTTCTGGGTCAACACCATCCCTCAGTCACCAGTAAAAATGATCCATTTCCTTGGTGCTTCTGTCTGTGTCATTCAGGCTGATGAGAGACTGCGCATGGCGCCCCAGAGGCTTGCTCCCTTCAGTCCTCCGCTCCTTATCTCTGTGTGTCATGTTTTCCACCTAGCGTGTCTAATGGGAGGTCACGGTTCCCTAGCTCGGCAGTTTCTTCTGAGTGTTTTACCACAAGTCGAGGACAGCCCTCTGGGAAGAGGGGAGCGCGTGCTGTCTCCTCAGACTCTGCTCAATGGAGCATATGTTCAAAATAAATTTTATTCTTCCTTCAAAATCATGACCTTTTGAATGCATCCACCTGATCTGTTGAGAGAGACAAAGCTGACAGAACTGAGATGTGGGTAAAAGGACCCTATGGGGCCCCAGAGTGGGCACCTGAGGGCTGCCATCGGTTATGCCTGGCATCAAGGAAGTGGTAACAAAGGTGGCTTCTGACATTTGCCTCTCGCATATTTGTACTAATGGCTGCTGTAGTAAATTGAATAGTGTCCTCCAAATATTCTATCCACCTGGAATCTTAGAACATGGCTTTATTTGGAAGTAGGGTCTTTATAGAGGTATTAGTTAAGAATCTGAAGATAAAAATCATCTTGGATTTTGGGTGGCTCCTAAACCCAATGGCTGGTGTCCTTATCAGAAGAGAAGCATACACAGAGACAGAGGGAAGGCGGCCATGTGAAGAGGGAGGCAGAGACTGGAGTGACGCTGTCACAGGTCGAGAAACACCTGGAGCCACCAGATGCTGGAAGAGATGAGGAATAGTTCTTTAGAAACTTCAGGGGAATATGGCCCTGGTGACACCTTGATTTCTGGCTTCTCGTTTCCAAAACTTTGAAAGAATAAATTTCTCTTGTTTGAAGCTACAAGGTTTGTGGTACTTTGTTATATTGGCCCTAGGAAACAAATACAGCTGACTTCTAATTGCTGTAGAAGACTGATGGACCAACTTCTTCATGGGTGGAGATCCTGATTCCTGGTGAACCCTGAATGATATGGCCATGGAGAAATAATTGAGGACCTGTAGTTCTTAGATGTGCTAATTTATTGGAAGATTCAGCAAATCACTTGACTTTTCTGTGTGTTGGTGTCTGTAGTCTGATATGGAGCCAGATCTTCTGCAAACCACCTATCACAATTTCAGAAATTCTAACCGACAACTTTGTGAAGAGGACCATTCATTACCACCCTAACTTACCTCACTCTTTTCTTTCCTCTCTCAATATCTTTGCTCAAAATATTTTGTCCATGTGAAACAACCCTTCTCATATCATCATACAAAACATTAAATCCACCATGAGTTGAATACTTACTTGTGTGTCTGTCTTATCTCCTTTGGCAGACTGTAAGTTACTCAAGGTAGGGATCATTCATGCTCAATCCACAGCCAACAGTGACTATAGCATTTTGTAAGTCCTCATTTGTAATTCATATCACACATTATCCAATATAAAGAAATAGTTTAAATCCATTGTAAATGCTAAGGATAATGTGCTCATTTTGGTATTTTTAAATGGCAAAGAGCCATGTTTTTCCTCATGAGATTTTCCTTTTCAGTCTCTTCTCAAATGTCACTGAGTTTGGTTATAATTACAGAAGATCTATAGTATGTTATTGTGGGTAGAAGTAAGGCTTAGAAGAAGAAGGCAGATTAACTGAGTTTGCATCCTTGCTTTACCATCTACTCGTGAATCCATGGGCACAACTAATGCTTGATATGCACAGGGATTTACAGGTCATAGAACTTCTCTCCCTGAGTGTTTAGAGGATGTACAATCCTTGTCAGATAGATGGTGGCTGTTAGATATTAGCTCTCTTTTAATCCACTATCTTTTTTATTGGCTCTCTTTTCATTTCAAGATGGCAGATTGACATATGTTTAATGCAAGGATTTCTTGATACCTAGAAATAATAATAGCAAAGACATATGTAGTTCCTATCACATGTCTGGTCATGTGCTAAGTGCTTACACACATATTAACTCATAGAGAGGTAATATTATTCTTCCCATTTAATGAGAAGAACCTGAGTCATGGAGAGGTTAGATAACTTGCTCAGGTTTCCTCACTTAGTTAAAGTGATGTCAGGACTTAAATCCAGGCAGTCTAGCTCTAGAATCTAAGATATTTATCACCACATATTACATTTAAGTTATTGAAATAAACAAGCAAAGAAACACATGGACCTCCTGAGTGGCTCAGTTGGAACCCAGATCTGCTTTTAAAAAAATTAATCAGTGGCAGAATTTTAATAGCTGACCTCACTGAGCCTTCTATATCAATAATGGGAGCAATGGCAAAAACTCAAAATGATTTAGCAGCAGTTAAAATTCCCTTCCTTTTATAACTCCTCTAGAAAAACACGTAGTCAAGAATAATGATTAACTGAAAGTGTTTTGGCAACAATACTGAATTTGAAACCACTTACTAACCCTAGGATTTGGGGCCGGACAGTTAACTTCTCTCAGCCTCAGTTTCTTTTTTGGTAAACTCCTCGTAGGGTTAATGAGAGGATCAAGGGAGACAGTATACATAGACTGCCTGGCAAAAATGACACCTGATAAATGATGTTCTACTATTATGAAAACCATCTATCCAGTGGTTCCAAGCCCATTGTTATGATGTCTTGATGTGCCACAATCATTTATAAAGTATGTAATTATTTTAAAATAATAATAAAAATATCAGCATTTGTCAACAACAAATCCTTTGTTTTCTATAGATTAAAGGTTGTCTCTTTATTAATGTCACTCTTGCTTGCATTTTTTCCATGGAAAAAGGAATAAAGTTAACTGGTAAGGAGAGAATTGTGTACAACCTAGGCATCTGCATGGAAATATCAGATATCAAGTGTATGGTAGAGGAAAAACAAGTTGAAGCCTTCACCATTCATTTGATTCCAACCTTACTGGTAAAGAATCTCCCTGGGAGCCATGGTCACCTAGATTAATCACAAAGATTATGCTAAGCAGTGTTTACGGAAGGAGTCAAAAATATGTCTTGTTCTTATTTGTACAATTTATTTTCAAATATATATATATGTGTGTATATATATCCATATCCATATCCATGTACATATGTTGTTGAAATTAATAAAAGAGTCATTTAAAGACATAATTAAATTTATAGTAACTGGGGGCATTCAGAAGGCTGTAGCCCAGGACGCAGGAAGTCTCTGACACTAAAGTCTATTCTAGACACAGCTGACATCATTTACTTGGGGAGTGGGCTCTTGTGGAATTCCAGAGTGGGCTTTCTATTTCAAAAACTAGTGGCGTTGGGTCTGCAGGAAGCAAGAGGTTATTTCTTGCAGCTGGGTAGATCAAAGGCAGTCAGAAAAAAAATGTATGATTTTCCCATTCCCAACATCCTACATGGGTGGTCATCCATCCTCTGCATATACATCTGTAGTGATATAAGTCCCTTTAGGGGTGAAGTGGGGTCACATTCCACTTAGGAAAAAAGAGATCACTTTTATTAGAGATGGAGACCCAATGGGGTGTTGTAACTTGTCCCAAATGGCCATTTAGAAGGAGGCAGGATAATGATGTTGAACTGCAAGTTTGCGAGGTTCCAAACTTAGGATATTAGAATAATTATATTTTTGCAGAAGATTTTAATGGCACATTTCATACAAATAAAATTGTTATATAAGGAGTGTGCGTGTGTGTGTGTGTGTGAGTGTGTGTGTGTGTGTGTGTGTGAGAGAGAGAGAGGGAGAGAGAGGGAGAGAGAGGGAGAGAGAAAGAGAGGCTGATAGACAGATACAGACTAGAGAGAAAAAACATGTCTTCTTAAGTATTGAAAATATGACATCCCTTCAACGCACAGGGCCTAGAGTATAAGTTTCTTTTCAACTCCATATTTCTGTAATTCACTGTCTTTCTTTTAGTTGATTTTTATGATTTTTTTAATCTTCTAATAATTATGCAAGTACAGGCGCTGGGCTAGTGATTGATATACAGTATAACATCTAATCCTTGCAAAGAGGTAGTATCAGTCCCATTGCAGGTGAGGATATGACGCCCAAATTTATTAAATGATTTTCTCAAGTTCACTGATTCGTATGAGCCTGAGCAAGATTCAAACCATGCTGGGACTGATTTCAAAGTCTTGTGCACATTTCCTTCTTTCTGTACCTTCCTTCACTTATTAGAGGCTCAGAAGCTAAAATTAGAATCTTAGAATTACTGTTTAAAACTTTCTTCCAAATTATGTGTAATGGGATCACAAATTTTACTTTCAACTTAACACAGATGTACAAAAGAATAAAATATGAAAATTTATTTTCGTCTCTAAGTAACTTGGTCTTTCTCCTGAACTTCTATTTAATGGGAAAGTCAGGTAACTAAATGTCCATTCTTACATAATTTTAGTTCAATTTTAAAGGTTAAAAGTTAAATAATGCCTTCAATTTCTCTCTAGGCAAAAATAGTCTGATTTCTCGTAGAGCCTCTCTGTCTCTCTTTGGCATCTGGGCATATGTAAGAGGAATGCGTGGCTTGGTATTGGGCAGGTATATTAGTCAGGGCAAATATTAGTCAAGACAAAAATGCTAGCTTCTATAACAAACAGCCCTCCCCCCAAAATCTCAGGGGCTTAACACACAAAGAAGATTTATTTCTCTTTCGTGTCACAATTTGATGTGGGAAGGATAACTTTTATCCAAGTGATGACTTAATGATCTAGGCTCCTTTCTTTTTATAATTTTTGTCCTTCAAAATGTCTCTTTCTCCAATACATGACCTTAGTACTTTTTCTAGGAAAGAGAATGCATAAAGAAAATGTGAATGGTGGATATTAATACTGCTTACATTCCATTTACCAGAACCTGGTCACAAGGTCTCATCCTAATTGCAAGGCAGGGTAGTAAATGTAGTTTTCTTGTGTGCTCAAGAAGAGGAAACAAGATTGATGGGATCTAGCTACAATGAAGAATTGCTCCCCAACCCTCTTGCTGCTAGCTGCCAGTTTCCTTGTCTGCCTAGTCACTGGGTTAATGTTCCTCATCATCTTCTGATGCCAAAGTGGGTGGCTGGTGAAACTCAGCATCATTTGTCTTGGCTCAGCCAATACTTCCAGTGGAGCTCCCTGCTGACTTGGCCTCACCCCGGCTCCCAGCAGTATCTTAATACTGAGTCTCATGCTATGTCTTTGGTCATCTTGCTGGCCTGACGTTTCACTCCCAGGCCCTACTATGGGGTCATCTTGCATTGTTATAGGAGACCTGGTGACTCTCAACTCAGCAGCCATGCTACCCAGGAACTCACGGTGTTTCGATCAGCCTAAACTCAGGGCTGCCTCCTGCCTGACCACACTCCAGGAATTATCTCTGGCTAAGGTCCAGGCTGATGGGAGCCTGCCTGGTAGGAAGGTTCTTCCCCAAGTCCCCAAAGTAGCAATAAATGGCTCCTCTTATTATGCTTCTGTCAACTTATCTAATTTACTGCCTCCTTCTCTGCCCCTAAGTCCAGAACGGGGACAAGGGGTGACTATGCTGTTCCCTGTGCCTCATCCCTTCTTGCCATACCTAGGATCCAACAAGGGGTGGGCTTTTCTTTCTCCTCCCTCTGCCATAGCCTCTCCCTCACAGAACAGGCCTTCACACCACAGAAAAAAACAGTTATAATTGAGTCCAGGTGTTGATTGAGACCAGGTGTTGGTGTGCTAAAGGAGATAAAGAGATTTGGATAATCTTTTCTCAAGACAATAGCCTGACTTGCCAGCTATTGCACGGCTTCAACAATCTAGATTTTGACTTTCAAAAATGAATATTAACTCAGCTTTTTTTTTTTTTCGCATTCATTCTATAACAATTTCTAATCTTTCCTAGGCAGGCAGATGCCTAGCAGGGAGAGCAAGGAATGTACACTCAGACAAAGGAGTAGCCTCATTTAATTTAAAATGCCTCCGTTTAATGAGCATCCTCTTAGGATTATGGGCCAGGATGCATTCATTTAACAAATATTTATTGATTATGTTCTGAACACTGTTCTAGGTAATGGGGATACTGCAGTAAACAAAACAAACTTCTCTTGAGAAGGCTGCATTCAAGTGGAGTGGAGAGATACAGAAATAAACGCTAAGTGAATATATAGATTACGCTAAGTAGTGGTAAGTGCTAAGGGAAAAAATACAGCAGAAAAGAGGATATGCAAAGTCAAGTGAAATGCTGGATAGGATGAACAGGGAAGGCCTAACTGAGAAGGTGGCTTTTGAGTAAAAGACCTGAAGGAAGTGAGAGAGTGAGCCATGTAGATTTTTGGAGAAAGAACATTCCAGTCAGAGAGGGTTGTAAGTGCAAAGATCCCAAGTGGAAGTCTTGCTGGCTTCCTGGAAGAATACAAGGAGGCCAGGAGCTGGAGCAGTAAGAGGGAGAGAGTGGGCGGAAATGACACCGGAGAGTAGTGGGGGTGTGCAGATGATGTTGAGCCTTTATCTTTTACTCGAAGCAAGATGGGGAGCTACTGAGGATTCTGAGCAGGAGTGGTGTGATCTGACTTCCGTCTTAACAGAATGGCTCTGGGCCAGCATTGTTGTTAGGTTTAAAGCTGGAGTGGCCCATCTATCTCTGCTTGAATTCTCATAGTGGCAGGGAAGGTGTTCCTTCACGTGGAAGTTCATAGTGGATGGACAGCCTTCTCTGTCTGGAGAATCTTCTCTCTTATTCAGTTCCTATAGGATAGAGATTGGCAACCTCCTGCCTGCAAGCCATATCTGTGCCTGCCTGTTTTTGTAAATAGAGGTTAATTGGAACACAGCCATGCCTCTTTCGTTGATGTATTGTCTATGGCTGCCTTTGTGTTACAATGGCAAAGTTAAGTGGCTGTGACAGAAACCGAATCGTCTGCAAAGCCTAAAATATTTAACTAGGCCTTTAAAGAAAATGTTTGTGGATCTCTGTTATGGGAAACAAATACTAAAACGACAAGTAGGAAAGAGGACCAAAAACATATGAGATATGGGAATAAAATAGGTTTGAAATCAAAGGTGTCAACATATGATGTATATATGCTCTGAAATGAAAAGAAAACGGGAATTTAGTTGCAATACAACTAACTTCCTAGAAGTTTGGAGGTTTGAGAATGTCAGGAGTGAACTTAATAAGATTACTGTATTAGTAATAGCATTGGGAAGAACTTACTCGTTATATACCTGCTTTTCCCAGTGGATCGAGCTAGGCTGAAAAATTCCACCGTGGGTTAGATTGGCTGTATCTGCATTTGACCTCATTTGCTAATTGCCTTGCCTTTATTTTAAGTGTCTTGCTTAAGTATATGTCTGTTTAGTCTAAGAGAGCATGAACCCCTTTCCATTATCAACTCCTATATATTAATGTCAGATAATAGCTAGTAATACCCTTAGTACTTTTATAAGCGTGTTTAATTTTGTAAATATAATGGAGGCTTCTTGTTCTCTCAGACCCTGCTTCATGATTCATTCCTTTTCGCTTCACATCACTAACTCAGCTTAAGGCAGCCTTGGTGAGGACACTTCTTGTTAGTGTCGGACTGCCGGGCAGCCAGTAGACAGCTCTCAGCTCACTTCTCACCTGAGCCCTCTGTGAAGCAGCTGTCTGGCCTCCTAAGTGCCTGGCTTCACCAGTTTAATTGGTTCCACGCAATGCATGCATAGTCACCAAGACATTTTCTAAATTACTTATAATTAATGCTCTAGTCATTAAAAATGAGTTGTCTCAGGCTAAGTCCAATTCCCTATTCAATGGCCCGAGTAGGCAACATAATCAGAGCTGGGGTCACAGGTACACAGTCACCCTAGAGAAGGCAACTGTTACCCTGAGTCATGTCTGTGGCTGCTAATAAAGTGGTGTTGGTAAATGGTTTGGCATAAATGGCAGTTAAAGTATCTTTCGTAACTTTGCACAGATGAGAACTTTACAAGATATTATACAATTAGGGCCACTAGCACTATTCAAAGAATATACATTCTCACTGCAACAGCTCATACGCCTATGCTCTGGAGTCCCTTGGCCTTTTGAAAGTTAATACCATCATCCCATAACCCAAACACATAAGGAGCGTCTGTTGCCAAGGCGAGACCAGGTCCATGCAATGACTTTATAGAATTGTTTTAGCTCTGTGAAAGTTGAGGCTGCAAGTCTATCTCTGGCCTTGACTTAACCAACTTTGTAGAAGCAATAGTGATACCATTCAAGAGCTTCCTGTCTCGAGCTAAACTGAATAAGAAACAGCGAGTGTTTTCTTTCTTTAAGAGGTGTTGTGTCAGTATCAGGAAAATTAGTTCCTGCTTTCTGCTCTCTCCCCCGCCCCCCAGGGTCTTACCTGGTCTATATCCCCATAGGGGATAAGTTGGCAGAAGTTGGCCTTCAGGGATAGGCTCTAGAATCCTGAGTATTTATATACTTAAGACCCAAGTGAAAAAGACTAATTAGGCAGAGATAAATGCAGAACTTTCAGGGTCGTAGCCTAGTTCACACAACCCAGTGTTAGAGATGAAATCTGGCCTAAGGCACACTCAATACTCAATACCAGTGCTACTAGCCAGGATGAGATCCTGTTGATAGATATATATCATTTCTCTAATTCTATATATATAGAATATGCATACACACACATATGAATTCTATATTCTATATATATATATATGAATAAGAATAAGATCACATAATTATGGAAGCTGAGAAGTTTCACTATCTGCTATTTACAAGCTGGAGGCCAGGAAAACTGGTGGTGTAGTTTTAGTCTAGGCTTGAAGGCCTGAGAACCAGGGCAGTCCACAGAATATCATGGTAGCAGCAAGCGTTTGCTGAGACAGTGGACTTGCAACCTGAGCAATGTTCTAGAGGAGATGCTATGTGCACTATAGCTAGGAGATCTCCATGTTTCCAGGCCTCGGTATACCCACTCAGGGAGATTAGTGCTACCATTATAGGGAGCTTGTAGAAGAGGGTTCTAAGCTGTGATGGATAATTTTATGCATCAACTTGAGTGGGCCATGAGGTGCCCAGACATTTGGCCAAGCATTATTCTGGGTGTGTCTGTGAGGGTCTTTCTGGATACTATTAAGAATTGAA
Source organism: Pteropus alecto (assembly GCF_000325575.1). Taxonomy (NCBI): domain Eukaryota; kingdom Metazoa; phylum Chordata; class Mammalia; order Chiroptera; family Pteropodidae; genus Pteropus; species Pteropus alecto. Next base: position 655,185 of record NW_006432945.1, read on the forward strand.
TTGGTAGACTAAGTAAAGCAGATTGCCCTCTCTCATGTGAATAGGCTTCTCCATAGCAGTTGAAGATGTGAGTAGAACAAAAAGCCTAAGTAAGAAGAAACTTCCCCTGTCTGACTTCTTGAGCTGGGACATTGGTCTTTTCAGCCATCAGACTTGGACAGAAACTGTGGCTCTTCTTGGGTCTTGAGCCAGCTGGCTTTTGGACTAGAACTTACACCATCAGCACTCCTGGTTCTCAGGCCTTCGGACTCAGACTGGAACTACACCATTGGCTCTTCTAGGTCTTCAGCTTGCCAACTACAGATCCTAAGACTTCTCAGCCTCCAAAATTGTGAGAGCCAATTTTTTATAACAGTTCTCTCTCCCTCTCTCTCCACACAGACAGACAGATAGACAGACAGACAGACAGACACACACACACACACACACACACACCACATACACTCACTAATACATAAGCTCAATTGATACTCAAGAAGAGACTAGTCTTTACTTTTCAAATTCTGTGGTGCAGTGTGTTCTCAGCTTTGAAGAGTTCAGAGTGTGTCTCTTTATCCTGTGCCTGCCCTGGCACTCAGAAAGCTCCTGTTGCAGGGAGAAGGGGTGGGTGTTAAGAGGACCCGAAGCCCCCATTCTTTGCCTCCGCAGTCCCTTTAGGGAACATCCATGTTTTTCAGCCTTTTTCCAGGGGAACTCTGTGAAATCAGTTAACAAGGCACATGGAAAATGAGGCCTTATTGTGGTGTCGCAAGGAACAGCTGCCAGATCCATGCCACTGCAGACCTCCACCAAGAAGGGGGAGAATGATTACCTTTCACTTTTTCTTTTCTCTGTTTTATCAAAAGATTCTTGCCATTAACTAGATATTTTTCCTTAAAGATTTGTGCTTTGCCCCAACTTCAGTGAATGGACCTAAAGGGAAAGAAAACTCTGAAGGTGCTGGAAGATTGTTGGCTACTCACAAAGCTCTGGCTCCTTCTGAGTCAAGCTGAATATATTTGTTCTCAGCCCCATTGATGCACATGCACAGGTACACACAGGGAAGATGTGGAATTCCACCGAAGGATGTTTCAAAGTGTCAGAAAGATGTGGTCTCTATCCAGTACAACACAGAGATAAAAATCCTTCGTGTTTACAATTCCTTTCATCTTAGCCCATAGTGTTATCCTACATCTACTTTGTCTCCTTTATCTACTCCCAGCTCATGAAGTCAGAAGCAGTAAAGATAATCCCTGTCATGTGGAATACGAAGAAATTTAAGACTAGGTAGATTAAGTAATTTGTTGTCAGTCATACATTGCAGAGTCTGGATTAGAACTTAGTTCTTTCCCCTTTTCCTTCTTCTACCCCCACTCTCTCCTTCCCTCTGTCTCTTCTTCTCTCCATGCCTTCCTCCCTACTTTCCAGCCTTTCATCTTCCTCCCTTTCCTCTTTTATCAGATGTTGGTAGGAAATCTGTAGATACTTTCTGGTGACACAGGGATGAGGAGCACACAGCTCTTGCCTCTCAGGAGGCGTTCTCAGTGAAACAGCAAGCAGACATGTTAGTATGTCAGAGAAGGCAACATCTGGAAGGAACAACAGACATTTAAACAAGGCACTGTGAGACACCCTAGGTGGGGGAGGCTAAATCCTCTTGGAGGATTTATAGGAAATTTTTCTGGAAGTAATATTTGAGTTGAGGCTGGAAGGAAGTATAGGAATTTAATAGATGAAAGAAAAGATGTGGGCAGAGGGAACAGCTTGTGCAGAGGTCATCCTGTGGTCAGAGAATTGCAGGGCTGTCAGCATTGTTGAAACACAAGGAACTCTCTGACCAGCCAATTCTGACTTCCCACAGGAAACACAAACTCTCTAATCATAGATCGGCCCATTCCTGAGACCACAAGAACAGAGTCCAGGCGATGTGTCATAAACATGGCCTGACATGGATTAATCCTGCCTGCCTGTTACCAGCCTTTGATGGCTGTTCCTCTTTCTTCAACAATGAAAAGAGTTGTGTCAGTCTAATGACTGTCATATTACCTCCCATTAACTTCATTATTGGACACTAGCTGTTTCTAGTAATAATTCATTCACTGGTAATGACTTGGTGTCCGATTCCTGGCTAATTACTGTCACAAATGTGATCAGACGGGTGCTCCAGGTTGCTTTCTCCATCTGGGGTTGGGACACAGATCAACCGAGAGTTCAGAGCTTGTAGGATTTTCCAGGATTTGACAGAGGAAAGTCACCTCATGAGTGATAGAAACAGAGATTTCCCCTGGGGATCCTGGAAACAGAAGATAGATTTTTCGCTGCCCTTAGGCTTTTGGATAGCCATGGTGGGTCTGCGTGCGTCTGTGTGCACGTGTGTGTGTGTATGTCCAATGTGCAAAGCCATTGCTCAGTGGAAACATCAGGCCCTTCTCTTACTTTAAGGACAGTAATCGAAATCTGGCCAGAAGCTTCTGGTGGGTTAAATTTCACAAGCAATAGCATATAGAGGCCCTGACTCCAAATCACTCAAACCCTACTCTAATTATCCACATTTGTTTGTGAGCAGGGATATGGTGCTTGTTTGAAAGGCAGAGAAGGAAGTTTCTGAAATTGTGTGGGGCTGGGGGTAATGTAGGAAGAGGAATGGAATCTGTCATAGAATTAACATGCAAGGTTGATGTGAAATATCACAGTGTAGGGAGAAGGAATCAGAATGTAACTGGGGAAGAAGAGAAGATAGACAGAGATCAATGAGGGAAACGATCAGTGGGTGGAGACCTCAGGTCTGTCTGCTGAGCTTTCCCTCTCACACTGTTGGAAAGACGACTTCTAACAGAAGAAACTCCTCCAAACCCTACCGGCTGAGAACTTTAGGCTTCTCCAGAAACAATGAGTATAATTCGTCTTCCTTGCAGAATTGCACCTCGACAAGACCAGAGACTGCCCTTGAAATTTCTCATTAGTTACCAATATTTTTTTCCTACTTAACAATTTTTTTAACTCAGTTTTACAGAACTGAGTTGATCAATGTCCTTGATTCATGACACAATATTAATGTCATCCTCTGTTCTTCTATTTTGTTATTCTTTTTGCTGCTCTGATTCCTCTCTTCATGTCTCTACTCCTCTATAGGCACCTGATTCTTGTGTGGTCTCATATATTCTTGATGACTGCATTGGTTTTCTACTGCTGCTTTAACAAATTGCCACAAACATGGAAGTATTAAACAATACAACTTATCTCACATTTTCAGTAGGTCAGAAGCCCAGATTTGTCTGAGCTCTCTGCTAAGGATCTTATGAGATTAAAATCAAGGTGTCTTCTGGCCTTGTGTCTTATCTGGGAAATCTGGGGACTCTCCTTCTTTGCTCATTTAGGTTGTTGATTGCATAGATTTCCTTGATGGCTCTTGATGGATGTCATTCTTTGCATCTAGAAGCCATTCACATTCCTTGACCAGTAGTCCTTTACATCTTGAATCCTTCCCATGCTTAGAATTTCTCCTACGAGAATCTCTGCAACTTCCTCTTCTGCTTTCTTTTCAGCTTTTAAGAGTTTGTTGATCCATCCCAACAATCAGGATAATCTCTCTATTTTAAGGTCAAATGGTTAGTAATCTTAATTGCATCTGTAAAGTCCATTTTGCCTTATAATACACAGTTCTGGATACTTAAGGGTAAAGTTTTCTTGGAGGTCATAATTTTGCCTAGCATTGTGACTCAACTTTCAATTTTCTTATTTGCAAGAATAAACAGGCAAAGAATTAAAAAATCTGTGTTGCTTGTGTGTACTAAAACAATCACAGAAATAGTTTTCTTCTATAAATCTTGCTTTTCTTTACTTAAAATAATATTTTGAAATCAGCCCTATTCATTATTTCTGACCAACATGTAGCATTATGTCATTTATATGTGTATATATAGATATATATTAAAACAGTACATTTTATTTATCCATTTCCCTAGCTATGAATACCAACAAGCAAAGCTCCAATGAATACCTGTGGCTGCATCTCATTATGGAACTGTGTGAGGGTTTCTGTAGGATATACATCCAGGAGTGGGAATGCTAGGAAATAGGGTGAAGCATGCATAACCCCACTAAGGGTTTGCAGATTGAACTCTAGAATGACTGTACCAATTTGACTTACCATTAGCAAAGCATGAATGTCCCATTACCCCACATCCTTGCCAGTGCTTGATATTAAATCTTGGCCCTGCCACTTTCTTGCTATGTAATCTTTGGTTAAGATACTTAAATCTCTTTCTTTCAGTTTCCTCAGCTGTAAAGTGAAATGATACTAGCATCTTCTTCATCAGGTATTGTGTGGGTTAAATGAATTTTGCTCAAAACAGGAACTGGTATATAGTAAGTGCTATTATTATTTTGTCATTTTATTTTCAAATGTTTACAATATAATCGATATAACATATCATTTTTTTGTTTGTTTTAATTTGCATTTTTTTTTTCATTATTAGGGAGATAGAACGTAATCTCCTATATGTATGAGCTGTCCGGATTTTCATTTCTCATTCTATGGTCTATTGTATCTTTAATGAATAAAATTTTCTAGTGTTTCGTGTCCTATGTTCACTCCCACAAATATTAAAAGCAAGTCCCCCGATGTCTGTGATGTTTAAACTTGTTTATGTGCTGTGAACTGTGTAGGATGGTTCTGCCTGTAGAAGAGAGTCATTGACAAATAGCAGCTCTTGCTACACATTGGTTTGTCTCATAAGCATCCTTACTCTGATAGTGTACCCCATCTAGGGCTAGTTTTGTTCATTCCCTGTAGATGATTAGTGTTACTGCTTAGTCATATTGACATTAGGATTGTGGATTTGGTTCTCATCTGGTGTATTCATGTTTCTCTTAGTCTATATCTCAAGGGGAACAAGTCTATGGCTTCAGTATCAATTGGTCCCAATGAGGAAAATACTGGAGGGCTGAGAGTCTGACTTCCTGTAATTCCATCTCTGTCACCAGATAAACAACTGAAGAAGGCATGGGTGAACCACACAGTAGTTTTCATGTAGGGCAAGGAGCATTCTAAATGGGCTAGTCCAGCTGTGAATTGACAAATAGAACTTTCTTATATGTATAGAAAACATGATTCACAACTTAAAAACTAAAGAGGTTTAATTTAGTGAAGCATTTTATGAAGTTGGAAATCAGTGAATTCAAACACCATTAAAATAATGAAGCATCTCACTTTTTAACTCAATTAGATTGTTATTCTTTATTTCTTTATTTTTTTAATTTTAATCTTGCTAATTAAAAAAGTTATTGAGATATTATTTTTGAAAAGTTACAAATGAGCTATAGAGTCTCTGTGTGGTTTCTGACATAACCAAATGGCAGTACATTCTTATTGTTGTTTAGCATTCTTTTTTTTTTCTGTAAAGTTTTTAAAGTTAATGTTTATCGCTTTGGAATTCTTTAATTAAAAATGACCACATACCACAAGAGGCAAACTCCCTAGAGGCTGGGCCCTGCAGGTGAGATTGGATGATGTTGAAGCAGAAAACAGGATGTGGGCTGCTGGGATGATGAGTCAGTTTCTGTAGTTTAAAAAGGCTGGAATTAAACAAAAATGTGTTGTGTTCAAGAATGAAGAGTGCCTTGCTAGACCAATTGGTGTTTGGAATCAGAGTTTTAGCTGATTCTGCATAATTGATAAAGAGGGTCTCTCTTGACTGACTGTGGACTGCACAGCACTCTACTTGAGGTTTGAATGGTCTTCATGGAACAGCCTCTAACTTGAAGTTCAACAATAGACTTGTTTAGACTATTGTTGTTTTCCAAACCCATGATATACAAGAAGAGTTTCCCTCCCAGGCTATAATATCTGGGTCAAAATATCTGCATCCATTGATATATGGACACATCTCCAAAAATAGTTATAAGTAATAACCACACACCATTGAGTGGTAGAGTTTTTCCTTTTTCTCACCCCTAAATGCCACAGTGAGTTGTGAAAAGGTCAGTCTGTTTTCACCTAAACAGAAAGGAAAAGTATCTGCTACAGGATTCCCCTGAAGACTTCTATTCATGAGCAGCTTGCTGGGCTGGTGTGTTTCTCAGCAATGAACACATGTCCAGTATCTATGGGAGTAGGCCTTATAATCTGTGTGATGACTTTGCAAATTGATTGGGGGTAACATCTTGAATTCAGGAGCCCTGTCCTGATCAGGAATATTTGATCATTTCTGCTCTGCTCAAGTATTTGTCCATCTACTCCATTTTGAAGGATTTCTTTATATCACTATTTTGCTCACATTTCCCAAAGGCATATTCTAAGCAAATGTAGTAACAGAAAATTTCTGCCTTATTTTCCATAAATTCAACCCTAGATACCATAAATTTGGGAGTGGAGTCATAGCTGAGCCTCAAAAGTCTCCAGTTAACAGGGCTATGGGTGGCAGACCACAACATAACAAAGGGAATGTCCATAAATTATAATTAAGGATGGTAATGACAACTAACAGTAAGTATTACAAATATTTCTGAACATTGCACTAAACTCTTTAAATGCATTATCTCACCTACTCCTCTCATTAACCCTACGAGGTAGATATTATGATCATTATTTCCACTTTACAATGAAGAAATCTAAATGTGAAGAGGATCACTAACTTGCCCAAGCTTGTAATTGAAAGGGCTGGGGTTGAACCTGATGTTGTATGATTCCTGAGCCCAAGCTATTAACTAGCACTATATTAAATGCCTCTCCAGCTGAGAGAGTTTAGGTTTTGATCACTTACTATGTATAAAGTGCTATGAGAGATACAAAGGGGACTGCATATGTTTATAACAAGAATCAAGACAGTGGTAAGACCATAAGTACTCAGTCTTTGGCAGAAGGAAAATCTCTGTGGGCTGGAGGTGTCAGGAAAGTCATTATGGAGTAGATGGATCTAGCAAAATGGGGGAGGTTTGGGGCCTGCCATTTAGAGAAGAAAATGCTTTCCAGAGAGTTAGAAAAATTGAATAAAGTCCGCTGGACTTATTTGAAAACAAGAAAAGAAAAAAAAAAAAAAAGACAAGAAAGTCATGGAATGAAATGTCTTCTAACCTATGGGTAATATTATAAAGTTCTATGACAACCTTTGCTGTCTCAAGAAAAGCTGTTATTACAATTAGTTATTCCAGGAGACAGGAAAGATCTGTATCTGAAAACTTTGCCCCAAATACCTCTTTCTGAGGCCAGGTATAATGAAGCCAATAGCAAGGCTCTTATTACTTTTCAACACAGTATTCCAAAATGGCAGCTGCTTTGACAGACTCGTGAAGTATTAATGAATATTTTTCTAGAAGGTAATAATCTACTTAGGCATACCAACTTAGAAGCAAGGATCAAGGACAACTTGGGTCAATGATAGAAGCATAGCTCTCCTCTCCTGAATGAATAGGTGCTATCATGAAAAGATGAGCTTTCCCTTGATGGCTGTGTCTTCTGGTCCATGGCATGGTCTCCTCTATCCTGAATTGTTTAGATGACATAACATGCACTCCAGGAGAACACATTATTATTCAGAAGCAAGTGACTTGAAACTGAAATTCTCACATGGTCATGAACTCCAACAGTGTTAGAAATAAATCCCTTTATCTGTTCTACATTCCTGAGCTGGTACTCTTTTCCATTGGAGCCCCCTTTAAAAGATGTGTGGACTGCACGTTGAACAAGATCGAATGTGACTTTGCAAAAATAGAATGCCTGGTCTCTTCTCTTTCTCTTTCCACTCGACAATGCAAGATAAATTCACTCCACGGGAACCTTTTGTGGGTTGTACTGCTCAGGCAATTTGCAGTTTGCTGGGGGAAAGGCAGCTCACGCTACATTTATCACCCCCTGCCGCTGGCTACAATTCAACCCACTTCGAACCACTGAACAGAGGTGCTGATGGGGGCTCGGGCATTAGAATTCCACATCATAATGGAAGTGCATGGAAGCAAAAGACAAATGCATCAGGGCCACTCCAGTTCTTCACTAAGGAAGAGGTCAAAAGTAGTAAATTGGGTGATGGGGACCAAAGATGAGTGTTTTGCAATAATAAAGAATATGGTTGCTTTCCTCCCCCACTTTTATATTTTTCTTCTGGTAATCCTAGCTCACATAGTGAGTTTTCTATTGTTATCAGAATCATCAACTCATATTGCAAGTGGTAGCCTCAATTTACTGTACAATCACTGCACAGCTCAACATGGCAAAACAAACATAATTAAATGACATGACCTACCTTCCTTTTCTTCTTCTATTTTACCCAGGAGCATGTTCTCTAAATAAAGAAACAACAGGAAGTACAACAGAAAATGGGTAGAGCTGGGTGATTGGGTAGAGGTAATATATTAGTCAAGATAGATTAGATTATGCTGCAAAAATAAACGACCCCCAAATCTCTCAAAACCAGTGTATTTCTCATGAAAGTTGGTGGAATCTGCATCACGTGGCTACTCAGGTTCCCACGCTGATGCAGTACAACTTTGTTGCTGTACCATTTAGAACACATGGACTTGAAAATAGTTCTGACAGAAGGAGAGTCTGCTGAAGATTCTCCTGCTGACAATGAAATTCTTTGATTTAGAAGTAAAATACAGGAGCCAATCAAGATGGCATAGAAGGTAGATGCTGTGTTTGCCACTTCTCACAACCACATCAAAATTGACTCTACAGAACAATCATCACTGGAAGTCACCTGAGGTCTGGCTGAACAGAAGTCCTACATCTAGAGACATATATAAGAGGTCATCTCCAGATTGGTAGGCGTAGAGATGTGAAATGGGCTGATCCCACAACTACGTATGGTGGTTGAGAATCGAGAGGGTTCTCTTGGCTGCAGATCCCCCCTAGAGTAGCAAGGGGTCTTGGCTCCACACTGGGCTCCCCAGCCCAGGGTTCCAGTGCCAGGAAGAGAAGTCTTCACAACCTCTGGCTGTGAAAACCAGTGGAGATTGTGGCTGAGTGAGAGGAGGGCTGTGGGAGTCACAGACATTCCTCTTAAAGGACCCACACTGACTTACTCTCTCTGATCCCCAGTGCTGAGGCAGCTGCTTGAGGAGTGCCAGGGACATATGAGGAGGAACTGGGTTGCCTGGCTTCAGGGTGAGGGCTGGAGGGGCAGCTTTCTTCCTGAGAGAAGTGCTGGTGGTACCCATTGTTCCTTTGTTGAGCTCTCCTCACTCCCACTGTGCAGCACAGGTGGCCACCATATCTAAGTTTCCATTGGCCTGGATAACAGGTTACTCCACCCAGGTGATTCCCTGAGACCTCACCTCTTCCAGCCTATGGGCCCACCCAAGCTGTCTCCAGTGGCTTTTCCATATAAATGGCTCATGCTGCAGACTTTCCTAAAATCACTCAAAGGCTCACAAAACATGAAGAAGCAGCACCAGCTTCGGCATGTCCTGTATCTCTTGGTGAGCAGCACCAAGTCTGGCACTAATAGCAGCTGGCCTCAGTTCCTGGGCTGGCCTCTCGAGGCACCTAAAAGCCCAACAACACAGTTGGCAGCCATCTGTGGTTTGCTTGGTGACCTTTACCAGGTGGTCCTGGATGAGCACAGACTGCAGCTGAAATTGGCCTGCAGCTGGGCCCCTCACAGGAGGCCCCTGGGCCAGCACATCTAGTGGCCTGCTTTGATCAGAGCTGGAGCCAGAACACCACCCAGAGCTGCATCTGCGGAGGACACGCCTGAAGGGAAGACTGAGAAGGTGCCAGAGCCCTGGTAAAAAGTGAATCCTGCTCCATAGGATCAGCCTCTCACCAGGCAACCCTCACAACCAATCATCCCAAGGGCTGATCCCTCCCATCAACAGGCAAACAGCAACTAAAGCTCAACTATAATAGGAAAGCACATACAATCCACACAAGGGACACACTTTGAGCATTTGGCTCAGGTGACCAGGGAAGATTGTGCTACTGGGCCCCACAGGACACCTACTACATAAAGTCACTCTACTAAGGCAGAGAGACTTAGTAGCCCTATCTAATACATAGAAACAAACACAGGGAGGCAGCCCAAATGAGAAGATAAAGAAACATGTCCTACATGAAAGAATAGAACAAAGCTCCAGAAGAAGAACTCAAGCAATCCAGCAGACCCAGAGTTCAAAACACTGATTATAAGAATGCTCAATGAACTTAGAGGAATAGTAGGTGAACTCAGTGAAAACTTTAACAAAGAGATAAAAAACATAAAAGTAGAAATAGAAAATATAAAAGGGAACCATTCAGAAATAAAGAATACACTATCTAAGATGATGAATAAATTAGAGGGAATTAACAGATTGGATGAAGCAGAGGATCAAATCAGCAATTTAGAGGACTGGGTAGCAGAAGACACCTAATCAGAATAGCAACAAGAAAAAAAGAACGAAAAAATGAGGATAGTTTAAGAGGTCTCTGCGACAACATCAAGTATAACAAAATTCACATTATAGGGGTACCGGAAGAAGAAGAAGAGAGAGCAAGAAATCAAAAACCCATTTGAAGAAATAATGATGGAAAACTTCCCTAACCCAGTGAAGGAAATAGACATACAACCCTGGGAAGCTCAGAGGGTCCAAATAAAATAAACCAAAAGAGGCCCACATCAATACACATCGTAATTAAAATGCCAAAGGTTAAATATGAGAGAGAATCTTAAAAGTAACAAGAGAAAAGTGATAGTTACCTACAAGGGAGCTCCTATAAGACTGTTAGCTGATTTTTCAACAGGAACTTTGAAGTGACTGACCCAAAATACTCAAAGTGATGAAAAGCAAAGACTTACAATCAAGATTACTCTATCCAGCAAAGCTATCATTTAGAATTGAATGACAGAAAAAGAGCTAAAGGCTAAAGCTCTTTTTTCAAGACAAGAAAAGGCTAAAGGAGTCCATCACCACCAAGCCAGTATGATAGGAAATGTTGGAGAGGCTTCTTCAAGAAGAAAAAAAAAGATAAAGAATATGAATAATAAAATGCCAATAACTACATATCTATCAATAAGTAGTTCAAATGAAAAAGAATTAAATGCTCCAATCAAATGACAGGGTGGAAAAATGGATAAGAAAACAAGACCCTTACTTACGCTGCTGACAAGAGACTCACTTCAAATTAAAAAAAAACATACACACACAGACTGAAAGCAAAGGGATGGAAAAAGGTATTTCTTGAAAATAGAAATGAAAAAAAAAATCTGGAGTAGCAATATTTATACCAGACAGTACTTATATAGACTTTAAAACAAAGGCTATAACAAGAGACAAAGAAGGACCCAGTAATCCCACCTTTAGGTATTTATCCGAAGAAACCCAAAATACTACTTTGAAGGAACATGTGCATCTATATGTTTATTGTAGTCCTATTTACAATAGCCAAGATATGGAGGTAACCTGGGTGTTCATGAATAAAGAAGAAGTGATACACATATACAATGGAATATTACTCAGCCATAAAATAAACAAATAAATAAACAAATAAATAAATGAAATCTTGCCATCTGCAACAACATGGATGGACCTAAAGAGTATTGCACTGAATAGAGTAAATCATACTGAGAAAGACAAGTACCATATGATTTCACTTAGAAGTGGAATCTAAAGAACAAAATAAACAAGTAAAACAGAAATAAATTCATAGATACAGAGAACATTTTGAGGGTTACCAGGTGGGGGGGGCGGGTGGAAGAGGGAGAAGGGATTAAGAAGTATAAATGGGTAGTTACAAAATAGTCCTGGAAGTGTAAAGTATAGCATAAGGACAATAGTCAACAATATTGTAATAGCTATGTTCAGTGTCAGGTGGGTACTATATTTATTGAGAAGATCATTTCATAAGTTACTAAACATCTAATCACTGTTATATACCTGAAACTAATATAATATTGTATGCCAACTGTAATTGAAGATTAAAAAATTTTTTTTTAAAGAAGTAAAATATATCCCTTCCACTCATAGTCTATTGACCAGAACCAGTCACATGGTTTGCCTAACTACAAGTGGTCAAGGGAGTACCGTGCTCTTTTAAAGAGAGCAGGATTGATAATGGGTGAGGCCTAGAAGTCTCCACTACTGTTGTTTTATGTCTCTTCTATTGTTTGGCTTAGTGAAAAATATCTGAATGAAATGATAGTGATTTTTAAAATTTAAATAAATGCAAGGTACTTATCATTTCTTTTTATTTCCAGGTACAGTAATGGTCACAAATGGTCAAAGAGTCATAGGATTAGGGCACTTAAAGGACTAAATCAACCTCCGGATTGAAAGATAAGACAACTGAGACCTAGAAAGGTTGTAAATTCACAGTCTCACCACTGTTAGCAGAGACAGGTTGATTTTCAGGCCAGCCCTCTTTTCTCTATGTCAAGTTGCCTTTCTGTTATATCTCCTGATAGCATCAGGAAGAAATGTGATACCAGAAGATAATGTTGTGCAACTCTGACCAACAATGAAAATGAGACACTATGACAATCAATGACAGTGGACAGCATGTGATTTAGTATTTTCAGTGTTAACACCAAAGATATTCATTACTCTGTTTAGAACTGATATATTTTTACATTGTTTATCCATTTGTCTACCTGATATTATTTTTGATGTGTTTATCATAACACTAATGACAATTTTTTCCCTTTTAATTCACCTCAAGACTCATATTTGGTCCTAGGGCCATGTGTTGATCCATAGCAGTGCTTCCTACAGTTTTGATGCCATGGCACACATAGAAAACGTTAAATGGGATAGTTTAGTAGAGTAAAACTATTGAGGCCGCACAATCCCAGAGATGACAACTCATGGGTTCTGGCTGCTTCAGGTCCTAGCCTCGCCACCTTAAGGAACTGAGGATCAGGACCTTGGCACACCAGTAACCCAGTCACTGATTGGGTTGGGAAGCCCTGGCATTCAGAGACGAATATTGAGCTGGACATGTTTCTTTTTCAGACTGGCTGGATTTGGGGTTAAAAGTATGTCCATATGTATCTGTGCTGATTTAAATACTGAGAAAGGGTGTTGGTTAGAAGTGATTGTTGAGAGGAAAAAAGTCACCTCCGCTTGACCCCACTTGATCAGAGAAGGTTTCTTGGAAGAATCAGATTTCAGCAATGTTTAGGAAGTGGGTGTGGATATCCATATCAAGTTAGAATTGATAGACAAGATTATAACCCTGAATTGCTATTTGGAGCCATTCTGGAGGTATAATGAAGCCATTTTAAATAAGGGATATTTTCAGCATAAAGTGCTTATCAGATCAAATGCCTCTGGGCTTCTGCAGCTTTCAGAGGAGGCAGAAAGGAAAGCCACACTGATGAAACACTGCTGACAGGCAAATGTTCCCTTTTGGCATGAGGTGAGCAGCTCACGGGGTTTAACTTAGGTGAGAACTCTTTGGTGTCTGGCTTAGGTAATGAGCATCTGCTGGGAAGACCTTGTGAGCATTATTTGTGCCAGTATCTGTGCAAAAATAGCTCTTCCTTTTGTGGTGTGGGGTTTGAGAGGAAAATGGCATCCCATTGGAAAAAAAGGGTTTGATCACTGTCTAGTCCTATTTTTTTTTTTTTTTTTGGTCCTTTATAATTCTTTTCTATGTCACCGTTTGACATCTATCACTGTAATGCTGCCAGACAATTTCCTCCCTCCCTTTCTACTACATGGAGGTAGTAGAAAGGGAGTGGGGGGATGCTAATGTTGTTTCAATTGTGTGTGTGTGAGAGAGCGGTGGGGGGGAGAGAGAGAGAGAGAGAGTGTGTTAGTTGAGTATGGCCATAGTTGTCTATGGAACATAGATAGAAGGCTAGAATTTCATTCTAACGTATTCACTAATTCTCTGCTCAGCAACCCAAATTCTGTGGAATAGACAGAAGTAGGTCAGCATGGGAATTGTCCTATCTCAGCATATTACAAGGTGGGTGTGACAAGTGAGTGAGCTGTCAGTTCAGAGACAGAAGTAGGAAAAGCCAGAGATGGGTAGGGTGACCATATAATTTATCATTCACACTACAACACTTATGAGAATAAAAGGCAGTACTATTAATAATTACATTGGGACAATGAGTGTAAAGTGGGTCTGCCCCAGGCAATCTGTGATGAATAGTGAGCCTAGGGATGGGCTAAGTGTCAAAATGCCAGAAGAAGAACATAATAAAACCTAGTCTTTCTATTTGATGGAGTCAATAACATGACCAATGCTATACATCAGAATAACATAATGAAGAGTGTGAAAACTGAATGGGGCAGGTGAGGGAACCAAGACCTTCTATGGTTAATACAGACTTAATAGTAATTAAGAGTTGACAAGAATTATGCTCGGAGGGTGTGAGCCATACAGACCTGCAGTAATCCAGGGCAGTAGCTTCTTTGGAAGGCCAACAACTGCTTCCCTTCCCCTATGGAAATCTTTTCATCTGTCTAGAAGGCAAAGTTCCTCACACTTGACATCTGTCAGGAACAGGCAATCCATGTTTGATAGAAGCAGTCTAGCACTGCTATGTGTAAGGTTGAAGGGCTAAGAGTGCAGGGAATTTCTGGCAGAGGACTGTCAGTAATGGATGAGGGCATTCCATTTGTGGGATACCCCCCATCTCTCTTTCTGATTTGTATTCGATATGCGAGACTGATATTGGAGGCAATAAAGTAAAAACTAAAAGCCTAGGAATGCCTATAAGTGAAGATTTTTTCTTTAAGATGACACATTAGGCAAGGGAAGTGTATTGTTGAGAATCCCAGGAATACTGACCTTTTAGAGGAAAGCATGTGACACACAGCAGACCTCAGATTCACTCATTCATTCATTTTTTTCATTGAGTACCTTCTAATAACTAGGCACCATACTTGGAACTAGGGATACAGAGATAAATGAGATGTGGTCCCTGGCTCAAAGGAGCACTTACTCTAGTAGGAATATTTTGAGAAATTATACAATAGTAAAGTGCTGAATAAGAAGGGGTAATGTTTAAGAGAGTGAATTAAGTCAGGAAAGTGACTTTTAACCTCAGGTTTAAACGGTGTGTTGGAGTTTGACAAGCAGATGGGTAAAGAAAAATAAATTTCAAGCAGAGGAAGTAGGTAAAAAAAGGAACAGAGCTATAACAAGGACATGGAGTGTTTGGGGAAGAGGTAGAAGCTTAGCTAGCCATAAGGCCCCCGTGCAGGGAGAGAAAGAGTGAGTGGCAGAAAATTAAACATGGGGCTATGTTGGGCTGCTGGGTCCAGATGTCAAAGTGCAGTGATGGCCAAGGAGGAGAAACTCTAAAGACTTAAGAGGAGAAAAGAAGGGTATAGGGAATTAAAAATCCAATAGAAAAAGAGAAAACATAGGAGAAACACAGAGGCATAGATGCCAATGGGGAAAGAAGAGCAAAACTCTCAAAAGAACTGTTGCAAGGTCTCATAGACACACACAGTCTAACTTCTTTTAACTGCCTTTCTGAATCTGACCTGTGGCTAAGATTCATGGTTATGGGGCTTCTGGGACTCAGCACAGATGTTAGGGTAAGTATAGCGCAAAGCCTTCTCCAAAAGGGACAAATCCAGACTATATCCTGCATCAAGAAGCATCTATAAGTAAACATACTAGAGTGCTTTTTTGTTGTTTAAATTCTACTCTTTAAAGCAAAGAAGAGAACCTAGTACATGGGGGAAGGGGGCAAACTGGGCTTGTGGTTGGAGACTCTGCCGAGAGCCCAGGACCCACCCCTTGGCAACTTCTGTGGCCAGGCCTTGAGGAGGCAGTCAAGGAAAATGCTAGTGCTTTACTGCAATGCCAAGCTTTCTGCTGGCACAGATTAGTCTGAACTAAGGTCACTTTTATGTTAGAAAAACATGAACCCCTAGATCCTGGACCATGTATTTAATAAAGGGCACTTATACCCACTGTGATTCTTCTCACTAATTGTCCCAACGGGATGGCTCCCAGGCAATCCAGATAAAGGCTGGAACTTGGCTCCAAAGCCTAGCTCACCCCTGTCATTATGGCAATGAAATACACAAAACCAGACCATCAAACAAACATGCAGACACAAAGGGCATATTTCTTATTTATACGTTTTGCAATTCTGCTTCTTTTGGGAAAGTGAAGATTATTGTTCTCAGCCCAGTAGCATGTGACTGTGCTGAAGGCCACAGGGAACATCAATCAGTTCTTTTAAGTCCTATCCAGGCCAATAGGGGCTGAGAGTGCAAGCAAGGAGAGGAAAGGTATGGGGCACGATCCCAGAGCCTTTATTTTTATCCCTACCTCTCCATAGAGGCATATCAATTAAGAACCGGATTCCTGTTGGTCATAGGTGTATGACTCCCACCAAGAATTTCTGTACCCATCCTTTGTAAGGACAAATGTCCCATCTATTTGTTAAATAAATATTTATTTGACAATGATCATATGCTAGGGACTGTACCAAGTGCTCTAGATACAATGGCAAAAAAAGATGACCAAGGTC
Source organism: Pteropus alecto (assembly GCF_000325575.1). NCBI lineage: Eukaryota > Metazoa > Chordata > Mammalia > Chiroptera > Pteropodidae > Pteropus > Pteropus alecto. The sequence goes on from NW_006432945.1 coordinate 671,582, forward strand.
TATCTAGGGATTTACATTCTAACCTGGAATATAAGCAATGAATAAATGAATAAACAAAATAATTAGGGGTTGAATTATAATACCTAACACTTCTATATAGATCTTACTAGCCTTCTTCTAAGTCTTTATACATATATATTTTAGGCTGATTGATCCTCATGCAATTGTTGATATGTAACCATTTTTAATCACATCGAATGGCAATTTTATAGGTTCAATGTGATATTAAGACAGTTAATCTTCACAACAACCCTAGATGATAGGTATTATTATGGCCATTTAATCAATAGGGATGGAGGCAGGCAAGATTAAGTAGGTTGCCTGAATTCATGGAGTAAGTTTGTGACAGAATCTGGATTCAAATCTGGTAGCTTGTCTTCAGAGTTCATGCTCTTAACTGTTGTTATGTATATAGGATGAGGAGTCAAAGAGTAACTAGAGAAGGCCATTAAGAATGGATAGTAAGGAAAGGCCTCTCAGAGAAAGACATTTAAGCTGAGAGCTTAATCAAATTACCTTGAGAAATGCTACTATCATTTGTCAAAAACTCTCAGACCTACAAAGGCACCTCCTAATTTTCTTATGCCAGGAATGTAGACCAAGTTCCCTAAAGTGTGTCCTTCCTAGTGACCACCCATGGCTCCTGATTCATTGCTCCTTGATACTTCCTGGAAGGAGAATAGCCTGGGAACTGGCCTGACTTATGGATCTTCACTGCTGGTCTCTATGAACTCAAGCAACTCTAAAGGTCCCTCTCCCCACAAAGCCTTCATGGCCCTGGCCTTATGGCCCTGGCCCGAGTCAGAAAACTCTGGCACTAACATAGGCCTTGCAGTCCTCCTTTAGTTGTGCATATCTTCTGTACAAAAAATGTCTCCTCAAATGCTCACAACCCCTGTGGATATGAATTTGTCACCATTGCCTCATGGACTGAGCTCCTCTTAATGCTTGGACTTGATTCCTGTGCATCTTTGGCTCCATTTTCCCCCCAGGCTCTGTAACTAATGCAAATGTCTCCACCGAGTTTCCCAAAGTGACAATTGCAGGGTGTCTAAGGCCAAAAAAAAGTCCTCCAAACCTCATTTCTTCTTTTCTACACCTAGTCTCCTAATTCCCTTCCTTTCTTCCTTTTGGCCAAGTTTGCCCTGACCTTGAACAAGAAAGACTTAAAACATTTGATAACATCTTATGATAGATTTCACAATTAATTATTTTCCTTGCTTTTCTGGCTGAGGATATGGTGTCCAGTACTAATTCTGGCACTTCACTTTTCTCTTCCATCCATACCTCACCTATAGCTCACCTATTCTGAGGAACAGGTTCTTCTTGCCTTTATCTTGTGCCCAATTACAATTCTATGAACCATATTAGAAAACAATAATTTTGTTTTGATCCCCATCCAAATTTCTCTCCAGCCTTGCTTTGAATTTTACTAAGTTTTTATCATGGATGAAAAGCCTGCCCTTGAATGTCTATCCTGTGGCTGAGGTCCTGCTTTCTATTGCAAATGGCCAGATGGGATCACTAAGTAGCACTTACCTAGAGTTCTTTTTCCAACCTTCACTCACTTGCTGGGATCTGAGGCAACTTATTCATATCCCCTCCTCCCTCACTGCTCATTGTTTGAATGAGCCAGAATTAAAGAAGTAACAGAGTGTCTGAATGTGGTTAGAGCTGGACCTCAAGTGAAGAAGATTTGGGGTCGGTCATGGGGTAGCAAGCCTGCAAGTATCACGGTGTCACAAGCCTAGAGGCACAAGTATTACGATGGTACACACTCTGGTGTCACACAGATCTAGGTGTAAATCTGGAATTGTTCACTTAGGAGCTAGGCAAACTTAAATAAGTTTAACCTCTCTGTCCTTCAAGTAATTTTTCCATAATATAAGCATAGTTTCAGTACAAACTTAGTACTTATCATGTGGTAATGAGAACTAAAAGCTAATGCAGTTAGAGACTTCTGCTTCTAGACAGAATGGAATCTACAAAAAAGCTACTGGAACTAGTAAATGAGTTAATCAAGATTGTAAACTAGAGGATCGATATATAAAAAAATCAATTATATTTTTATATACCAGAATAAGTAAATAGAAATGGAAATTAACTCACTGTACCATTTATAATTGCATCAAAAAAATGAATACTTAGTGACAAATCTGACAAAAGATTTTAAAAACATGTACAATAAAATTATAAAATATTGTTGAGAGAAGTTAAAGACCTAAATAATAGAGATATATACTTTATCATGTGTCGAAAGACTCAATATTGTTACGATGTAAATACTGATTTATAGATTTAGTGTAATCCGAATCAAAATCCAGGCCTTTTTTTTTTTTTTTGGTAGAAGTTGATAATCTGATCCTAAAATTCACTGAAAATGCAAAGAATCTAGAATAGTCAAAACAACTTTGAGAAAGAACAAAATTGGAAGGCTAATCCTACCTGCTTTCAAGGCTGATAAAGCTATAATAATCAAGACAGGGTGATATTGGTATAAAGATAAAGAAATATATCAATGGGAAATAAGAGTGTATAAATAGACCCACTTATCTGGACAACTGATTTGACAAAGATAAAAAAGGCGATTCAGTGGAGAAAAGATAGTCTTTTAACATGTGTTGCTGAGCAATTGAATATCTATATACGTAAAAAGAAACTTTAATCTATAACTTGTACAATATAGAAAAGTTAACTCAAATGGATCATAGACCAAAGTGTAAAACCTAAACTATAAAAATTGTAAAAGAAAACATAGTATGAAATATTTGTGATCTTGAATTAAGCAAAAGTTATAGAAATAATATAATAAAAGTATAATCTATAAGTGAGCATATTAACTAATTAGATTTCATAAAAATGAAAACATCTACTTTTCAAAAGATACTCTTAAGAGAATGTAAAGGTAAATGAGATTGGGAGAAAATATTTGCAAAGTATATATCTGATAAAGGATATATATGTAGAAAACATATATGCATATATGCATATGTCTAGATTATGCATATACCTTAAATCTCAACAAAGCATTAACAAAATTAAAACTTTTATTCTTTAAATTACACCATCACGGCAGTGAAAACACAACCCACAGAATGGGAGGAAATTTTGCAAATTATGTATTTCATAAAAGACTTGTATCTACAATATATAAAGAAAACTTACAACTCAATAATAAAAAGCAAATAATTAAAAGATAGGCAAAGGCTTTGATAGACATTTCTCCAAAGAAGTTGTACAAATGGCCAATAAGCACATGAAAAAATGTTTAACATCACTAGCCATGAGAGAAATGCAACTCAAAGCCACAAGTCGCCAGTTAATATCCACTAAGACAGCTACAATAAAAAAGACAGATAATAATAAGTATTTTTGAGGATGTGGAGATATCAGAACCCTTAAACACTTCTGGTTGGAATGTAACATGGTGCAGATCTTTGGAAAACAGTTTGTTAATTTCTAAAAGAGGTTAAATATAGCATTACCATATGGCCTAGCAATTCCTCTCCTAGGTATATGTACAAGAAAAATAAAACGTAAGTGTGTTGGAAAAACCCAGTCTTCCCTCCTGTGTTTCCTTTACTTTTACACTGAACGAACGCTTCATTTCTGACACTTCTGGTTGCCAAATATGAGCACACCAAGTAATTTTCCATGGCACCAGCTGGTTGTCCTACAATTTAACTCAATTCTGACACTATCTACTTAGAGATGGTGTCAGATTCTACAGGTTAAGGACCCAGTTCTGCAAGACAGCTCTCACCGGCTGCAGACGTCAGTTGCAAGTAGTAGACCCCTAGGTTGTCTAGAACTTCTGTTTGACTTGGATACAAATCTGAGATGCCCATGCCCTTCTCCCTCTTTGGGTTCAATTAGCTTGCTAGAGTGGTTCATAAAACTCAGGGAAACACATTTACCAGTTTATTAAAGGACATGATGAAGGATACCGGGGAACAACCAGATGAGGAGATATATAAGGCAAGGAGGGTGCCAAGCAGAGGAGCCTCTGTCTCGTGGAGTTGAGAAGTGTCACCCTTCTGGTTTGTGGATATGTTTACTGACCTGGAAGCTCACCAAACCCCATATTATTGATTTCCTTGCATATGCATGATCCACAGTTTACTCCATTTCCAGTCTCTCTCCCCGCTCTGGAGAGTTGGGGGTAGAACTGAGGATTCCAAGCTTATAATCATGACTTGGTCTTTCTGGTGAGCAGCCCGGAGCCCACACAGAGTTGAAGGAAAGAAAGAAAGATTCTCCTGGTACTCTTATGACATAGGAAACGACAAGGGTTTCAGGAGCTCTGTGCCAGGAACTGTGGGCAGAGACCAATATATATATTTTCTATTATATCACTCAAAATAATCCACACAAAAACTTGTACACGAATATACATAACATTATATGTAACAACCAAAAAATGAAACTCCAAGTGTTCATCAACTGATAAATGAATAAATGAAATGTGGTATATACATACAATAGAAAATTATTTGGCAATTAAAAGAAATAAAGTACTAACATATGTTACTACCTGAACAAACCTTGAAGACATTATGCTACATGAAAAAAAAAACGGTCATAAAAGACTACTTAGTATATGATTTAATTTATATAAAATGTCCAGGATAAGCAAATCTATAGACAGAAAGTAGATTTGTTGTTGGTGGGGAATGGTGGGAGGAAAATGGGGAATAGGAGTGACTGCTAACAGGTCTGAGGTTTCTTTTGAGGTGATAAAACTCCTGTAAAGTTGATTATAGTGATGGTGTCAAAATCTGTGACTATTCTAAAACTACTGACTGTGCATTTTAAGTATGTGCATTGTTTGGTGTGTAAATTATATCTAAATAAAGCTGTCATTTAAAAGAGTAAAAGTTAAGGGGGAGGGATGGGCCCTCAAAAAAAGAAGCACCCTCTATAGGTTGATGAAAGTGTTCTCTCTCGATTGTGCTGGTAGTTGCTGGGATGTATAACTTTTTCAGACCTCACTGAAATGCATGTAAATTATTCTTCAATAAAGTTGATTAAAAAAAAAAATCTCAGTAATAAGGAAAATACAACCTAATTAAAAAATGGGCAAAAAATTTGAACACACTCACCATAGAAGATATAAAGGTAGCAAATAAACATATGAAAATATATACGACATCATTAGTCATTAGGAAAATGCAAATGAAAATCCCAATAATATACACCACTTGTTAGACAAGCTAGAATGAAAATGATTAAGTGTTGGCAAGGATGTGTTGGACCTGGAACTCTCATACACTGCTGGTGCTAACATGATACAAACACTTTGCAAAATGCTTGGCAATTTCTTAAAATGTTCAGCATACATCTACCACCTGATTGAGCTATTCCACTCCTAGGTATTTACCTAACAAAAGTGAAAACACATGTCTATACAAAGACTTGTCCATAAATAATCATAGCAGTTTTATTTGTAATAGTGCGCTACTGGAAACAATCCAAAATCCCATCAACAGGTGAATGGATAAACCAATTGTGGTATATACTATTCAGCAATGTAATGGAATGAACTATTGAGTACATATTGTATGGGTTCATTTATTTAAAAATGTTAGAAAATGCAAACAAATCTATAGCAACAGAAAGCAAGTTAGTGGTGCCTGGAGAGGTGGGGGAGGGCAGGAGAGGGGCAAGAGGCAGGGCACAAGGACATTTTGGGCGGTGATGGATATGTTCACAATCTGGAACGTGGTGATGATCGTATTGGCCTATACATATGCCAAACTTTATCAAATTGAGTACTTTAAATATGTGCAGTCTATTGATATCAATTATACCTCAATAAAGCTATGTAAAAAATGGTAATCCATCTAAAGTCCTGGCTTGCAGTAAGAGTCTGTTTCCTCTAATTGCCCCTTGGCTTCATGCACTGAAATTATAGGCAGGAAAAATCTCCCACCCTGGCCTGGCAAGGCCCTGGGAACCCAGCTCTGTCTCTCAGGGTTGCCGAGGCCCCTCCTAAAAGGCATCTGTTAAGGGAAGGAGGTCAGCAACGACCTCTCTCTATGCTCTCCAAGAAAGGCCAGTTTCTTCAGTTTATCATGTTTCTTTGCCCACACTAGGCCCTCTTGGTGTCTTGGCTTTAACAATTTTTTTTTTTATATTATTATTTGTTGTTTTGGAATTTTCTTATGGCCACCAACACAAGTCAAATCATCTAACAAATTAATTCTACCGATATTTTTTTTCAATACTGATTATATGTATGACATATGGCAGAGATGTGTGAGAAAGAGCCTATGTCCAAAAGGACCTCAAAGTCTAAGAGAGTTTCGGCCTAACTTGAGAACATTCGTGACTTATTGAACACTAGAGACTTATGGCAGAATGGGATCGGTGTATGTGGGACCTGTAGATAAACTGACATGGGGTTAACTCTTTGTGTTTTATGAGCTCATCCTGATACCCCAGATGCAGGCCCAACCAATGAAAAAAGGGGAAGTTGGGGGTGGGCGGGGTCTGATAATTTCAGTCTTTGCCTGTCCTGCTATCTGCCACTTCCAGAGATGCACTAGCTGAGCTTGTAGATCTGATTTACAGAGGGCTCTAAAGAAAACTTTCAGCTGTGTATTTGTATGCAGCTCTCTGTATGGGCTACTTGAAAGGCATTTAGATTGAGGGGAGAAGCATATGCATCTCAGAAGGAAGCAGATGCTGCATAATCAGCAGTAATTTAGAAGGAAAAGAGAAGGTGAGAAAAGGACGGACCCAATACCCAACATCAGGAGGATCTGTGTCCCCATTCTGGGGCTCTGAGGTGCTTTTCATGTCTCAAGCAAGTGCACCAGAGGCCATGGCTTAGTGTGCAAATTTAAAAGAAGCAGCCATAAGAGATACGGGTTATGGGAGTATAGACACCACCAAACTCGGCTGCTGCCATGGAAAGGATCTCAGTGTTAGCAGATGAGGCAGAATAGAACTTTAAAGAAGCTACCAAACCAATAGCTAAAAAATGGAGGCAGTGTGGCGGAGCGTCGAGTCTGAGAACTGAGGCTCATGCAGTGTGAGATTCTGCTCTGCTGCTTCTTGATCTCAGAAATCCTATGTGCTCACTCACCTCCTCATTGTATCCATTGCAAAATAGGGATACTAATAATAACACCTGTCTCCTCAGCATTGTTTTAAGAATGAAGTGGAACGATATGTAAAGTGATGAACTGGGGAACACACACATATGCAAAAAAGATAAACATTTAGGTGGTTTTAAAAATGGGAGGCAGGGGATTTGGTTGAAAAAGGAGTTTTTTGCTGCCACAGATGTTTCCTTGGATCCAAGACTGATGGTCAAGCCCAGGTGGTAAACGATCAAAGCAATGGCCTCACTCGCAATGAACAGGGCCATCTTTTCAGACCGAAACCACAGCTAACTGACAACACATCAGTGAAGCCTGCCTCTTCTTCCTACTTCATCTTAGTGAAAATGAAATGTTCGCTGGCTTGGAAAGAAGGGCTTGACCTCAGGCAAAATAAAAACTCACAACTTCCAGGTACACAGAATGACTTGTGTTCACCAGTTCTGAGATCTCTGGGTACCATGCTCTCTTTAGCTGGGAGCTGAAGGCGGCATAAAGTAAATGTCACCGGAGCACCATGCTGCTTTTGTTGGGAAGTAGAACATTTTCCTTCAGTGCCAAAGAAAATGTCTCTTTACAGGACTCTGGTGGTCCTATTAGTAGGTCATGCATCTTTGCACACAAGCAAATAACAGTTACTAAATTATTCTCTCCACACTCAAAGAATCATGACAAAATTTAGTCCCTTAAAATCTCTACCTGAGTGGAAAAGGGAAAATCTTTGTGGTGTCTTGTAAACTGCCATCTTCTTCAGCTTCCCAGAGAGTTTCTAACTCCAGATTTGCTGACAAGTTACCCTGCTCACTGGCTCCATCCCGGCCTGGTGCCCTTTGCCACCATCATTTGTCCTCTCATTTGTCTATTGAATGTGATATGGTCATTTTCATAGCACTCCGATTGGCTACTGCCAGGACAGTTGTCTGTTTTGGACATATGTTTTCCCCATTTTCATTGAAAATCCAGACACATAGAACCTTAGCAATGGTTAGGTGGTAGGAAGGGAGGGTTGCAGGCCTCTCCATGCAATGGTTGCAAATATTTGTCTTCATTTTTAGTTTGTATTAATTATTGAATGAATGGTAAAGTATCTAGGTTAGTACCTGGCATACACTAAACATTGCACACATGCTTGCTATCATCATCATTAACATAATATAACATAAAAAATAGAACCATGACACATGCTTTACAATTAACACAAGCAATTTCATGGACTATCCTGTTTTATGTTCTAGTGTTTCAAAAGCTGACCACTTATTTTTCCTTGCAGGATATAGAAATATTCCATTGGACTTTCAGGGTGGCATAGTCAGGACTTCTAGCATAGATGGGGCCAGTGGGTTGTGAGGGGAGCATAGACTCTCCCATCCATTGTAGATGCAATGCTTTGGAACACTTCCAGCAGAGTGCCTGACAAATAATAAGTACCTAACATATGCTAACAGCTAACTTACTGATTTGTACTTTGCATGGAGGAACTATAATTGGAAGTCTGAGCCCTGGGCCCCATCACGCAGTCCTGCTCTGATGGCCCCACAGAGCCCCTTCTCACAGCCACACTGGGGATTCTTATCTTTATGCTAACATTCCTGGAGGCAGCAAGTTTAGTTATGCCCAAATCAGCAAAGGGACTGTCCCTTGCTCCTCTATTTCCTGATCCTGCCTCAATCTAGATGGTATTGTTTCGCTCCCTCAGCTGGCTTTCTCTCTGCTCGATAAGCATTTTGTGCTAATACTCTTTTGTTTCACAGATAATGATGACAGTGATAACAGTCTTTCTGTCTTATACAGTGCTTCAAAATTTTTAGATCACTTTCTCTGCCATTCTTCTTCTTTTTTTTTTTTTCCAAACAACTGGATTGTATAATTGGAATGTACCATCATCATTCCCATTTTACAGACCAGGCTATGACATTCAGAGATGCTCATGCTTTTCTAAGCTCATATAGCTAGTAAGGGGTAGATCCAGAACTAGAATTCAAGGTCTTACCTTTTAGGCCCTTGGTGGTTTTACTGTTACATGAGATTTCCTGGGGACAAATGACAGATGTGGAAGCACAGAGCTGGAAATGAGCGAGCCCTAGGACAATGAAGAACAGCAGTGGCTTTTGTGTCCACCTTGTAAGAAATAGCCGAGGCTATGAAGGTGAAGGCCAGCATTGAAATGGATAGAGTTAGGGATCCAGAAATGAGAATTTAAATAAGTAGGAAGTATAGTAAACATCCAGTAAAAAATCCATTAGTTGAATGAACAAAGGAATAAATAGTATCAAAGAGAACTACTTTCTTTAGATTCTCTCTTAGGACATGCACATATGCCTATAATCAATTCACTCACTTTAGGCAGAGCAAGTAATCTCCTAGAGCAGTGGTTCTCAAAGAGAGCAATTTTAACCCCCCAGGGGACGATGTCCCCTAGGGGGTTAAGTTGGGTTGTTACAACTGGGAAGGGAGTGCTACTGGCATCCAGTGTGTAAAGACAGGTGATGCTGCTAAACGTCTTACAATACACACGACAGCCCCTCACAACAAAGATTATTCAGCCCCAAATGTCGGTATTGCCAAGGCCGAGAAATTCTACCCTGGAGGAATAAACATTTCCATACTTGCCCCTAATTGCAAGGTAGAGACAATCTTGGCATTAACCTTTTTAATGGGTCTATAACTATTGGGTTCTTAAGGGA
>NW_006432945.1:681399-705856 GCF_000325575.1 Pteropus alecto
AAAAAACTGTCTGCCCAGTATTTGTTTCTTCTCTGCAAAATTGACCAGACTCTTCTGTATAGGTAATAAAGAAATGATGGAATAAGCATCAAGTGATGTTTTACAGAGATGTGCTCCCAAGAGTTGGCAAAGTAAGATCTGAAATATTGATAATTAATCTATATAGATCTTGAGAATGGAGAGCTCTGCTGAGAGTTGAAAAGGTCAAGAAAAAATTGATTGGAAAAAAAGGCAGTGTGAAAAAATGAGTGTTCCATGGCATGTCAGGGGAGGAAGTCTTAGAGATTCTATCATACTGGTCCTTTTCCACATGGGAAAACTGGAGTCACACAAAGTTTTTTCTGATAATGGTGTGATGGGATCCAAACCCAAGATTCAGAGTTACTGAGGTGAAACAATGATACTTTGGTGCCATTCCAGTTTGCACAGGGCCAGCTCATATGGGAGTATTTCTTTGGTCTATTCCAACAGGGAGAGATCTCAGAAATGCTACTTTGTGAGCTATGAGTCCTTTAATACTTTAATACAATGTTGACAAAATTATATTAACACTCCTACTGAAAATTTGCACATCCTTAATCCTTTCTGAAGTTTCTTTATGTATGCTCTGTCTCCTCTTCAATTCTCTACACGTGCAGTTTTTTTTTTTTTTTTGGTTTGTGATGCTTCTTTTTTCCCCCAATTGTCCTTTTGTTAGCAGCCCATCCCTCATTCTTAAATAATCTCGATTCACCCTCTCTGCACGTGGATGTACACACACACACGCCCCATTTAGAATAAACCTCATCATGATGAATACGATTTCTATGGTTTGTACATACTTCTGCAGGACAAAACCTGTACCATGTTGGATTTTGTGCAAACCAATAAACAATACCTCCATCATTCCCTTACTGATTCAGAATCAATTGAGAAATAAAACAGTTGTCAAACAGATGGAACTAAAAACGTAAACTTTGTTGGTATAATTTACTAGAGATCGTGGCTTAGATCTGCAGCCAGTGTGGCTCCCTAATAATTTTATCCAGAGTTAAACTCACCCATCCAGTCTCAGGCAGAATCAGAAATGTGCTGGGAACAGTGAGGCGATGGAAAGAAAGAGGCCCCATGTTTTTGCTTCCTGTAGATTGGTAAGTTTTTCCTTTCTTGGGGACTAAATATTTTAGAGTTGACATCAAAATATACAGTCTGTCTCCTCTCTTAGATCGTGGGCAATTTGGGGGCAGGAACCATATGGTCTATCATTTTTTGGCAGGTCTGTTAAATGAATGATGTTAGACATAACTCATGTCTCTTTCTTCTGCTTCATTTCATTTCTTTCAAAAAAAATTTTGATGCTGTTGATCCATTTCCCCCACCTCCCACTCCCCAGCCAGCCTCCACCCACCCCACGCATTATACTAACCAAGTTTATAATGCCCCTGTGGGTAGTAGTACTCTCTGTTTTACAGGGGAGGGAAATGAAACTCGGAATTCTTTAGTACTCTCTATATTAATGAAGTCAGCCGGCAAGCAAGTGGTGAAGTCAGGTTCAGCATGTAGGCCTCCTTAGCTCTCAGGTGCTGTGGGGATGCTCACTCACTACCTCAGAGCTGGCCCCTTTCTGTATCGTCTCCCAAATTCTTGGCCAGTCCTACTAAGGCAGGACTTTGATAGACTTAATTTTGAATCTAGTGAATTTGTAGGCTTATGACTTAACTGGGTTCAGTGACCTGGTTACCTAGAATCCCACCTGCCCAAATATAATAGGATATCTCTATTCAGAAAGACCACTGAGCTCTGTCTTCCAGCCACAGCCCATCTTCTAATCAGCCAGGGGGCCTCTTTCACCCATCTAAGTTTTCACCCATCTAAGACCCACCTTCAGGTCAGGAGGCCTGTGCTGAATTCAGCCCTGCTAGAAAACTGTGTCTCAGGGACATATTCCCAAATAATGATGCCTGTCTGGCTTGCTTCACCTGTATTCTCGACTAGTGTGCTCTGCCTTCCTGCTCAGGACCTCATTGCCCTCTCCTGGAAGAGTCATGAGCTCACCAAGATCTTAGACTCCATTTCTAGCTTTCCCAGGTGTCACCTCAGAGTTCGCCTCTGGGACACAGTGCCCCCAAACTAGTATCTCCCTGTCCTTGTAGGTAGGGTTCAGGTAAGACCCCAGGCCGTTCTTTTCTTCTGTCATCTCCTTGCACCAGGAGTAAATCATCACGTCTTAAAACTAGGACCTATCATTCTTGGGGCAAATAGAGACAAGTACATTTCATTAAGTATCGCCATTAAAAAAAGTGAACACACTGAGATTTACAGAGGCTCAGAGGCTTGTCCAAGGTCACATGGGCCTGATGATCTGGGAAGGAATGAGGGCTTAGAAAACACTTATCATTGTATCTCTGAATGCCCAATTCTACACCTTCACTATGCAGCCAGACTCTTCCCTGCGGCTTCTATGAGCCCCTTCTTGCTTCTTCAACCAGGAAAACATAAAATGAGAGGAAAGAGAGAATAAAGAAAAGAAAAATCTTTCACAATTCAGCATAGGTCTAATCTGACACGACAAGGCCAAGTCCATCTTTTCACGGTGCCAAATACTTAAAGGGCATCGATGCCATGGTACCATTAAAGTAATAGCCAAGATGGATTATAGGACATTGTGGATCAATGTGCTAAGTGTTGTTCAACTTGTTCAATGAAATAAAGCATTGGATCATTAACCTTACCAATGTCAATGTGTTGTCACTATCAAATGCAGCTAAATGAATGTCCACGGCCCTCATTAAAGAGTGCACTTTGAGACAACTAATGTATTAATACCTTATTGGCAGATAATAAAAGGAGAGGCTCTCAGGGCAGGGCAAAGAATTTGGACAGAAGCTAAGAATATTTGATGGAGAAGGGAATAGTGATGGGTACAAATGTAGAGATGTGGACTGGATCAGTAATTGAGAGGGAGGGAGAAAGATGGAGAAAGGAATGTCCAGAGCTGTGTGAACACTTGCCTCCTTGATAGGCTGGTCTGGAATACACAGAAATTGATGATGGACCAGACATGAAAACAAAATTTTTCCATTTTATTTTCTTGCAGGATATCTGTCTATATTAGAAGAGGTTAACTCATTATTTTTCACCCTAATCTGTCTCAGAACCTCAAAGAAATGAAAGAGTACCTATAAAGAAAGCACTGAGTAGGGGCAGTGTGCCCTAGGTGACTGACCTTAGAAACATCTGCTTCCTACTCTTGCCAGCCTGCCCCACTGCTCTGGAGTGATGAGAACCCATGGAGGAACCTTAGCTCATTGGCTAAGGCTGGCTTCTTGGGGTGGAAGAATGGTGTGGCTTCTTGGTGATAATGGCAAATGGATTCGAATTTGAGACCTGAGATCTGCTCCCAGTTTCACTGCCATTGGCAAGAATTCTACTAGGCAATTCCAGTCTCTGGGTCTGGAATTTACAAATAATGTCCTTATTTGTAAAACAGGGGGCTTGGGGAACTATAAACTTTTTTTTTTTTTTCAGATTCTTAGGAGCCTATGGGGGTGGTTGAGGGGATATTGAAAGAGAACAAGGGCAGGGAGTGGCAGGAATCTCATTCCTTCCACTCTTCTATCCAGAGCAGCTCAACTTGCATACATTGTGCACTAGTCTTCTGCATAATATTTCATTGGGAAAATAGACTTCATTGCCTAACAAGACAAAATAAACAAGCAAACAAACAAATTTGAAACAAAAACCCTGGACCATGGAGTCCGCAACATTTAATAATTTTTAACACCAAAATGTACTAGTTGAAAAGTGAAAAATGTAGTCCATAATTTAGTCTTTGTATTTACCAGCTGTCTTTCAGACTGATTTTTCCCCCTAACAAGTGCTCTGATTATCCTGGCACCATGTAGAAATAACTTCATTGTGTCTCTACCGTCAGTACATGCATTAATGCTTCGTGAACTGATGATAAGCTCCCGGAGTAGGGTGAGAGCATTTGAAAGGGAGCCAAATCCAGCTGGTAGAAAGGGGAGGAGTCCTCTAGGGAGACAGAATGGGAGAATGGTGGATAAGGAGGCAGAGATGCTGATACAGACAGAGAAGGGAGGACATTGGGCAGCGAGCATGGCGGCAATGTGCATTTTACAGCCAAATAGGATTTTGATTGTCCAGTAATTTCTGAAAACTATTTGCCCAGCTGCTCCAAGCTCTGCATTATTGGCTGAAGCTGGATGATTTTTTTGTCTCCATAATGTGTACTAAATGTCTCATCTATCAAAAGCTTCTGCTGGGGTGACTGATTTTCACTTTTACTCATTTTCCAAACTGTCTGCAACTGTTTCCTGGAACCCAAAGAAACTTTTCTGTATATAAAAATCTACATTTTCATTTCCTAAGCTCTGCTCTGCAAAAGGTCCTCCAGTTGGGCCAACATTCTCTCTCAATAGCTTCTCTGGAGTCCTCTCTCCTTGGTTACCTGTGCCCAGCTGGGGGTTTCCAAGTCAATCCTTACAAGAAACACTCACAGAAGAATCACACAAATGAATACCGTGGAGTCAAAAATGGAACTCTGTTTATTTCCATGTTTTTTTCTTAGAAAGTGAGGTGAGTATCCCCCGAGTCAGGAATGATTATTTTAAAGAAGTTTTTTTTTTCACTTGACTGTGCATTCTTTGGAGGTAGGAGCCATTATCTTCATTTTATTAATATTATTCTTATTATTGCTATTATTTATCTCTATTAGTGTTTCCCAAATTTGATGGTATGAATCCCTGGGGGGCACTTAAAAAATACATACTCTTAGGCCCGTTCCTAGGGTTTAAATCAGGAGATATAGAACAGTTGTCCAGAAATCCGTAATGAACAAAAAACAACCAAAAAAGTATTTTGATGATTCTTATGATCACAGAAGTTTGGGAAACACTGATCTGTAAAGGCAAGTGCCCAGCCTATGCCTGGCAACAATAGATCTCAGCAAATGTTTGCAAAGAATAAAAGACCTCGCCTAATGAGGAAGAGAGGGACACATGGATAAAGCCCAGGTAGTTGTCTTATGTTTTCTGAGAGCCCAGTACTGGATTAAGGACAGTATATTTCATAGACTCCCCATCTACACCTCCAGGCTAGCTACACCTCCAAGCTAGCTGCATTCAGATCTACAGCAAGCAGATGGTCAATTGATTAAACAGGCAGAAATTTAGATCCCTTTCCTCTCCCTAAAGTAGTCCTTTTTATAGAAATAGACTATAGATCCTAAATAGGCATCCAGACTGCTTGCTATTCATTCTAAGTTGTTATTGGTGTTTATGTTCCCCTGCTGCCTCCTGATCCCTTTCTGCTTTTCTGTACTAGTGGAGTCAGTTCTTGTCCTCCCTTAGCCCATAGTGGACTTCAACCTGCTGAGTGTTTCTGCTTCATGAAGGAGTCACCTTTTGGTGGTGACTCCCTTTCACTCTCTTGCTTGTCTGCCTATCCCAGATAGCTGATGAATTATCTGGCTTGATTTCTTTTGAAAATATGTTCCCTTGCCCTTGTCATGTTTCCTGGATTCATGAGATTTTGCATAATTTGACATTTGGTTGGGAACTGTGCACTGGGCTAGAGACTGGGGAGACAACAGAGGACAAAATGCATCCTCTTTAGCTTAGAATCTAGGGAGAAATAAAAGACCAGAGACCCAACACTGACTAATCAATATGAAAAGTTGTAGCTTAAGATTAAGCAAGAATGCTGCGGGAGCTCACAGAAGGGGCCTTGACCCTGAATGTATCAGGGAAGGATCCCCTGAGTGTAGCAGAGGGGGTGATCCTCGATCTGCATGTTAAGGAGTCGGACAAAGAAGGAAGCTGGATGGGCATTCTAGAAGGAGGTAGCCGCACTATAGCAGCAAATATTTGGGTAATTAGGTTCCCTGTATTATTTTAATAACCTGGTCTTGGATCTTATTGCATTTAGGAAAAATTTCTGGGATCAGGAGTCAGGAAACTGTATTTTACTTATTTTTTCTCTTTTTAATTAGTTGTATGATCCTGGAAAAGTCACTTATTTTCTCAGTGTCTGAGAGTTATCTTCTGAAAAGGGTTTGGGGAAAACGACCTTTAAAATTTCTTCTAGTTATTCTACTCTGAATCTTCCTGTACTACATGCTCTGTCACTTAGCATAATGAATTGTTCTACTCTCCTTATAATGTGTGTGTGTGTGTGTGTGTGTGTGTGTGTGCGTGTGTGTATTTGTTGGTGCACACAGGCACTTATGCATATAGGAGTTGGTAAGGCCCATGTACATATAGCTGTTTTGTTGTGGAATTAAGTGGTATGTCAGGGAGAAGTCATATCCATTTTTTATTAGGACAGAACACAGTACGTACCACACATGTGTGTGCATGCGCACAACACATCCCCTTTGAGTAACCGGCCCAAGGGGGCTAGGGGGAGAGGAGGGTGGGTGAAGGAGAGCAGAACATGGGGCTGTCACAGCATGTGGCTTAAAAATGGCTTGAGTTGCAATTAAAAAAGGCAGAGGCCAAAGGTTACTCCCTGGCATTTCACTCGGGGCGGATAATTTTAGAGGGTGATGTGTCTCAGCTTGTTGAGATATTCTTAGAGACTTGCAACAGCTTAAATCTAGCCAGCCTGAAATAAAAATCAAAGAAGCCAACACATTTAAAGACACTACAGAGAAGGAGCACTTTGGCAGACGTTAAATGTAGGAAAAACTCAGCTTGATTGACGCTCTCCTGGATCCTTATTTCTTGATTAACAGTAGAGATTGGATAATTTTTAAATTATTAATTATTTCTAGACAGCGTACATGACACCAGGTAGTTTTAGGCAGTCCTGTCACTGGGAAGGTTAAATGCTCTCTGTACTTGATAATTACCTAATCACCATTTCTCTTTAACATTAATTCTGCCCCAGAATTCATTATGACTGGGTTGGGTTAATAAAGCTCGTGTGGAATGAAGTAAAGCACCCTGTTGTTTACATTGATTTAGCAGCGAATAAAATACCCTTCTATACCAAGCTTATCCAGAACAGTCCGGAATAGATCCTCTCGCCAGTGTGTTATGTTGGCTCCCAGATTCACCTTTGCGTGTCCACTAGTAAGAAGTGCAAAAGGAAATGCAAATGAACTCCTACCTAGGGGAGTCTGAGGCTAGGAGGGAAATAACCTGCCTGAGAGGAAGGTGAAAGCAATTAAAGGACTCGCCTCTCTCCAGAATGTCTTAGGTGCTTCTAAAAATGCTTCTGTTTCCTCCTCAAACCCTCTTCATGGTCCGCTGCTGGCAGGTCTCTCAAGTGAACACATCTGTGAGCTCTGTCCTTTTGGCACAACTATTTGCTGAATCAGTCAGCGCAGCCGAGTGAAGCCAGAAACCCCTCACATGGCCTTGGCCAGGGCAGAAATTCATAGGAGCCACAAAGGGGGACAAATAAAATGCAGTCACAAAGATAAGTATGGCTTTTTCAAAAGCTACCCTTGGCTGAGATTACAATGAACGATAACCCTAGTGTGGGTAAGGGAGCGGGGAAATAGGGGAGCTCAGACTTAGCTAGGGCCTGTGTAAGTTGGTACAAGCTTCCTGGAGGGCGGTTTTGCAAAATGTATTAAAAAACCTTAACAAGGTGCATATCTTTCTACTGCATGTTTCTACCTCTGGAAATGCATAAAGATATGTGCTAAAAATATTAAAATAGTAATAAACCTATCTGTCGAACCATAGAGGTTTGATTGGATTAAGTGTAGTTTATTTATATGATATGATTTTTTTGTTTGGAAAAAAAACTGTATACTATTTATTGATAGTGAAAAATTATCTTGATCTATCATTACATTTTTTAAAAAGGGGGCTGCAAAAAGTACAATATAATAATTTTTCATCCTAAAAGGCACATTTAAATATGTGTTACAAAAGTATGGGAAGACAGACATGATGTTAACAGTGATTATGGATGGTGGATGCTGGGTGATTTTTATTTGAAGTTTTCTTTTTTTTAAGAGGGGTTTTCAAGTTTTCTGCAGTCAGGACACATTATCCTTTTAATTAGAAAATACACACTAAACTTTACACGTGTCTTTTTGGGTTTTAAGCTAACGGTGACCATCAAATGCCTAAATAATTTAATAGAATATTTGTAAGAGTTAAACATAATGTAAATTATTTAGAAAATATCCAGATTCTCTGAACAACAGCCATTCTAGGGTTTTGAAGATGCTGTCAGCATGTGCCCATTTTAGAAGTGAGACAAAAGTAGTTCAGGGGCTTATAGTTACAGAAAAGAATGTAACCTGAAATGATTAGAGCTTATTTTCCATCCATTTGCAGAAACTCAGGGGAAAGGGCATGGCAGAGTTAGGGAACAGGGGTTCTAGTCCTCACTCTGACTCTCAGGGGGCTTGAGTTTCCTCATTTGTAACTTAAACAGTCAGGACCACATGATCTTCTGGATTCCCTCACACCTAAAATTTTAAGATGCTATGGTTTAAATTGACACTGAGTACTGCTGCTCAGTGTGTTGAAAGTCACCTTTGCTTCGCATTAATAAGAGGCTGTGGCAAAATTGAATTCCTCTAAGAAACACATAGTTACAGTGCATTTTTAAAATTCAGACATGATTTCCTTTTATCCAGAGAAGAATCAAGATCTTGAATCTAATTACTTCGATTCTCTGAATTGACCCATATACTCTCCCCCTATTTTGGTTTCAACTGAGAGATCATATTTAAATAGACAACAAACTTGGAATATTTTTAGTTCTATTGAATATTAAATCTATATAGTCTCTGAATCAAATAGTAGTCTCCTTTGTCATTATAGAAGACACTAGAAATTACCTACCCAAATCCACATCTTCTGGTCTTGGCTATGTGAAGAGGTGATATTGGAAGTACTGTACTCGTGGACCATGAACAGATGAATTTAGGGCAAATGTCGATTATTTGGAAAAGTGGAAAAATAAATGAATCTGGAAACTTAAGTCTTTGAGCAGCTGTATTAACTAATTTTGGAAATGCCTGCCTATGTACTTCTTAATGTATGGGATAACAAACACCTATTTTTAGTAGAGCTTTCTATTACTTGAAGCCCAAAGCATTTTAATTAACATCTGCCTTTCTAATTACTTCTGACCTACATAGGGAAGATAGTTAGTTATGGCCAAAAATTATAAAATGTTGCATGATAATGGCTAAAAAAAACTACCCCAAATCAAAACATGCTCTAGAGCTGCAGTATTTTAACAGCGTGGTACTGTGCATAATAGACAAATTAAAAATTTAAATACAGATCCATGTGTATCTGAGAATTTGGTGCAAAAGGGACCTCAAAGAATGATGATTAGAAGTACATCCTCTAGAATTGTACTGCCTAGTTTTGAATCCTGGCCCTGGCCAATTATTAGCTGTGTAAACACAAGAAAGTTACTTAAATTTGCTAAGCTTCAGTCACCTTGTCTATAAGACATGAATAATAATATCTATGGCATAGTGTTGTTGAAGGGTTAAATATGAGGATCTTAGTACATCATAGAAAATGCTAAATTTTATAGTGTTTGAGACATCATAAAAGATGTACTGGCACCACTTATATGCCATTTCAAAATCTTCTTTGTCCACCTCTTATTGCAGACCCATGCTGTCCTGTAGGTAGCCACCAGCCACACGTGGCTATGTACATTCAAATTTAAACACATAAAAACCAACCGAAACTCAACAATTCAGCTTCTCAGTTTCACTGGCCACATTTTAAGAGTCAACAGCCATATGTGGCTAGTGGCCACACATTGGGCAGTGCAGATATGGACAATTTCTATTGTTGCATAAAGTGCTATTGGACTGTGCTGTTCAAGAGCTTTGTGCAAAAATCAGTTGCATGCATTGCAAGGTTTGACCAGCTTTAAACAAGTACAATCAAACATTACTTATCTCTGGTCAAGTAACCACCATTTAACTCTCATTTTATGCTGTGAGATGTCATGTCATGTGTAGGCAGGAATGTGTTCTGCACTTACACGTGCCCAACCTCAACTGTAGGGAGTTAATATTCACGGGGCCACCTTGAACCAATGAGGAACGGCAGTCAAGGGAGAAATGCTTCTCCCCTACATTCCTACTGTATTTAGTAACATACCCAGAATATTTAGTAAAGTTTCTCCAAATATCTAGGAAATTAGGTAATAGTTGCCCAAAGGGGTGGCTGACTTGAAAGCGCATTCATGAACTGACTTCTTCTCTTTCCAGGTCTCAATCCCCAGTTATGAACTGGTACATCCTGAGATCACATTTCCAAACGCACGTAAGCTTTAGTCTTAGATTCTGTGTTCAGGGAATCAAGACTAAAAACAAACGAACAATAAAATGTTAGCTAATGTCTTTATTGCTAACTAGTAGAAGAAAGGACAGAATAATTTGTAAGTGGTATTTAAATATCAGCAGACCATTTTGAAAAAAAGATAAATTTACATCAAACAATACAAATTCCATATGAATTAGAAATTTAAATACAAAGAAAACCTACCAAAATTACAAAGTAATAAAAGAAAATATTTAAATACTTTTTATATCTTAGACTATGAAAAGCTTCCTAAATAGAGATTCAGAATAAATAAGAAAAAAATATAGATAGGAGTAATTTCATAAAGATTTTATAATTTGTATAGAACAAAAGATACCACAGATAAAATTAAAAAAAAAAAACCTAAGAAAAAAATTTAAGACCATTATGGAAATTGTACTAATTTTCCCATTAGGAAGATGCAGTCAAAAAATTTATAAACCACTAATCTTTCATAATACATTCAGGCTGCTTCTATCAAACATCAAAAATAATGATTTGATTATGCTATTAAAGAGAAAAAATGTGTCAAGTCTTTTGTCTTCTCTCCGATAAATGAATATAAACAAACAAACAAAAATTTCTAAACCAATAAGAAAATAAAGAACAAAACAAAAATAACCAGCAACATAGAAGCAACCCAGCACTCTAACTGGCACATTATGTGTGTTCTATAAATATTTGTTGGATGTATAAACAACTCCATGGAATAAAATGGACAAACTATTAAAAAACCAATTCATTGAATAAAAGAAATCAAATGAATTATAAACATATTGTGTTAAGTTTCACTGGAGATCAGAGAAATATTTGTTAAACAAGATACAATTTTTTTTAACCCATCAGATTGGAAAAATATAAAGGATTGATGATATCCTGTGTTAACAAAAATGTATGTGGGTGGGAGGGCATCTCTATACATAGCTGGTAGGTATAAAAATGGGTACAATTTAATGCAAGGCAATTTTTCAATATCAATAAAAATTTAAGATGTACATATCCATTGATCCAGAAATTCTACTTCTAGGAACCCATTCTAAAAAAAATTTTAAAAGTTAGTATATAAAAATATGTGGGCTATGATATAAGATTTTTTATTATAGTACTATTTGGCATATCAGAAAATTTAAAATGACTTTATGGTCATCATTTGGGGAATAATAAATTATAGCACAACACAAATATGGGACATTAGATGCCATTAAAAAAAATTAGGTGGATTCAAAAAAGGTGCCCATTGTTATTGGTTTAATTGCATCCTCCCCAAAAGATAAGTTGAAGTCCTAACCTCTGAGTATCTCAATATGTGGCCTTAGTTGGAAATAGAGTCTGTACAGAAGCAATCAAATTAAAACAAGGTCATGAGTATGGGTCCTAATCCAATACGACTGGTTTCCTTATAAAAAAAAAAGCAATTTGTAAAGGAGAATCGCCCAGAGGGAAGAGGATATAAAGACACACAGGGAGAAGAGAGTCATATATCTGGAGTGATGTGCCTATATGAGCCAAGGCTCGTTGGCGCACACCAGAAGCTAAAAGCAGCAAGGAAGGACTCTACCCTGAGCCTTCAGAGGGAGCTTGGCATCTCAATTTTGGTCTTCCAGCCCCAGAACTGTGAGAGAATACATTTCTGTTGTTTAAGCTACCCAGTTTTTAGTCCAGATGGTCTCCGACATAGGATGATCTGACTTACAATTTTTTGACTTTACAATGGTGCAAACGTAAATGAAATTCAGTAGAAATTATACTTAGAATTTGAATTTTGATCTTATCCCTGGCTAGCGATATGTGATATACTACTCTCTTGTGATGCCGGGCATCACAAAAAAATCAC
The DNA here is from genome assembly GCF_000325575.1 of Pteropus alecto. NCBI lineage: Eukaryota > Metazoa > Chordata > Mammalia > Chiroptera > Pteropodidae > Pteropus > Pteropus alecto. Next base: position 693,541 of record NW_006432945.1, read on the forward strand.
AAGATGATTTTTTTCTCAACCGTAGGCTATTGTAAGTGTTCTGAGCACGTTTAAGGTAGGCTAGGCTAAGCTATGACGGAGGTTAGGTGTATCAAATGCATTTTCAACTTAATATTTTCAACTTACGATGGGTTTATTGGGACGTCCTATTGTAAGTCGAGGAGCATTTGTGCTTTGTTGCTGTGACCCTAGGAAACAAATAGGTTATGAATAACAAATATCTGTTATGAAGCAAAATATGGAGCTGCAGACCAATAAATGTAATGTAAATTTATTTAATTTAAAATAAATGTTACCGTATTAATTTTTCTGTGTTTATGTGTACATAAATTGCTTCTAGAAGGATAGCCACAAGGCTATTGACAAGATTACCCCTCAAGAGGGGACTTGTAAGGCTGGGCCATTATGGAAATGATTTCCTTTTTTTAATCTTTCACTAATTCTCTATTTTATGTTCCCCCTTAGTGAACATGTATTACTTTTGTGAATATATTCCCCTTTCAAAAATTCGAGTCCATTGCACAACCAGGGGCCTTTTTTTCTGCAGGTGGAGAAAAGAAACAAGAGCTAAACGAGGAAGAGAAGGAATCCGACACAGGGAATAAAATATGGGGGCTCCGATGCCTGCCCACCTGGGTCTCGGAACATTTTCAGAGAAAGAGCTAGTTCCTACCTAGTGAATAAAATGTGCCATTGACAGAGCTCCTAATGCCTTGAAGCTGGAAAAAACAAGAAATCAAATCTCGGCATGAAGGGAGGGGACACCCTCTTCTTTTCTTTTGGAGGCGGGAGCTCCCTTCCTTAGGAGCTTCTGGTAGGCAGGTTTTGTCCTCCCTGCCACTCTCCACTGCACACAGCCATAAGAATGCAGCTCAAGTGTCAGTCTGAGCCTTATGTTAAAGTGTGTTCCCAGGCTTATTTCTGAATATCTTGTAATCACCAGCAGGGCTTGGTGCTATGGATGATGGCCACCAAGTCACGTGAAATCCCATCTCATCCCACCTCCTTCCTCTCCTTGTCTCTGAGGGGCCTTTTAGGGGACAAGGCATCATGATGCTGGCAGGGGGAGGAGAGGAGCATAAGTCAAAACTAGCTGTGGGAGTTCCTGATGAGACATGGAAGGCAGACACAATCAGTGGGACCAGAGAAGCCAATCCGTAAGATCAATAAAGGTTTGCGAGGCTCTTAGGCAACTCTGTCTTGGTCCCCTCTCCTCTTCCTGCTCCCAGTTTCCTCACCCCTGAATTCATAACAGTACCTTCCTATTTTCTTCCCTCTTCCTTTCAAACCAAGACAAGGGTTTTTTCTCACCACGATAGTGAGATGATAGCTGATAATCGCTAGCTAAGAAAACTTTCCCTCCGCAGCAGCAAAGACTGGAATTAAACTTTAGATGCTGAAGGATTAAATCCCTCAGGCAGTGAAGGAGGATTTTAAGGGATATAAGGGTCTTTCCAGTAGTCTCGAACACAATATACCTAGCCCTAGCCCCGGCTTGATGATAACGAAGGAGAAAAACCAAGGGTGAGATGTGCGTATTTATATCATCCTTTCTGCAGTCTGCTGAGGTAAATTATATTTGGTTCCCCATATTACACATGGGGAGACTGAGTCAAAAAAGTTAAGTAACTTGTCAAAATGTGACAATCGGGGTTCAAACCCAGATAGTCTGGCCGTGGGTCTGATGTTAAGCAACCTCTTACACTGCTCTCCATGCTGGGGTCACATGTGTCTGGAGCACTTAACTCCCTGAAATCAAGAGTGAATCTCATTGGTGTATTTTCAGAGTAAAGATATAGATGTGAATTGGAAAGCCATTTGGAATAGACAGAATCAAGCAATTCCCAACCAGCCAGCAGTAGGATCCATGGCAAAGTTCTCATTAGACTATCAAATATGCCATTGCAATAGCGTAGAGACACAACTTGCTTGAGGGTAAGTAGAATCCCAACAGCAGGTGGAATTGAATTAGGTGTCTGGGGACTAAGAGACACCTCCCTCTCTTTTGGCCCAGTTCCATGCAGAATGTGACATCCAGGAAACCATTACCTTGCCTTAGAGAGAATCCGAGTACCCAAACACCCTACCTTGATCTCACTCAAGTTTGCACTTCATTGACTGGACAGGAAAAATCCGGTGACCTTTATGCCTGTTTCCAGGACCTTGTGCCCTTGATGATTTCAGCCCATGGTCCCCCATTATCACAGTGTGCCTGTATGTTAAATGCCTCTTAAATGCTGGTGGATGGAAAAACACTTTCACCGTGTAGTTTTTGCAAGTTAAATATTTTTACAATTTTCAACCCGGTGGCATGGGGATCAAACAGCACAGTTGCAAAGGAAAGCTGAACAGGCAATTTGACTCCAAAAGGTGTTTGCCTTATTAAAATATTCCATTGTCCTCTGTCCTCTCCCCACCTTGCTCTCTTCTCAAGTAAGAGACTTTGACTCTCCAGGCAGCTGGAATGAGGTTTATGAATGAGATTGATATTGAAGATGTTGGCAAAGCATGACCTTCAGCTTCCCAATAAGCAGCAAGGACAAACTGCAGTGCATGGGACTTGAGACTTTAATTCCTACCGATTGCTTCTCTCTAGCCCATTATGCATGAGAAACGCAGCTGGCTCAGCCCTGGTAATCCGAGGGTGCCTCCGAATCACAGACCCGTAGAATGTAGGAGCTACGTATTGTCTAGTGAGTTCACCCCCGCATTGCGGCCCTGGCTCTACTCTCTACTCTCACTTGCTCTCTCTAGGTAGATACAAAATGGCAAGGCCACATGGTTCTCATGCTTGCTAATATCGCTAACATGTGGGCAGCATAGAGAAGAGAGTGTCAGCAGTCAAAGACAGAAATTGCAGACGCCGAGTATGGACAGATTGCTTCGTATTATGTAAGTGAAGAGGAGAATGCTGCCTGTGAGCCATATTCTCAAGAAGGTTCTTTATGAGGGCAGGGAAGGAGAATCATTTTGCTTGTCCTGTCCACCTCTTTCTCGTTTGGCAGAGGAATCCTGAATTCTCCACATTTCTCCCATCGTAATGGAGACGTTAATGTCTCTCCAGTTCTCTGACTTCCTCCGACTAACTGAGAGCATGATATTGACAGCTAATAGTTACTGAGCACTTACCACGTGCCTGGCCCCAGTCTAAGGGCTTTGCATGCATTAGTTTATTGAATGCTCACAAATCTCCTGTAAGGTACATGTGAATATTAGCCTCATTTTATAGATGGGGCAACTGAAGGAAGAAGAGATTAAGTACCTTATCCTAGATCATACAGCAATGCCCCAAAGTCCTAGCTTTCAGCTAGGATTCTCTCTAGGGAGTGTGTGCTGATGGTGGTGGGTTGAGATAAGTATGACTGGGGTTCTTACTGAAGCAAAATACTCCTGTCACATACGCACGTATTCCAGCTGAGAGACGCTGTATTCTAGAAGCAACATGAACTTTAGAGACAGAGGGTTTGCTTAGAATTCGAATTCTTGCTAGATGGTCTTGGGCAAGATACTTACTGTCTCAGAGCCTCCATTTTCACATCTGCGAAATAGATATAACAATGACGAGGATTATGAGAATGATGAAAACATGTACCTTGCAGAGTTGTTGTCATGCAAAGTCTGATGCCGGTGGATGCTTAGTCAATGGTAACCTTCATCAGGGGGCCACATCCTTTCTTCTTGACTCTTGTGTCCAGGTGGGTGTGCATCCATTGGTGTAACCCTCCTGGCCTTTCTCTTCTTTACTCACTTAGTCACAGAAGCACAAAAATAGTTAAGTAACTTGTTCAAGGACACCCAGCTAGTAAGCAGGGGGCTAGGATTTCAACCCAGACTGTCTGGCTTCAGAGCCCACATGCTTTGATGCTTCACCATGCTAACTCCTCAGAAGACAAAATGCACATGGTATCAAATGTCTTCTCTTTCCTTGGCAGAAAGAAGGCTGAAACCACCAACTCTTTGGAAAAGAAAGCAGAGACTCAGAGCTGATGACTCAAACCACTCTTACTTTGATCTTGTTTTATATTCCTACACTTTTGTTAACTCTAGAAGCGGGAGGCTTGGGAGACAGCGTCCACTCATCCCAGTTTGCCCAGAAGTCTTAATTTATGCCCACTGTCCTTGAGTGACTATTAGTAGCCCCTTTTCATTCTCAAAAGTGCCTGAATTTGGAGGTAAATTATATGGCTGTTCTATGCATAAGACACGGGAAATGGTTAGGCAATGGAGAGGCACACGTCATAGGCAAAGTCGTCGGCATTCTTTAAGGCACATTCTCTTTTTGAGGGCAGAGCTAGTTGGCACTATAAGAAACTAATACCACATGACTTCTTGGAATATAGGCTTCTTGGGCTTTGCCTTGGCTGTACTATCTTTGTTCTGGCTCTTGAATGAGTCTCACTAATGCATTTCAAGGGCCATCGGATCCCTAAATGACAGCTTAACAGCAGGCAATCACCCCATGCCTCCTTCAACATGGTCAGGAGCGGCCCACAGGCAACCTGTTGCAGGTGACAGGGATAGGAAACCTGAAGCAAGGAATGACCTATATCGCTTGGGTCCTGAAGTTAAATTTACTGGCATAATTGCCAGATGTAATTTCCCTCCACCTCTTTCTGCTAAGTGCTCTTTAAGAGCAAAGCACTTAGTAAATTATAAGGAGGTAGCAGCACAAAAGTGCTTACAAATAAGAATTATGGAAAATCAGAAGCCAAAGGCTCAGAACAGCAATTTTTTTTTTCTTTAATCAGAAACAGAGTCAGAACTGTGCAGTAGGGGTGAAGTCTCTCAGGCAAATGATAACATAAGCTGTTCATATAGTTTAAGATCTAATCTATCATTTAAAAAATTATTTTATTACAGGGAAGTTTCATAAAAAAATAAAATACAATCTGTGTTCCAATATTCCACAGTGGGTGCCCCAAGGGAAGCCAGATAAAGGGTAATAATAGAACTAATGGGGATTAACTTAATGCCGTTAACCCACCAGGCTGGGAGCAAGAGGCACAAATTGGTAGAGAGGGAATTCAACTATTCATTGGCCCATGCCAGTTGTGCTTGGTAGCTGTTTCTACTGGTTTTCATTTCAGGAAAGGGAGTTAGTCACACAGAAGATGGCATCTGACCTCAGCCATAATGATGGTAGAAAGAAACAAAGCCCAGGCTTTCTGGAACCTTGAGCAATCCCACAGGAAGACTTTGAGTTTCTTAGAAACAGAGCCTGGAGGAGCCAGTCATCTATCAAAGTGATTGTGCTCTTGCCGGCTCCACATCAGTCACTTCCTGGGGGCAGAACATCAAGCACAGTTGGCACACTTTTTTTTTCATGTCTCACCATCACAGCTAGAATTTGTTGCATTGGGTTCATGAGAGGCTATGTTTGGGAAAACAGCAGATCAGGCATCTTTGAAAACCACAGATCACATATATAAACATGCCTCGTAGAGTGAGTAGAATACAATGGGCACAAAAAAAGTTAGCTTCTCGTTTTTTCCCCCCTTTCCCACCGTGTCTCTAGAATAGTAAAATAATGCTAGTTGCCTAGAGACAAGACATTTGGGGATCTCTGAAATCCAATCCATCTCTCTGACTCCATACAAGTTTACAATTAACTCACACAGCCTGAGAAGCTCATCTCTTCTCATAATGAAATTTCTTCAAACTCATTTCTGTTTTTAGCATCATGTATCCCTCAAGTCCCTACTGCTAAGGTCATGGCCACCAGCAAGCTGGAGGCTGATTTAAGATGGAATATACTTGAGAGAATTTTATTCAATTCTTAGATGACAAGAGCCCCCTTCCTAAAAAAATACAAACAAACAAACAAACAAACAACAAACAAAAACTTTCTGCCCTGGATAACTCTTTTGCTGGTAGATCCAACAGGCAACCCTGAGAAAGGAGTGAGTCACAGAGAATAAATTATGCTTTCACTACCTAAGGGGATTCCTTTTTCATAAATGGGAGCTTCCTAAAATGCAAGACTTTAAAGCTAAGAAATCTCTTTGCCTTGCCAGTCAGGGATTCCTTTCCCACTTTCATTCCCAAAGTCTCAGCTGGCACTAAATGTATCCAGCAGCTTAAATTACAAGAGGACTCTTATGATATACAGTCTATAAGTTGTGAGGTTTTTGCCTGTATACTCAACCCCCCAGAGCTGGGCAGGCAGGCTAGTTCTGGAAGAAAGTGTGCTGCTGGTCCCAGCCACCAGTGAGCTGTCCCTTCTGTCTCCAGCTCCCAGGGAAGAAAACATCAGAAAGCCAGTGCGGCAGAGTCCATTTGGAAGAGAATGCTATTTGTCTAGCTTCTCTCTACATCATCAAAATAGGTCCGTTTGATAATGCTTTATATCCTTTACACATTGTCAGGTAAGATACATTGCAAATGTATGTGGCTTAACAAATATATGGTAAATAAGCATTTTTCCTGTACTTTCTATCGATAAAAGATCCAGAGGAAAGTTGAAGGTGGAAAGAAAGCTGCTTTGTAAAAATGATAGATATGGTATAAAACGCCATAGCTTAAACATCTAACTTGCTGAGTTTTAATGGGGTTGTCATCACTGGACTGTTAGCTTAACTTATGAAAATCAAGAAAATGCCTTTTTGCAGCTTCATAAATCCTGATAAACAATAGTCCGACAACAGAAAACAAGCTCTGATTTTGGAATGATTGCTTTTTGTGTATCGCCAGTAATGAAGTATGAAGGAAATCGAAGACTTATTGCTTACAGATATTAGCACAGACCCAGATGGCTCGATTTTTTTTTATCATAATAGATAATTCTTGAATTATGTGCCTAACAAAGACAAATTCTAGAACTAACGGAAGGCATTTATTATATTAACAAGTGTGTTTTCGATTCCTTCAAAACAGAATGTAATTTAATCTCGGCTTCAGAGACAGATTGGAAATGTTAAATGTCTACTTTTCAAAAGTGATTTCTGTAGGGAGAAAAGTATTCACCATCAGCTCGAGCTGTGTAACTGGAGGGAAGGATGTTTATCTTAACAGCACAGAAAGGGAGAAGTTGTGGACTTTTTTTTTTTTCCATTTTCTTTTTCATTTTTAAAATATAGAGCAGATTGTATATATATCCTAGTTCTTCCCCAGGGCGACTTCTGCCTTGCTGAACATAACATATTCCACTTTGAGAAGGAATAATTATCTGATCGTGTTGGGGACCTTTCTTGGTGTTCCGTGCATATAAGTGAAAACCCAAGACTTGCCCAGTAGTGTTCACAGTCCTATTTGTTACTCCAGGGACTTGGGTGGATGGGGCTAGGGACAGGGTTGGAGGTGTGTGATTTCAGGGTAATATCCCAACTAATAATTATCCTGTAAAGGATGGTCGAAGCTGTGGAAGGTTTGGAAACTATGCCTCATGAGAAATAACAGAAGGACCTGAGGTTGTTTGACGTGGAGAAGAGAGACCATCTCAGGTGAGGGAGTGTGGGGAGAAGGTCATGGTAGGAGTTTGCCCCACATGGAGGGGGCATGTGGCCCCAGAAGGCACACCAGGGCCAATGTCTACATTTTGCAAGAGAAAATGCTCTAAGTCATGTCCCAAGTCACCTTCCAGAGACGAGAGTATCCAGGGTGCTGTATTCCATTAGAGGTCCAGGGACTTGTGTCTGGGTACGGAATGGGGAGGATGGAGTCGATGAAGATGAGAAAGATGGTGTCTAAGGGTGAAACTGGAAGTGACAGTGGGACAGTCCCCAAGGAAGCCTCCGTTTGAAAGGACTGGGCAGAAAGATGGAAATCTGACACTAGGCAGCGGGATGGAAACAGGAGGTGGCAGGACTAACGAAGCCAATGATTTCACCCAGGAATCAAGAAATCCCAAGTGAGAATGATCCCATTAGTGTCGAACACAGCGAAGGGGCTTCTCATGGAACATCTGCACCCTCACCTGTAGGTGAGAAGGGAGCAGTCAGTGTGTTGAGCCAGTTTAGATGAGGAAGAACTTGCTAATAGAACTGCCAAAGGAGATAATCAACGGTCTTGTAAAGCAGTGTTATCTCCATATCTGCCCTGTTCATGTGGAAGTCACCGGCCTCTCTGCCTGGGATGCCAGGTTTGGGCGGAGGCACTTGTCTGGACGACCTCTGAGGTCCTCTGCCAATTGCAAGTTGGTACAAAAATATTTTCCTTGCTGCAATTTTTTTCATTCAGCATCTCTTTAACTAAGTACCTACCATGTGCTGGCGAAAATGCTTAGTCTTAGAGACATGGAAGTCAACACACAGACCAAAACCCTGCTCCCATGGACCTTCTTGCCCAGTGGGGCAGAGAGAGAGTGAATAATAGTTACAGGTGCCCAGGTTGTTATAAAATAGGGCAGGTGCTACATAATGTGTTAAAGGTGTATCGTCCGAGAGGCTGATGTCAGACTGCATGGAGGAAGTGATTTTAATACTGACCTAAAATGTGAGTAGGAGTTAGCTGGGGATAGGGAGGAGGAGAGATTGGGAGGAAAAGAATAGAGAAGAATATCCCATGCAAGGAGAACAGCGTGTATGAAAACACTGAGGAAAGAAATGGCAAACCCCACCCGTAGAATTACTCTATAGCTTTGATGTCTGGGCAAAGTAAATTGTGGTACTCAGGAAGAATCTTATGAACTTATATGCACAGCTTAGTTTGCTTTATTAAATTAAAAGTTGTGGCAGGGAAGGGCAGGGAAGGAATGCATACATTTTGGTGTGGATTGGAGTGCTCTGGAAGGGATTAAAGAAATAGGGATTACCTCTCAAAGGCAGAGTTTGATTGAATAAAGCAGTGGAGTTTTGGGAGGTGGCAATGAGGGAATAGCATGAGCCATCTGGGGGTAATCAGAGGTGGCAAGGCACAAAAAGGCAAAAGAGAGGCCAGGAGCACTTTTTTCTGCCCTCAGCCAGTAAGAAGACGCTAAGACTGGCTTTCCTCCCTCGAAGTTCTCTTCAGAACATAACTCTGTCCTGGGTGCCTTTCAGGCATGAAGATCCGTAGTTTGGCTGTCCTGACCTCATGTTCTTACTCAAGGAGATCCTAGAGTACAAGTGAGTTGGGGATTATAGGAAAGAAAATCCCTGTGCATCTTTCTGTCTTCTAATACTTTATAGCTTGCAAAGTGTTTCGCATGCATTTGAAGAGGGTTTGGCTATCTTTGTTCTGTAGAGATGATCTGATTTTCAGAGATGGGAAATGACTTACCCAAGGTCATGGCTACATTCTTTGACAGAGCCGCCGCATTCCTGGTTTGCCGATTCTTACTCCGGCATATAGTTCCCATTTCTGGGGCGTTAGAACCAATGGGTTCTTTCCAAGAAAGAGCCTCCAAAATGGAAATAGGTAAAGAAACAGATTAGAGGTTTCTCTCCAGTGCGGCCGTATGCCCTTGGAGAGGGTAACAAGGATTTTTCTGAGTGAAGGAAAACAAAGTGCCCACCCATAACAATACTTCAGAATGGTTGATAAGCATGTGCTCTTCTATTCTGGGTCTTTTTTTTTTTTTTTCTTTCTCTCTCCTTTTTCTTCATTGCATTTCTGTGGAGTTGAAACTGGCTGAATCAGCACTGAATCATTTAGCAGGAAATGATGAAAACTGTCATTTTCCTCTGTCTGCACAGTAACACACAGCAGAGAGAGCTGAAGATGACGGAGGGGCCGCCTGACAATGCCTCCGGCCTCAAATTGGATCGTGGGTGGGAAGAACCCACATTCTAATCAGCAGTCATTCCCTGGAGTGGGTCGGGGAGTGTCAGTGTGAGGCTGTTCCTGCAGCAAGGACGCCTCATAGACAGACACACAGAAACAGGCCCGATGAAGTCAGGAGGCAAAAAGACAATGTGCAGATCCAATGGGAAATCTCACACCAGAAGACAGAAACCCTGATGACAAAGTGACCCAGACCCTTCTGGTGCTCACCAGCAGCTATGTGAAAGAGCACCAGCCAAGAGGGCTTCCTTAATAAGGAGGGGCTTCTGTTATTTCCAGTAAATAACAGGTAACTTTGCTAAGCCTTTCTATTACCTCATTCAGGAGGAAGACGCAAAGTGTTTTCATCATTTGTTCATTTTAAAGTGCAGTCAGGATTTGTCACAAAACAACATGGCTCTGGCTCTGTAATATTTAGTATGTATCTTCCCTTTTGAGCCTCAGTTTCCTCTTTTGTAAAGTAGAGATATTAGTACCTGCAGCTATAGCATTATTGGGCAGAATAATGACATAATGAATGTGATGGCACTTTGGGAAGTGCACATCATTAAATTATTTAAAATCCAGAGTCTCTGGGGGCATTTCGGAGCCCTTATTCTAGCACTCGTCATAAGCAAGCAAATATACAACTCTCTCTCTCCTTCCTCCTCATCCCCAGCTTAATGGTTTTAATGCAACTATGGACATAACCACTGACCTATGTGCTGCAATTTGGGGGAGAGATTAACAGGAATGAAACAGTCCCCCCAAACCTGAATCGTTTCTGCTTTCTTTTGAGTTAAGAGACTCTGTAGCTATGATTGCACATCATTTGGTATCCAACAAGTTAGCCATCCACATGTTTCTAAATGTCCAGATTTTTGGCAATATTCATATAATAATTTAAAAACAACATTCTAGAAGTGAGGGAAGAGAGAGCAATGGAAATAGTGTTTGCTATTTTTTTCTTTACATTGAGAAGCAGATGTACAGTCAAAGTATCTCTTAAGAAAGGATGATATGATGTTAAAGAACATGGCAGTGCCAGGGGGAATTCTGGGTGCTCAATGGGCAATTATCTAATTGAAAGATTTTGCTGGATTGGAGCTACATTCACTCACGATTATCACTCCAGGGGAGTTCTGCGCATCCAATTTTTCTGTCTCGTTCATTATTTATCAAATATTTACCCAATTTCTATTACTTAAAAAGTGTTTTTAAAAGATCACTTTAGCTTCTGTGTAAGGAATAAATTTGAAGAACAGGAATAGAAGCAAAGGCCAGCTAGAAAGCTAGTGTAGTTGAAATCTGATGATGATTTGAGTTAGGGTAGAAATAGAATGGAGATATCTATTTACCACTAACAAATAAATTAGCATGACTTTCAACATATGCACATCATTTGGTATCCAACATGAGATATATGGAGTGGGGTGTGAGAGGGGGGTAGAGAGGGAGAGAAGGAGAGATAGAGGGGAGGCAGGGAGGAAAAAGGAGAGAGAAGGGGAGAGAGAGAGAGAGAGAACCAAAGATGGTGCTTAGGTTTTGGGTCAACCAAATTGTTAGACAGAGGTACCATCTACTCAGATAGGAGAGATCAAGGAGGAACAAGTTTTGGTGGAAAAACCATAATCAAGATCTCTATTCTAGACATCCTATATTGGAGATATCTATAAGTCATTGAATTAAAGTAGAGATACCAAGTATGCAGTAGAGTATATAAGTTTGAAGCTCCGTTTAGATATCTACGTCGAGGGAATTGGATGGGATCGCTTAGAGAATGCATGTTGATACAGAAGGAGGCCCAGGGCTATCATCCCAACATTTAGAAGACGGACAGAGGAAAGGAAATGAGAAAAGGAATGGAGAAGAAATGGCCAGTGAGATGGGAAGAAAACCAAAGGAATGTGATGTCGTGGAAAGAGAGGTTCCTCTAAATAACTGCTAATGTCTCTTTCATTGCAAACACTGTGTGATTCTTGCTGCTCTCGATTGCACAGGCTGGTAAGTCTAGGAACTTGGACTTCTGCCTGCCTCTGGAAAGGGGTCCCAGGCTGTACAGAGTAACAAATTCTCTGCTTATCACAGTTCGCACTAGTACCCTTTTACTTTATCATTTCTTGCTATTATTTTCTCTGAATTTTGAGAAGCTGACTGCAGCCTTTTATTTAGATGCTCATGTTCCATCACCACTCCACCAATTCCCTTTTCTACTTTCCTCCCATCTCTCTGCCGGGGCCTCCCTGCTATCTCCACCCAATGAGTCTTTATTCACTTCATCTGGTTTATCTGCTGATAGTTCTCAAGGTTCAGTTGTTTCTCCATTGTTATTTGCAATTTATCTGATTCCAAACCTGACATTATATCTTGCTGTGATATACAGTTGTCTGGCTATTGTTTATCCAGTGCAAGCATATTATTCTGCATCAACTTTCCCCACCTCTCTTCCAAGTTGGGAGCCATGTTTATAACATCACAAAATCTGATGTCTGCAAATCATCCCCATAACTGCAGAGGTAAGACAGAATTATTTACCATCCATGTTACCCTCACTTGGGGAGAATTCAGTTCAGATTACTTTGCCCTTGAATGACATTTCTTTTTAATTTTAAATCTATTCTCTCTCTCTCTCTCTCTC
>NW_006432945.1:705955-717955 GCF_000325575.1 Pteropus alecto
TTTCTCTGATTGAAGACCATTTGTGCTGATGGTGGGCATACTGTAAATATTTTATTTTTGTGATTTGTTCAGGGAGGTCTATTTGGAATGAAGACAGAATGCCAGCTAAAGTCCCTGTGTGTGAAGAACATCATGCTCAGCCTTTTACTCCCAAGGCAAATTATTTGCTTAAGTAAGGGTTTCTTCCTTGATTACAGCTCTTATTATTGAGATCATGTCTGAATTTCCCAGGTGTGTGTTGAATTTCACAATTTTGCACTGTACTCTACAGAACTAGTCTCAGAAAATATATTTGCATGTGCTCCCAGAGACAGAGTCCTTACCTAGACAAGGTAAGGACTTGGGAATATTGGGCTAAACAGAAACACAGTATCTGGGCATGCTAATTATTTTTCCTGACTGAGGCCATTGGCTGGCTGTTAACTGTGATAGATACATCTATTAGGTGTCATACCATTTATTTTAGGAGATTGCCTCTCTTGATTTGCAAGATCCTAGGAGAGAATGAAGTGAATAGGTGAAAATGGAATAAATTGTATTTGATTCATTTATCTAAGAAACACACATTTAGTACCCATGGCGTGCCGAGCAAAGTGCTAAGCACAAAGATTCAAAGATGAACAAGAAAAGCAGTCTTTAAGGACCTCCGTGTATAGTCGGAGAGAGAGACACGAAGACAAGCAATTATAACACTCTGATAAGCTCTCCGACAGAAGTCTCTACAAAACGTCATGGGAGCCTCAAAGATGGAGTTACAAATTACCGAGGGGTACTGGGGACAGTGTGACAAAGAATGAGCCTTGTGAATGACTGGAAGTGTGTCAGATAGAGAAGGTGGGGCACTGCAGTGCAGGTATAGGCAGCTCTCAAGTGTGAACTAGGCAGAAGGTGTGAGTTGAGGCAGAGGGAGTAAAGAGGCCTCCTGGAAAGACAGATTGGGGGCTGACAGTGTATCAGGTTTGGGACAAGGGCAAGGAAAGATCGTGGACCTTCCAAAGGCGCAGCAGCAAAGTATAGTGAACCCAAATAATTCAGACATTCCTTGCACAGGCTTCTGATTTTCTCTTCTTTGAAAATCAGCTCAGCTCAGATACCCTCTCCTGGCTTTGCCATTTCCACTTGGCTGCCACAGATTTGGGGATTTAACAGTGGGTTTAGTTATTGAATTTGCTTCATAGAATCCTGGTTTTGATTAGGTGACCCCTGGCCTTAAAAATTAATTATTTAAATTAAAATAATTCATTAATCTCTGCTGACCTACTCATGTCCTCTGTTGTATCCTTTTCCAGCCAAAGCCTTATTTTCATTTGTCCAGCTAAGCAGTGATCAGCTTTGACAGTTCTGGGTACTGTTCTAGAAACAGAATCCAATAGGATGGGCAAAGACCTCTCTTAATAGGGCCTATTGATATCTACTCATAAAAGGAAATGAGATGCAGTTTATTTAACTTCATCAAAGGTCACGTTATTCTAGGACGAGGGTAGGTGGAAAGAGGTGTAGCAGCAACTACATCTAAGAGGCAAGGTGTATGACATCACCACTGACGGACAACTAAGGAGAGGTGGTGATTCTAGAGTATGGGAGCTTTTAAAAGTTACTAGATACGAATGATATAGGGGAATTAAGTGGAATCATTGCGAGTAGCATGAAAGAGAAGTATAAGATCGGAAAATAATAAGTTTGGTGAATTACGATGCTTAGTATTTTTTTCTCACTCATTACTTCCTCTCTTTCTAACCCCTCATCCATATCAAAAGTATCAAGAGCAGATATGCAGAATGCAAGAAGAGGGTGGGGAGAACAGCTATCTTATTTTCACTATCTCTGGAACCCAAAGCATGTTAAAAATTTCAAAGCAGCAGTTTGCTCACAGAGACAGAAACCAGCTGGGGGGCGAAATTGCAATGGTAGCAGGATGGAGGCTAGACTCGAGGCAGTGGGGTTACAAGGCACTCAAATAACAGGGAGGTATTAGATTTCCCTCCATAGAAAGCCGTTAGAAATGGCGAAAAAACCATCTGTCCGGAACAAAGTAAATATAGTCATGCTTATACCCAGGGAATGGGCTTATTATTTTTTCCTTTTAGACAATTTTAAATAAAAGTTTTATGTAAAAACACTATTAATACTTATTTTCGTGTAGTTGTAAGCATAAAGTACTTTATATTCTGCTTTGTCTTATTATTTTATTTTTGTTTAACGTTATAGCATTAGCATTTTCCACAGTTCTACTTGGTCTTTATAGTTTTTTAATGGCTGTATACTAGACTAATATATTGTTGACTTGTTAATTTCATGATATATCTGGGATTAGCTCTGTATGTCCCTTTCTGACCTGGTATTTTAGTATTTTGTAGTCTCCTTTAATCCCTTCATTCTATCCAAATTTGTCTATTTTTCTTTTCTTGAATATTCTTACACTTCCCTTTACGACCACCTCCACAACTGCCAGCAGAATGCCTGCTAAACTGCACTTCTGCTGACCTGTAGAGAGGAAACGTGATAAATTGGTGAAGACTTTGGCGTCAGGTCAGAAATCAAATTTCTAATTTTTGTCCCTAGTTTTTGAATTCTCTGACTTGACCAAGTTACCAAATTTTATGAGTTTTGATTTCTTCTTCTGGAAACTGTTACAGGTGTAACATATGTAGTTGTATGTTATATGTATCTCAAAAGGTTATGTAAGGATTAAACATATTTGTAAATTGCTTGCTACAGAGTAGATGCCTGAAGCCGCTGATTACTCAGGAGCCCATGGCGAAATCTTTCTTCAAACTTACTGGCTGCACCATACAGCACTTACCACATCCTGCCTTATGGTCTAAGTTATCTTATGTGAATAAGTTGCTGCTTCTTACGTTCAATAGAAAGCATACTGAGAGATGTAAATCTCATTTACACCTGAATCTCCCAGACGGCCTCATACAGACTACGCTCGTTGGTCGGTTATATAGATCTTTGTTGAACGTCCGACGTCAAGGCTCATGTTGTAGCCTGGCTATGTGATGAACGCAGGTGGAGGATGTTAGGGGCAGACGCAGCATAGAGGAGGCGGGGCTGTCAGGCAATGCCTTTCTCACTTCCTAAGCTCTTGTCCCTCCTGCCAAGGACTAACGGGTTCCAAAATGGTGGCAGCCTACTGCCCAGCATGGCTCTGCAGCGCCACCTGTAGGAAAGGCAATTCATGGGGGAAGCAACTGTCAGTTCTAGGACACAACTATCTGTTATCAGAAGCAGCGTGGGCACCCAGCATGAATATTCAGGGTGTATTTCACACTGCGACAATTTTAGAGACCAGGTGCGCCAAAGATGCCGCAGGCAGATGAGAAAGGGAGAAGAGAGGGGCAGCGGAAACCCGTCCACAAACAGACCTGATTTTTCTGCTCCTCGCAAAACATTTGCCTTTTACAGGCACACAGATAAATTCCTGGACAGGGAGTGCCAGGAGAGGGAAGCTGGCATTTGAAAGGCTTGCAATATCAGCTAATTGGTCTCAAACCTAAATCATAAAAAGACCTGTAATTATGCTGCTCAGAATTAACACAGAAGGCTATTGGGTGCGTGGCGGTGGAGAGAAGGCGGGGCGACGATAGGGGGAAAGAATCCATTTTTTAAGTGAATTTATACTATTATAAGACCCGTCGCGGGTGAGTAATAAAAATGGTGATGCTAAGTTAAGCTTTGTGTTATCCTGTTTGCTCAGATGCTGCTTATGCCAGCTGTAGCCAGCAGAAAGTACTTTTCAATTTATTTTTATGACTCTTCTCTAAAAGCATTCCATTAAAGGAATATTACCCTGTATGGAGTTTTGAGACACCAATGGCAGTTTATTTGCTTGTTGTGCTGGAAAGGATTAAACAGTTATCGGTGGTACCCATTATTTTGGTATTGTCTTTCTCACACTCCAGTTAAGGGTCAAATGTGAACTCTGCTGTCTACTCTTCTATTGCATGCCCCTGCCCCCCTCGCCTCGTATTTGGCTGAATCTCGGCCACATTTCAGGCCAGTCTGATGATCAGAATCGCTGAGTCTCAAGTTTGCAGCGTGCTCGGTTAATTTCTGCCATCCCATTGGTGAAAAGATGCTTCCATAGCCATGCATTATATTTGGAAGGATGAGCTGAGTGAGGCAGAGTGATATCTCCCAAGGTAGAGTCTGTTCTATTTCTCTTAGCTTCCCAAACTTATGTGTTTGGTTCTTCTGGCAACATATCCCACAGAAGCTGTGTTGTACAAATATGGGGACTGTCCCTTTCTGTTTCACAAATAGAATGGATCTAGAGGGGAAACAGTGGTTGAGAGTACAGGTTTTGGAGTCATATTGCTTAGGTTTGGAATGTAGCCCTGCCTCGTGACATCTGTTTTCTTAACCTGTGTGCTTCTTAGTTTCCTAAGTTATAAAATAGAGATATAATAGTTCTCACTTAATGGGGTTTTGTGAAGATTAAATAAGATAATAGATACAGAATGCATAAAGCAGTGCATGTCTCATAGTAAGTGCTATCTATATAAATATTAGTCATTTCATTACGAATATCATTGCTGAGATCTCAGTGTATCTAAGGAGAGACTGGATTTCTGGCTCTAATTTTACTACTAACCTGAAACTCATCACTTAACTCCTCTGGGATAATAATTCAAGCTGTTTTCACATTCATGGAGGATATGAAGACTAGCGAAAGGCAGAAGTCATGATATGTGAGTGGCCTTATGACTATTTATGATGTTTTATCAACCCAGATGAATATGGTGCTAACTCATGGTGTCAGCATGGTTCTTAATGTCTGAGCATATTTTGAAGATCTATAGTTGGGATATGAATTTCCTGGTGTTGTAGATTTTTTATTTAAGTAATAGAACCTCAGAGCTGGAAGAGATCTTAGAAGCCACGAACTTTTTCTTTTTAGGCAGAGATTCCTTCAACAACAACTGCAGTTTGTGGCTGGTCACAGCCTCTGCTATCATCGGCCCTGTGGTGATGGGTTCACTCTCTTGCAAGCTCATCTTTCCCACCTCTAAATAACAGAATGCTCACTTTTACAGTCATCTGAAATCTTTCTCATTGTAACTTTCATACAATGGTGTTGTTTCTGCCCCACAAACCATCGCAGAACAAGCCTAACTCCTTTTCACATGATAGCTCCCCAAACCATTGCAGACCGTAGTTCTTCTCATGCCTTTCCTGCTCCGGGCATTCCTTTTATGCCACGATGTCCAGACCCTTCATCATTCTGACTGCCTCCAATGGATGGAGTGTACCTTCATTGCCAACATCTTTCATAAAATGTTGTACCTCAACTGACCGCAGAATTTCGATTATTGTTGAGACTCCTTGATTGTGATGTCACCCTTCAGTCAATGGGACCACAGATGGTTCTCTTTTTCTGATTGACAACCTTGGTTAAGTCACACTTGGAGACCACGTGCCCACTTATATTCAGTAGGAACAGTAAAACTTGCCCGATTCAGCCCTCATAGGTGTGAGCCTCCCAGGTGAACAGGTGCGTGGGGGTTTGAAATAGCATCAAGAGGAATGTTTGGGTTTAATTTTACCACTATTGAGCTTATGCAGCCTGCTACAACTCTTGTTTCTCTCCCATCAGTATTGCTGTTAACCCACTTATCACTCTACATTTATAACTGTACAGTTTCATTTTGTTAACTTTTCCTGTCATTCCAGTTTACAGCTATATTTAAGAATCTTGATTTTGCTAACCAGTTAACTGGCCATATACCCTGCTTTGTGTTATTTACAAATTTAAGGAGCTTGGCTTCTGTAGCCTTATCTAAATGATGGGTACAGATATTGAAAATTTTCCTTCATGGGAACTCTTCAGTTAGCTCCTCCCTACCCACACATACACAGCTAAATGTAACACTGCCTCTTCCTTTTACGTCTTATAGTATTAAATATATTTCTTTCACAGAAGCAATTTCTGTTTTGTTTTAAAGATATTTGGTAAATACCTTATCTTCCCCTATGCATGACAAACTCCTCAGGGACCGAGCATGTGTGCATTTAGTTGTAGTCCCCTAAAAGCAATGACCCCACCTTGCACAGAATAGGCAACCACTAGTAAGGCAAGAAAGTAGGACCAAGGGCAAAGGTTTTGATATCTTCCAAAGAAGGCTCCTAACTCATTACACCATTATGAAACTCTTGTTTATGTAGCTTATTTGATTAATACCCAAGAATATTATAATGATTATTGTCTTTGGTTAAGTCTGAAACTCTGATGGGCCTGAGATGTTGTTCTACTTACAGGCTAACAAGTTAACCTGCTATGTTGTATAGAGGTGTGTGTGTTAGTGTCTCTCTGTCTCTCTCTCTCTGTCTCTCTGTCTCTCTGTCTCTCTGTCTCTGTCTCTGTCTCTCTCTCTCTCTCTCAGTGTATATCTTCACATACTAACAGAGGCACCAGACCTCTGTATTAGAGAGCATATCATTTGTTGCTCATAGAGCATCTTAGTGCTAGTTTCCTGAGTCCCAACCAACCACAGGATGACGTGACAAGGGCCCAATGTTACTTACTTGTGCATACAGGAGGGCTTGTACCTATGGTATTGTGATTTATAATAAGAAATATATATTTGGTCTTCACCTCCATTTCTGTCACAGAGCTCCTAAAACCCTTTGAATTTCCTAAGTGATGAGTGCAATAAAGGTATCTCCTATTATGTTAATGGGGTGATTTGGGGGCCCCACCTAACAATGGGAACTGGTTGCCTGGAGAACTGACCATGTGATTAGGGGGCTAGAACTTTTAGTTCCACCCCTGACTTCTGGGGAGGAGAAAAGGGCTGGAGGTTAAATCAGTTGTCAATGGCCAATGATTTAATCAATTATTCCTATGTAATGAAGCCTCCATAACAAAACTCCAAAGAGACAGGGTTTGAAGAGCTTCCGAGTTGGTGAACACATGGAGATTTGGGGGAAGTGGTGTACTTGCAGAAAGCGTGGGAATTCCGAACACTTTTCCCATACTTTGCCCTATGCATCTCCTCCATCTGGCTGTTTCTGAGTTATATTCTTTCATAATAAATGGCTAATCTCTTGAGTAAAATATTACCTCAGAATTCTGTGAGCTGCTCCAGCAAATTAATCAAACCTGAGGAAAGAGTTGTCTGAAGCTCTAATCTGTAGCTGGTTGGTTAAAAACCCAGGTGACAGCTGGGACTTGGGATTGGCATCTAAAGTGGGGAGAGGAAGGAATATTGTAGGACTGAGCCCCTTACCTGTGGGATCTCATATCTCCAGGTAGACAGTTTCAGAGTTGAATTGAACTGTAGAATATACAAATGGTGCCACAGAGAATTGGTTGATATGGGGAAAACCTCTGTAACAATGAAATTGGGTGTAGAACCTTAGTATCACAGAAGAGGAATCCCAAAGTTATGAGACTTGGAGCTTATACAGGATGTCTGGCACATCTGCATGCACTGTAACATAAGAGTGAAAGAAGGAAAAGAGAGAGAGAGAGAGAGACAGAGAGAGAGAGACAGAGAGAGACAGAGAGACAGAGAGACAGAGAGACAGAGAGGAGGAATCTTCTCTGAGGAGAAAAGAGAAACCATCTACTTCACTACTTTTAGAAGGTAAGAAAATCACAAAATAGCTCTGGAGGAGATGAGTCTCTAAATCTCTCTGGAGCAGTACACTATCTCTAATTGAATGTTTATCATCCAATCATCCTTTTAATCCAGGTTGCAGTACTTTTGCTCAAAAAGTCTGGACCATGCTGAAAGGTGAAAATATTTATAGAGAGTTGTCTTCCAATATCTTCTTCAAAGAGGCGGCCTTTAGCAGCCATGCGCTTACTCTAAAAATATTGTCCGTGCTCAGAATCTTTTGTGTTCCTGTTCGGGGTTGGCCTTCAGACCCCCTGTAACATTGTTTTATTGTGGTAGAGATAAATTCTTTTGCTTGGAGGGAATCAACAGTGGTAAATTTTGAAGTCATCAAAATAATAATTTGAGCCAGTGTGGTCAATAAAGGAGTAGATCAAATGGAGTAATATAAAAATATAGATCAAAAATAAACTAATAACAATATGTCAAAAATTATGATTGACTCTAAACAAAGACATTCTGAAAAAAGGACATAAATGACATCGCCACTTTATAGTGCTAGTTGTAATATTTCCAATGTCTTGCCCAACACCATGTTTCGTAGGCATTGTGGAAGAGGTAAAGAAATAGTATTACTGGGTCTGCAGGAATTTTACATCTAATTGGAAATGTTACAATATAATAGAGAAAATGAAAATAAATCTATGCACAAAATAAAAATATATAACGTAATATAGAATGAGTAGGTTTGAAGACATTCAGCATAAAGAAGTTATCAAGACTGGTTGTATATTGAATGGAAAAATACAATCGGGGGCAGGAAAGTGGCAGTGTGTGGAAGAAACCCAAGGTGGGCACCTTTTCCATTTGCCAAGAGGGTGGCTGAGGCCTTCTCTTTCAATGTGGGCGTTAATTTTTCCAAAGCCTCAAAATAGATTAGTGTTCCTAATTTGCTCCAAATCTTCATTTCTATAATCCAGAGCAAGCTATTGCCAAGACAGGTGAAAATTGGAAATTTGGTATAAGATTATATGAAGGTTAAAATAAGCAGAGGTCAGGGTGATGAAAAGTTTATAGGAGCATGTGATCCATGAGAAAAAGCAAACAGAAAGGAAGATGTAACCAGAAAATTGAGAGGAGGACTTTCTTACTAATATATGGTGCTTCCTTGTTCAGCTCCAAATGAAAGACTACTTATAGGAATCGTTGTCCAATAAAAGTTAGGAAAGCATGAAGCAAATTGTTTCTCCTCAGACCTTTCAATTCCTTCATGCCCTGATTAGTTTATTTTTGTCTGTATCGCAGTCACTGTATATTCTGCTGTGTATTTTTGTGTGACTTTTCCCCCTTAAGCTTTGCCTCCCTTCTTCAATTACCAGCTTCAGAAACAAGCTCACGCAATTGGAAGAGAAGTCTGGAGATTCGTCTCCTCTGGACTGTAAAGATGACAAATCTCTCTCAACTCTTTGGTTAGAAAATACAATTAAGTGGACTGGAGTGGGCTCTCTCCAAAGAAAATTGGCTGGATTGAGATGTGAGTATCCTAGAAGCTGAACCAATAAAAATCAATCATTCCCATCCCCTAGGGAAATGGCACTGGGGGGAAAAGTTTGCTTTGATATCTCTGTGCTGTGGATAAAATGTCTGTGATTCTTACCCAATCAATAGAAATCTCTAAAATGAAAGATTGAAGCCATCAGGAGTTGTAACATCTCTGAGATGAGAAATTTTGTGAGAATTGTCGCCACTAAATGCTAACCCCTCTCCCTCAGCTCCCATCTAAGTGTTTGCATAGCTTAGGGGCACTGTGTGTTGTCTTTTTCCTCAAGCTAAGAAGGCAAGAGGAATCTCCAAATTTGTATGAGGCACTTTAAAAAGGACACAATAACTGTGGTTAAATGATTTACCTACAAGATCATAAGGCAGGGAGAAGGCTGCAGAATGATGCTATCTATTCTTTCTTTTTATCTTAACCCAGAAAACTTGGTCCAATCCTGCGCCTAAACACTCACAGAAAACAAGACTGCACACCACCTGAACCACTCAGTGCCAGGATGAAGAATTCTCAGTATGAAGAAATTTGTTCTTATCTTTAGTTGTGCTATTTAATTCCTTAATTCCAATTCTGGATGCCTTTTCTTCTGATGTCATGCTGGGACCAGAGGTGGCTATATGCAGTATTGAAAGAGACATTTCTTGAGCGGATAAATTTATGAATTTGCTTTCAAAGTCTTGAAAACATTTTGTTAATCCTAGTGTTTTTATTTTAATGAGCTAAGCCGTAGCATAAAAATCAGCACCCACATACTTGTAACCTTTTTTCCTAATACTGGCCTCTTTAAAATGATTAGTTGGACTGTCCTTTGGTAGAATATAGCTAGATCTCCCTGATCTTTTCAGAACACATCCAACTCACAGTGGGAGAATTTGCATTCAACTTCCAACTTTACGCTTGGCCAACTACTTTTTTTAAAAAAGATGGTAAAATATACATAACACAAAATTTATCATTTTTACTATTTAAAATTGTTTTCCATTATATTTATTATGTTGAAATACAGTAGTTGTTTCCTGTTATCATTTTAACTATTTTTGAGTGCACAGCTCATTAACACTAAGTATATTTACATTGTTGTGCACGCATCACCACCGTCCATATCCCAAATTTTTTCTTTTTTCCAAACCCAAACTCTGTACTCATTAAACATCAATTTTCCATTCCTCCTCCCCCAGTCTCTGGAAGCTACCATTCCACTTTCTGTCTCGATAAATTTGACTACTCTAGGGACTTCATAAGTGGATTCGTACAATATTTATCCTTTTATGACTGGCTTATTTCACTTAGCATAATGCCTTCAAGATTCATCCATATTATAGTCTGTGATGGAATTTCATTTTTTTAAGGCTGAATAATATTCCATTGAATGTATGTACCATATTTTGGTCATCTGTTGGTGAAAATTTGGATTGTTTTCCACCTTTTGGCTATTGTGAATAACCCTGCTGTAAACATGGGTGTACAAATATATTCGGGTCCCTGCTTTCAAGTCTTTTGAGTATATAACCAGCAGTGGAATTCCTAGATCATATTGTAATTCTATGGTTAATTTTTTTAAGAACTGCTACAATGGTTTCCACAGTGGCTGTACCATTTTACATTCCTACCAGCAATATGCAAGAGTTTCAATTTCTCCACATACTTACCAATACTTGTTACTTTCTGTTTCTTTGATAATGGCCATGTTAATGGCCAACTGCTCCTTTTTTTTTTATGGAAATTCACAAAATTCTGTGGCCTTTTCCTCTACCTTTTTTAAAATGGTATTTCTTAGAGAAATTATATTTTCTTGGTCAGGTACCTGAAAAATTCCTCCAGTTTGCCTCTCCAGCTCATACTCTCACCTTAAAACATTGTTCAGCAGCAGCTCTTTTGTGACGTTCGGTTACCATATCGAAATGCTTAAAACAAACCTCATTATTCTGGCACCATCACTTACCATCCCTGAGACTTTATGCAAATTATTTACCATAAGCCTCGGTTTCCTTGATTATAAAAGAAAATAATAATGCCTAACGCACAAGATTTTTGTAAAGCCTCAATTATCAAGAGTGCTCAATATAGTGACTGCTACATAGTGATATTTCAATAAATGGTAGCTGTTATTGTTGTTAACTTTTCTTCTAACTGGTTATCCGTCTTTATTTTTCCATGTTTCTAAAATTGATAATACCAGCATTCTCTAAATAATCTAGGCTATACACTTCAGAGTAATTCTTTTTATACTACTTTATATCCACTCCAAAGTAGATATCAATCAATCATCATTTTCAACATTTCTTGCATTATAATAACTTTTTAATGGATGGATACTTTAGCAAAAGTTTGCCAAATCCCTGAGGCATTGACTCCAGGCTCTTCTTTCCGCAATCTGTCCTGTACTTTACTAATAGATTCATTTTTCTAAAATAGTCTTCTCAACTGATCATTTATATTTTCTAAAACAATGATTGACATCTTCTAACCTTTATTGCCTGGAAGTAATGCCCATGTTCTGTCTCTCCAATCATAACAGAGGCTTTTTCTTTTTTTTTAATTTCTCGATCTTAAGAAAGGAGTTAGGACTCTCCAGTTTCCCTTCACCCCATCTCCACGCCCCATGCAGATTTAGTGAACTCTGAATTTTTTTTCTGCCATTCGATGTAGCCAACCATCCTCTTGGCTTTGTTAAATCACTCTCAGAAGTGACTATCTTTTTGCCTTTGTATCACCATATCGAGCACTCTAGGGCTCCAAGCTTAATTCACTACTCATGTAAACTCTAGTTATCTCTGGAAACCTAATTCAGCTCTGGTCACTGTGTGGATCACAGGCTCCCAGATCATTAGAGAGATATTCTTGACCCTGAAGAAGAAGAGGAAATGGCTTCCTTTC
>NW_006432945.1:717985-723560 GCF_000325575.1 Pteropus alecto
TTTCCAAGTAGGCCCTAAAGCAGTGGTGCCTTATTCTCTTCGTACAAACATTCTAGTTTAACAACACAGCAGGAGGGAGAAGTGGTATAGTGTCTTGTTACAAGCATTGTCTCTGCGGCCAGGTAGATTTGGGTTCTAATCCTGGTTCTATTACTTACTGATGATCTGACTCTGGGCAAATTACTTAACTTTATATTCCTTACATTCTCTACCAGTGAAGTAAGGGCAGAATATAAACCTGTTAAAGTTGTCAGAATACAAGAAATAAAAATAAATCATTCATTGGTTATTAGGAGTAGGTGGTGCTCAAATAAATGACGGTGTTGGTGTTGCTGACAGTATTTGTTAGATTTTTCTTCTTAGGCCTCAGTACCGGCATGGTTGAGGAGGACAAGCACCGAAAAGCAATGTAAAGGACATGAATCTTGTCATGGCTGAAGTTGTCCTTTCCTTCCAACGTCTCTTCTTTGTGATGGAACGCAGCACATGCCTGAACTAACTCAAGAAAGAGTGCCCTCCAGTAGCAGCAGGCAGTATTGGTCTCATGGGGGCATTTGGTCTCATTTCTACTACATTTCCAGCCACACCCAGTTTATTCTAAGTCTGAAGCTGGAATATAACATATGCCCTTGCAAGTTGAACTTCACCATATATTCTTTTAACATTACTAATAATTTATACTTTAGGTGGGTTGATTGAAGTTTGCTTACTTTTGCCTTTGGGAAAAAAATGACATTATTGACTGGAAATAAAGCCACCTGACTGAATGCTTAAAGACTTCCTAATTGCTCAAGGCAGCATTCTGGGCACTGGAGGATTCTGTTTCTTCTGGAATGTCATCCTATGTAACTTTAGACAATACTTTTTTTTTTTTTTCCTCAGTGAATGCTAGAAACTCACTGTAGTAGCTTTTCGGTACTTAACTGCGTGATTTACTTCATCGTCTATTTCTTGTTAAACTATTTTTGCATGTAGACCCCCAAATAATTATAAGCTCAGTGAAGATAGTAAGAGTCATACTCCTTTATCCCAGTGCAGTGCTAGACATTTGAGTTTCATTCATTTGAAATATGAATGAAATTTGAGGGCCCACTATATGTCATGCCTTATGCTAGAGGCTGAGGATGTGATGGTAAAAAAGAGAAACTTACATTTTAGTAGACACAGACTAAATGATTTTTAAATTTATAAAAGAGAGGAGGCCATCAACACACCCTCAGAGTAGGTTTTAGGGCACCATAGAGCTTTCTGGGCTACCCCACATGGGGGAATCTTGAAGCCTGACTTTTGCAAACTCAGCCTCAGCCAACAACTTGACTTGTTTTTTTATAAATGGGCTTGGTGATTCTCTTATTTTATCATATTTGAAAAGCTTTTCTCTTCCAGCTTCATCATATTTCATCACTCATAAAATATATGTGAAAATCAATGACATTAGATCACTGCGTCTTACTTAGTCTTAAGAGTTTTCCCTGTCTCCCTAATGATGTAGTGAGTCAGAAAATAATTAAAAATCATTTAGGTTGCAACCTCCCTTTCTCTCCCTCTGCCCCACTCCCCACCCCCACCCTCACCCCGCTTGCAAGGAACAGTGCGATTTATGTCTCTTCCTCCATCCCAATTGCTCTAGGTAACTCAGGGACATCATCTCAGATGGGAACTCTGCCAAAACCAGCAGTGCACTCACCCTTACCCAGACTCTCCAGGAGACAGTGCATGGATGCACAGTGGCTAACATTATGAATAAACTTCCACCTTTAGAACCACTAGTTATGTTTCCTAACAGTAAACAACAACCACAAAGACCACAAATGACATTTTTATAGCAATTTACCATTTGTAGGATGCTTGCACATCCATTATCTCATTTGATGCTCACGAAAGCCTTGTGACGCAGATATTATTCTTATCCTGCTAAATATCAGCAAATCATGGCTTTCAAAGCTAGGGACTTCTCCAAAGTCATTCTTTTTCTGACAGGGTCTAAATAAGATTATAGTCCTAAGGCCATTTCTTTCACCTCTGCCCTGGAGGGTGGAAGAAGAAATGGAGGTGAGGGAAGGTTAAGAGAAGTGAGATAGGTTTTAGTCAAATTTGGTGTATCTTTTCCATTTGGGGACAATTAGGAGGATTTTACTGCATTATCCAGTCCTTTGTTCCACATGAGCCAAATGACAATATGAGTTAAGCTATCTTCATCCATATTAAATTGGCTTAAGCAAAAAGAAATTTATTGGCTCATATATCTATTGTTAAGTCTAATTTCAGGGACCTTTCCTGGTGACATCTATATTTCTCAATAACCATTGGCCAAGGGCGGGATCAAATAACTTTTGGACAGTTCATACTTGGGGCTGGAAGTTGGGTCAACTTCCTTGGAAGCGCTTGGCCTGTGTGTTTGGGTTGAAGGTTGATATCTATACTAAATGTCTATCAAAATATCCAACACAGAAGACTCAGTAATTACTGAATTCAGCCGCAGGAGCAGGGCTGTTTATAAGTATAGATCAGTGATTCTCAACTTTGGTCAAAGAAATCTCCTGGGGATATTTAAAAAATACTGATGCCTGGGCCTCATCCCTAAAGATTCGAATTTGATTGGTCTGGGGTGATCCTGGCATTGGGATTTTTAAAATCTTCCCAGATGATTCTAATGTGAGGTTAAGTTTGAGAACCATTCTTACAGATCCTTGCTATTCAAAGTGTGGTTCATGGACCAGCAGCGCTGGCATGATGTGGGAGTTTGTAAGCAGTGTAGCATCTCAGGTTTCACTCTGGACCTACTGAATTAGAATCTGCATATTAACAAGCTTCCCAGGTGGTTCGAACATGCACTAACTGTTGAGAAGCACCGGTATAGAAGACACTGCCTTCTTCCTGACCTATGTCTTTAGTTCTCAAGTGTAATTTGTGAGTCTCTGTTTAGTGATTTTGCTGGTGCATAGTCCCTAAATATCTGGTCTACTCCCTAGTTTTCCCCAAAGGAGACCTTGTAAATTAGTGATTATTAATGATATGTTGATGCAGAATCAGTTGAGAATTTTATTCTAAATTTTTATTCCCGGTCCCACTACAGAACAAGTGAAACAGGATCCCTGGGGATGAGTTTGAAGCATGTATATCCAGGGCTAAGCCATATTTGGGTTCAGATGGCTGTTGTAGTCTGGAGTATGAGAAAACATTGTGTTTTCCTAAATGAAAACCGGAGGGAAATAAGCCAGTTGGGGATTTAATAATGATATAACAAAGAGTGTTCTAATTGAACTCGTTTCTAGATCCTTGCTCTTTAGCTTGCATGTAGACATGACCATGGAAGGGACCCAGCAAAGAGGAGAGATCAGAGGCCTCAGCCCCTGGACGCCAACCAGAAGTGGGGGTGGTGGGGATGATGGATGGGGTGCTGGGACCGTAGATAGTTGCTGCCTCAGCCCATCCTGCAGCTTCCCAGAGTAATAAATCCTGGAGGGGACACCACTGCATTCCTGATAGCAGAGAGAAGTCACTCTTTAATGTGGGCCTGATAATGTCACTGAGCTCAGTCTTCCTAAATTTAAATGATTAGTAGTGACCAGGCTCGCTCCTGTTTGATGCATCGCTTAACCTGGTAATCGGGAAATCTATTCTGCTTGCCTGCTTAGATTGATGATGTCACGATACACTGAAGCTTGCTTTTCCCCCATAATATGGGGAGACCATGTTAGGATTCATTGGCCTAAGCATTCTGGTCTCAGCTTCTTCTCATGAATTTGATTAATATCACAAGCTTTATAGGCACATCTCAGAATTGCTGAATCTGGCATCTCTGGGAGGACTATGTTTAGAGAGCATTGGGATGTTACTAATGGAGTCTGCATAGGACGATTCTCTTCATTTCCCAAATTCTGGCCTTAGTGAGAGTATCCTTTACTAAGAAACAAAAATATATGGATTAAGGTTGGGTTGTATTGAGTAGGGAACAATACCAGGACCTATTTCCTAGAATAGACCAAGTATATCTACCTGTTGTGCTAAGTGAGAGAATCCCTAACCTGCAGGCATGGACCTCCTTATAAATGCTGGAGTGTTTTCTGGTGAAGCTCAAAGCTAGTTGTTACTGTAGGGCCTCCCACTCCCTAGCCAACTCCCTATCCCACTGGGAGTATACACAGCATGGTAATGTTTTTTCTTCTTCTTATCCCATTAAGAAATTTCAGTGCTCCATACCCTTTCCTCTCGTTGGTGACTCCAAGGAATGTCAAAGAACTGAAAAATAGTCTTTGTTTAAAAAAAAAAAATTCTGAGAACTTCGTTAGGAAACTCCCATGCTAGTCACTGACAGACTCAAGGCTAAGGCTAGAGGTGGAATGAGAGAAGGGAGTTAAAGGCCAAATGATAAGAATGGAAGAAGGAATTGAGAAAAGTACCCAAAAAGGAGAATGACAGAGGACCAGAAATAATAGTCTCAAAGATAAGGAAATGCCCAAACTACCCTGGTGGGTAGGAAAAGGAAAGTAGAAATTAGAATGAAACTTGGTTAAACAAAGATTTATTGATAATGTGCTATGTGTCAGGCACTGAACTAGGTGCTGAGGATGCTGAGTTGAGTAAACCTATGTCTTGCCATCAAAGACTCACATTCTAATAGGAGAAACATTCATTCAACCAAGAGCTGCAATGCAGAATGACAAATGCATTCGCACAAGTAGATACAGGATATAGGGCAGAGAAGAAAGGCTACTTCCACAAGGTGATATCTGAGTTGAATTCTGGCATATAACCAGTTTTCTAAGCAGACTTTTGGGCACAGAATGAGACACTATTGAGCATCTACCTAAAGGAATAATTCTGCAAATAAACACTATCCCCTAAAATTTGTTTCTCCCTCAGAATTTCTAGACAAGCAAGTAGATGGCTACATCTCTGTCTTAACTGATGTTTCCCTCCAGACCCTGGACTTTGGGCTAAGATTTATCTCATTATGTTATTTATATAATAAACTCCTTCACACTTTGCTGCTTGTTTTTCTATGAAGGCATCAACACTTGGTTCATACTGAGCTCTCTGAGATACAGGTTAACCTACACACAGAGATCAGAGTTTGGGGTCTCTTATAGATCCCCATACCCCCAATCTGCACGTGCTCATGGATAATAATTCTAAGGTCTGAAGCAACTGGGAGCCCTCCAGGGATGTGAACTAAGATTTTTTTTCTCTGCCTAGAAACAGGCTGTTTTGTGGACCACTTGATCATCAACCCATCTCTCGGCTTGCTTTTAAAAAGTCATCTGTGTACAAACTGTGGACATTACCAACCAGAGGTGCCACTGCTCCCCATTGCTCTTCTCACAGCCCCTTCTTGGGGTGGGGAAGGCCTCGGTTTAGAGGAGAAACTGCTCAGCTCTTGGGGCGAGACAAAGCATCAATTCTGAGTTGTGGAGCGGCACAATTTTCTGAGCAAGGGCAACCCCGCTGAGATGCAGGCGCTGTAGATTGAGGTGAACGGTTTGTCATGTAATAATGGAAACCACTGAAAAATACATGGAGGAGAGAAACATATATTCCCAGGCCGGAGGAAGATTGAAGGGATAGAACCCAG
>NW_006432945.1:723581-734513 GCF_000325575.1 Pteropus alecto
ATGAATAAATCATTGACCAGACAGGGCCCCCTCTCTTTTCTTTTCTTTATTTCGAGGCCAGCAAATTGCCCCTGATTTGGAAAGGCTGTAAAAAGCACCCTCACAGTGGTGCGTGACCCGTGCTGCAGACAAACGAGGCAGCCATTTTAACGTTTCATGAAGATGTTTATTAAGCTCCTGCACTGTTCTGGTCTAATGTTTCTTTCTTTGTGGTAGTTTGTTTTCCTGCCCTGTGTAAAGGACTGAACAAGTCAGATATAGCCATTCTTAGTTTGAACACTAAATTTTTATTTGCAGACTAACCCAGTCTTAACCAAAGAGATGAGTGTCCTTTTTTGTTTGTTTGTTTGTTTGTTTTCAGTATCTGAAACACCACCTCAGACCTACGGATTTGGATCTGCATTTTAATATCTACAGGTGACTCACAGGAGACAGCTATCTTATTATTTTTTTTCTTGTGTTCTGGAAACTAACTACCTCTTAGGACAGCCCCTACGCAGATGAGATTAGTGACCCAGCAGACCAGATATCTGTCATGTCCTATCGCTGCCACCAAGATCAGCAGCAGCAGGGTAAGCTAAGAGATCCAACCTTCTTTTTCTTCCTCCCCCTCCAGTAATGTCACTGTTTGTCATCAGGAATGAAACTCTGTCTTTGGGAGATTATGTAAATTGAAATATTGTTTTAGTCAACAAATGTTTATGATCTATTCTTAATACTGTGTAACAAATGTGTTTGTATCCTTCTTTGTCTTTATATATCTGGCTGATTATTAAATATTTATGGGAATTACTTGTTACATATTTTCTGAGCCACTGAAATACAGCTCATCACATTCACTAACATTCCTATATTTCTCTTCCTTGAAGATACTTAACGGCAGCCACATATTTCTGCTACCTTTGAGCTTCCAAAGAAAAGAACCATTTCTGGATGTAAGATGCTAGAAAAGTTTTCTTCTGCCAATATTTGATGCTCCCTTTCTATTCTTAAATACGAGGTCAGTTGTGCAGGTGACTCACTGCTCCAGAGACCAGCGGTGTTGTCATTGCCTTTGAAGCCTCTGGGTCATTTATGATATAACTCTACACCCTTTGAAGGCGTAAATCATATTTCATTATTATATTAATCTGGTAGAGGAAATACAGCCCAATAATCAAGATAACATGGCAATTTTTATAAATCTACCACAAACAAAACCACTGAAACTTATATAATTAATATTTTTACATTTTAAAAACAATTCCTTACTAGAGGGTACTTAGGCTGGGTACAGTCCACTGGGTCTAGGCTAATAAAACTTTTGAGATTATCCTGTCTTGTAGTCAGCAAGGCGAAAGAAAAAAAATTAAATTCTTTCTGGGTACGGTTTACAGTGCCAAAAGGGGCCTCACAACTCTAGCCTTGGGAAAACTTCTCGTGGCTGGGGAGCATTTACAACAGGTCCAGCTTCACTTAAGCAATCAGATCTGGCAAATGTCACCAGTGGCGCAACTCTCCAAGCCGAGAAGAGGCCGTGCTCTCAGCCCAGCATGCCCTCTACCTCACTGCTCCCTGGTTCACTAACTTACACTATTTATCTGTCTCCTGCAGCTGTGTCAATCTGTGACCCTGTTTGATTTACCCCAGAATGGGTCCTCACCAATTCTGGCCTTGGAACAATTGATTCTCATGGCTGGGGAGCAGTTGCAACATTTCTTTAAGCAGCTTCCTCTTGTCTTCAGGATTCTAAGAATGCTTCTTACATTTGCAAAACCGTGGTGGAAGTAACTGGCCTAGATCTATGCCTAACTTAAGTTCAGAAAGCACAGCCTCGGCCACTGAGAAGCCTGTTGGAGTCTGCTCCGCATCGGCTGTCACATCTCAGCACGGCTGCTGGTCTGTACAACAGCCTTCCCTATAGCTCGTCCCTCACTTCAGAGTCTCTATTATCCTCAGCTTCTATTCTGGGTGGAGTGGGATTTTAGTCTCCAAAATGAGAGTGAGTGGCACCCCCATCGAGAATGGTGCTCTGAGGACAAAAACCAACACTGTAGTACCTTTTGCATTAATGAGTTTATCTTGGTTTCTCCTCTTCAGAAAATGAAATGCCCTTATCCCAAATTCCTCTCAGTGCTGGCTTTGCAGGGCTCCTCTCCCTGTGTTCTGGCCTCATTAAATTAAGTTTCATTGATAACCTTTGGCCAGGCCCATCTTCAGGGAGACTCACTCTAATGCATGCTAATAAGCTCGACTTTAAAGGCGGCAAAGATCTCCAGGCCCGTGGTCCCTTTCATGCCTCAGCAGCTTCTATGGCAAAAGGATGACACGACTTTTATCAAGGCTTTGGTTACATTCATATCTCATGACATAGATTTTTTTTTTTTTAAAGCAGAATTTCAAAGAGTCTTCTTTATCATAATATCTTTAGTCTTCCTTAACAGTTCATATGGATATTTTCTCAGAAGTTGTATAATCAAAGTCATAAAATCATTTGTACATTGATATAATTTTTTTTTTTTTACTTCAGGGATTCACAGAGTTTGGAGAATTGTGTCTTTAAAAGCAATTGCTGATATGAAGACCAACTTTGAATCGGCCATGACCTTTTGTTCCACAGCTCCTCCTGTTACAGAACACATTCAAATCGCTGCTTAGATATCGGTGGGGAGAAAAGTCCATTGATTTTCCTAGTTAGGGGGGTTGGTTGTTTCTGCAGAAAGGAGGGGGTGGCTACGTGGGGGTCTGGGCCTGGCTTTTCTCATGCCGCAGTCTAATTGAGGTGCCAAGCCATCGTGTCTGTGGGATGGACAGGTGGCTGCCAAGCCCTTTTGGTTTTCTCAGCTCCAGCTGAGGGGCTGGCTTGGAACAAAGTGCTCACAGGTGTATAAATATGTCTGGGCGAGAAAAGAGGACAATTTCAAGAGCTCATTAGACCAGGTATTGCTGGGAAATGGGGCAATGCGTTGTACGGATGTTACCGGGTCCTCTTAGAACCCAGGCATCTTCTCCCAGGCCCCCACCTATAAACATCCCACTCCGCATTTCCTCCCTCTGCTGTTTAGAACGTGTAATTCAGCAAACCGTTTACTGAGTTCTTGCCGTGAACCTGGCACCATAATCTGCACTTCTACATATATTGTTTCATGTTTTACGCTCGGTGAGATGGCTGTCTTTATTTATACCCTATAACAAGCTGAGATTCAGAATGGTGAAGAAACATACCCACAGTTGGCCAGCTTGGGAGTGGCTGACCTAAGACTATAACCAAGTCTTTACCAAGTCCAGTCTTCTTTCCACCAGACCATGTCTTGTGCACTTGGTAAATTAACAGGGATTCATTCTTTCAACATCCATGACCTAGAGCCGTGGACAGCATGTGCTTTGGATTAGTAGAATTTATTTCGATCAACTATTTTCTGGACTTCTCCTTGTCAGAAAACCCTTACTGATATATCTACCTGTCAACAACCTAAGAAGTGTTTATAAAGTGCCTAGAACAGTACTTCGTTCCTAGTTAACACACAATAAGGTATAGTAATCACCAGAGCATTCTGGTTGAAGGCACTTGCATAAAATGCTTACAGTTCCTTTAGCAACTTCAGGCAAGTCCTAGATACTGATTGGCCATAATTCTCTTTTTCTTCTTTGCTACTTAATTCTCATTGGTTAGATAAACCATTCTTCCCCTTATTATTTTTCAAGCTATGCTCTTTATATATATAGTTTCATTTAATGCTCATATAACTTCTGAGGAAAGCATTTTTACCTCCATTATATAGAGCAGAAAACTCAGAGTAAACAGTGGTGCTGAGATTCAAACCCAGGGCTGTTGATATTCTAGAGACTTTGCTCCTTCTAAAGATCCCACCTTTCAATGGTCAGCATCCTTGCCAGGAACAGGCTCGGTCCAGATTCTTGGATTTGCTATGAGGTTCATCTACCTCAGACCTTGGGCTTGGGTCATAGACCAGTGATCCTTAGATTTTGTTGCATGCTAGGATCACCCTGGCAGGTGGAGCTTTAAAAATGTCTCAGTGCTCACATCATATTCTATCTTAGACCATTTGGGCTGCTATAACAAACATGCCATAGACTGGGTGTTTTTAACAACAGAAATTTATTTTTCATAATTCTGGATACTGAGAAGTCCTAGATCAAGTTGCTGGCAGGTTCAGGTGTCTGATGAGGACCCTCATCCAGGTTTGTAGGTATCTTCTTATATCCTCATGTGGCAGAAAGCAGAGCAAGCCAGTTCTCTCTGGTTTCTCCTTACAAGGACACTAATCTCATCATGAGGGCTCCACCCTATTGAGCTAATTATTTCCCAAAAGTCCCATCTCCAAATACCATTACTTTGGGGATTAGGTTTCAACATGAGTTTTGGAAAGGATACAGACATTCAGCTCGCAGCATATTCCATATGCATTAAATCTATGGGGTTGGGAGCCAAAAATTAGTATTTTTGAAAGATCCTCACTTGATTCCAATGTGCAGCAAACTGGGAATTGCTGCCCCAGACTGTCAGGGGCCCCCTCGTTTTGGGCACTTGTGGACCAGTGAACACATCTTCAAAGGAGCTGGCCATCAAGGACAGAAAGAACTGTACTGAACCTGAGAGGCATTCTTCCAATTGGAGTGCAGGCTAATGAATTCATCAGAAGTTCCCAAGCACTAACTGTCAAAGCTTTAGCACCCTGCTAGAGGTGACTCTAACTCTGTCAGGCAGAGCCCAGAGGTGTAAGCAACAGCTGTCTGCCAAACAGAACCACCCTGCAGTTTGCATGGCAGAGGGGGTTTTTGCTGCCACGGGGGGCATATATATGAAGAGGCATGTGCATTCACACATTCTTTACAGCCATCTGTACTGCTCCCATCCATATACTCTAAATTCTCCTTTCTTTTACTGACTGTCACCATATGGCCCTTGCTAATGATTTATACATCATACCCTTCATTAACTGATGGGAAAAATACTCATGGTAATTTCCTTCCATCAGCTCTCATTCCTCATAGGTTCCCAAATAATTTCACAAAGTGTGGCCTTTTGGTTAAGTTGTTAATGAAGCAAGCACTAATTAACATTAGGGGTGTCCTTCATACACACTCTTAGAGAATGGCAAGATCTTAAAAAGCTCCATCATCATTAAATTAGTAAATTATTATTGCAGCAGCCTATGTGTGCTCTAAGTTTTGATTTAAAAATTATCGTAGTGGGTTGATATGTTGTGTTTATCTTCTGCTAATTGAATACTACCTTGCATTTAATCATAGTAAATTGGCCTTCCCTCTAAATAGATCTAAGGGCTTTTAACACTTGTTAACTCTCAGTAGCACTGAGAGTAACGGGGAAGAGTAAGGAGGAGAAAAGGAGGCTCTGAAGGAGGGGTGGGACCTGGTCTGGCACCATCAGCCCCCACTGCTCTGGGCTCACCGCGTCAGAGATGCAGCCAAATGGTCAAGCTTTTGGTTCTGGGTTGGATGTGTCCAGGAAATGCAGAAAAAAGGTAGTATTGGCCAAAAACACAGGGACAAATCTTCCTTTGAAATAGAGAAATAAACAAGAGGGTCCAGGGAGCTGCCAGGCATCACAGTTGCTCTTATCAGTGTCTCCTCTGGGGCTGCCAGCCTGGAGGGCCTCCTGTCACTTAGGCAGTGACAGGGAATTGACAGGTAAGAGCTAGTCTGGTGGCTACCACATTGTGTCCGTTGGGAGATGGTTGATTATCTCTGGAATGGGAAATGGGATCAGAATGGAGTTTTCTGATGGGAAAGGGGTAGACAATGAAAATGTTAGTCTTTACTATGCCAAATAGATTTGATTTTTTATCTTTAATGCAGTCCCTGGTTGCCTTGGCTGACTTCCATCTCTCCCCGTTGGCTCACTTTTGCTGTCATGGTTGCCATTCCTAGCAGGGCTGTCTATTCCCTGGCCATTGCTCCTGGATGTCCCCTGTGCTGTAAGCTTTGCTTGAATCAGCTGCTTTTGGCTCTGATCCTGTATAACTCTCATAAATTTTCAGCTTCTTAAAGAAATGGTCGTCTTTCCTTTAGGAGTCAGAATCAGCTAATAATAATAATAATAATAATAATAACAACAACACTTCAGAATCAGCTAATAATAATAATAATAAAACAAAAATATTAGAAAACAGCTGTATTTATTCAGTGCTTATATGTGACTAAGCATGTGTTATAAGCCTTTATACATATTTTATCATTTAGTTCTTGCTATTAACCTACAGGTTATCACTGTAATTTGGCCAAGGTCACACAGAGAATGAGAGGAACAACTGAACTCAGGCTGGCCGATGGAAAATAACCTTCATTTAAGGGCTCTTTATACGACACTTTCTTCTGAAAGATGCAATTCCTCCCTGCTCTAACCTACTCTCTTTCTCTCGATAATTCTCTTTTATCATTATTATCACCATCATCAAACACTAGCTGAGGACTTGCTAAATAAAGTTCATAAGGCCATATGATAGCGAGATGCAAGAAATACATGGCAATAGGGGAGCTCAGGAAGCTTTTGTAGTTGAGAGAGAGAAAGAGAGAGAGAGAGAGAGACCATTCCATTTTTTAAAAATTATAAAGCCACATACGTTGACCCTACCATTCTATTTTCAGGAATCTATTCTACAGAAATATTGCAAACTGCAGCCTTATTATTATCTAAGCATTGTTTATAATAGTGAAAACCTGGGAACAATCTAAATGTCATGCCACGGGGTAAAGGTTAAACCAGTATTTCCCAAACTTTTGTGAAAAATAAATCCCATTAGATTCTTGTTTTAAAAAAGAATTGGTTAATACATTTGGAAATTACCACTTGCTATACTCTCTTTTTGAAGAGTCAAAATCCACGTTGTGACTCTTCAAAAATTTAGAGGATCTAGAAGAATAAAAATTATTTTAACTTGATTAAACCTGTTAATAAATCTTTTTTTTTTTAATTTCTATAGAATCGAACTTGGGAAATATTAGGTAAAATTGAGACTTTAATATTCATTGGAATATTTTACATCCATTAACAATAATGTTTTCAAGGAATATCCAATGATTTGAGTTTGTGCTCATTATCCCCTAGAAAGTGACAAAAATAGGATGTGAAATTTTATGCGGTCTTATTTCAGTTGTATAGGGGAATAGATAGATAGATAGATAGATAGATAGATGATAGATTTAGGGAAAAAAGGATTTATACACATAGCTATTTTTAAAAATTTCCTGCCTTTCCACACTTTCCAAATTTTCTTTAATGAAAATGTTTTATAATGGGAAAAATCTTTGCTTTTAGAAACATATTGATAACAATTCCAAAAATGCATATGCATATATGCTAAGTGATCTAGCTGAGTTGGTTACAGGAGTTCAGAGGAGGGTGAGAATTTAGGGCACACTTATCTATATTTGAACCGAATCTCTCACATTTCTTCGTGGACTCCTGTAAGTGAAGCCAAGCTATGCTACTTCTCATTTCTGTGTATTCTCTTCACTTCCCTACTGCTCACTGCTCAGACTCCTCCCTTTGCCTGGCCTTCACTTCCCCACATGCCTATTCCTACTCACGTTGAGAGCCTCTGCAGAAAACACCATTTCCCGTGACACCTTCCCCCACGGCCTCATACCCCCTTCCCTCTCAAACTCTTCTGTCGCTTTTTCATTTTACCTCTTGTTATGGTTGCTGACGTATACTTACTCGGCCTTAAAGCGCCTGGAGGGCAAGAACCCGATCTCCTTACTCGACCTTAAAGCGCCTGGAGGGCAAGAACCACCTGTTGCACTTTGTAGTACACCTGAGGGCACAGAGCCTGGCATCAGAGGATACTCAATACTGTTTCAAAAAGTGATGTGCATGAAAGTCGTAACTGAAGTGAGCTTCGAGGGAAGAGTAGGCCTTAGGTGGAGACAGAGAAGGGGGTAGCAGGACCCTGAGGTAGGAACTTGCACATTATATCTGGGGCGTCATGAGCCTACGTGGTGGGGTGGCTGGAAGAGTTACTCAGAAAGTGGTAGAGGTAAGGTTGGAGACAGGAATAGAGGACAGATTTTTCATGAAGGGTTTTGGACAGGCAATATATGCTGACTCTTCTGTAGTAAAGCATTCTCACACTTCGAATCACCTGCAATGCTTTCTAGAAATGGAAAGTTCCAGGCCCCTCTGCTGGGAATTGTGATTCTGTGGGCGGGCAGGGAGAAGGGCTGAGCAATCA
Source organism: Pteropus alecto (assembly GCF_000325575.1). Taxonomy (NCBI): domain Eukaryota; kingdom Metazoa; phylum Chordata; class Mammalia; order Chiroptera; family Pteropodidae; genus Pteropus; species Pteropus alecto. Next base: position 731,777 of record NW_006432945.1, read on the forward strand.
TTGTGGGTAATGATTACAGGAGAGTCCTCCATAGGAGGCTGAGCGTCATACCTATACCTGGAGGAGCTTGGCTCTATTCGGTGGCAACGCGAGGAGCAGAGGATGCTACAGTGAAGACCTTGTTCTCAGAGGAGTGGCAGAGTGGACTCCAATGGAGAGAAATGGGCAAGGCAGCGGGCAAAGAGCAATTGCCGTAACCCAGGCCAGCAGGAGTAAGGATTACAGTTCAAAGACTCCCTGGTTTCTATCGCTCTGCTTCTTCCTAACCCACGCTGGTGCTGGAGGCTGTCTCTCTAAATCAGCCCACGTGTAGGCACCAGGTGGGGGCACTTGGAGATGCTCCCATCCCCTTCCTTGAACAGGCAGGGCTACCCTTCGGGGGGAGAATGTTGGTCACGTGGAGTTCGATTTTCTCCCTCAGTCTTTGTTTTGGGAGATTTGGCATACGTGGTGATGCCTGGGGAGAATTTGTCTTAGTTTCAATTGAAAGAAAACAATCAAATTATTCTAGGGATAAATATCCTTATTTCAGTTACTACGGAATTCCTACCATCTGTTTTTCCCAAGGCACTTGTATATGACATTCTGGACTCATTCGTGCATTTGGGACATGTCCAGACAGGACAGAGACCTGGATGGGCGGGCTTCCCTGTGTCTCTTCCAGAAAGCAAGCTTCCTCTTTCTGGTACAAAGAGGAAAGGGACACTGGTGGAGAAACAGGTCAGATGGCAGAATGATTTGTTCCAGGCGGAAGCGCTCAGGAAGGCGACTAGAAGGAAGTGGTTGCTCCCGAAAAGAGCAATGCCGGGAAGCTGGCTGTTGGGTTGGGAAGAGAGACCAATCCAAATGGCTAAAATCCGAAAAGTGTCTATGTTCTGCGGAAGGAGTTTCTGGTTACTATGATCAGTTAGCACTTCTCTGCATGACGGATTTGATTAACCTTTGCAATCCTCACAACAACTTTCTGAGGCAGGGAATTTTGTTACTAGTCCCATTGTGCAGACAAAGCGACAAGGCTCGGAGTCATTGTTAGACCTGCCCCAGCACATCAGCCGGCATTTCCTGAGGAAAAATTGGGGTGGATGGTGGGTAGAAAAGGAGGGGAGGCCCCTTTAACCACGATTCAATGATCTGTGGAGATAATTTTTACTTAGAATGTAATGCAGGCCCCCACGAGGCAGGAGCAGTCACTGGTTGTGTCTCTCCTACACTCTGCCGTGGAGTGGACACGGAAATGCAGGGAAATACAACTGGAGATGAGCGGAAGAGCCAGAAAAATGGGTTGAGTGCATCAAGCTTTCTTCTGATAAAGGGTGTTTGTCTCAAACTTACCTACTCGTGTAAAGGAAGTGCCCAGGTTGTCATCCCATTGTAATAAGACAGTTTTTGCATCTTGCCCGATTGAGCCTGCTTTATGCTCAACCATCATCCAGAACCTGAGCCAAGAGGACAAGCTCGAGATTGCTAAGGTGGGGCTTAGAACGGCAACCTCCTCAGCCTGTCAGGAGTGAGTTTTATTTTCAGCACGGTCGTCCATTTTCAAAGGCCCTTGCCTTCTGCTTCCCCTGCTCAGACCCACTTTATGATTGGGAGTGACGGGGGGAAGAGAAAGAAAGCTCACTTCTCCTGGGTGAACCTGGGATCCCAACGAGGTGTCCTAAACTGCCCTTTCAGGCTTACGTTTTGTTACCTGAGCTGCCTCCCTCATTTATTGCAAACTGAGTTAAGGCAGTGAAAGACACAACAGAAGGATGAATGAAAAACAGTCCCTCCCTCCCGAAGAGTGCCAACCAATGAGGAAAACCGGTGTGTGCGCAGTTGCGTGCGGGGCAATGAGCGCTTGGGGCGCCACAAGGTTCTGCCTGGACGCAGAGAGGAGCAGTTAGCCACGCGTAGGGGAGCTGTGACTCGAAGGAGAAGGGCCCTGGGCTGGGTCTTGAATGAAGAGGAAAAGATTGACAAGAAGAGCACTTCCCGCCAAAGGAATGGCATATACAGAAATGATGAGGTTTAAGGAAGCCGGACAAGTTTGAGAATAGTGAGATGTTAGATGCATCTGACTTTTAAAAATATTTTGGGTATGCCAAATGCCCAGTTTATTATCTAGCACCTACTAGTTGCTGAACACCCAGCGACTGCTCCCCTCGTGGTCATAGGCCAGACTTAGAGCCAGGTTGCCAAAGACCCTGTAGGCCGCATGGAGATTGGCCTTGTTTTTTTGTGTTGAGACAAGTGGAGGTCATTGAATGTTTTTCTGTGGACTTTGTCATTGCACTGGGGAGTTTCATCACATGTGCTTACTTGGATACTTGAGCAGCAAAGCCAAGAATAGATTTTCAAGAGCATGACTGGCATAGAAAGGCCAGCGAAGAGGTGTGCTAACCTTTCAGAAAGGGATGATGAGGGCTGAGAGGCAGAGGGCAGGGAGAGAAGGGGGCAGATTTGAGAAAACTTTAGGAAATTGAATTAACAGGACTCAGTGGCTGATTGGATAGGGAGTGAAGGAGGGGAGAAGTCAAGGACAACTCTCAAGTACTTCAGAAGTTGGGGCTCCCATAACCTGAGATTAGGAGGACAAACCATCCTGTTCATGAAGAGATTTGCCTGAGCAAGCAAGGGAAAGAACTAGGAGCCAGGAACTCCTGGCCTTAGTCTTGTGTGCACTGCCTCTGCTAGCTGGGATGCCTGTTTAGACATACGAGCTCTTTGACACTCTCCAAACCTTGGTTTCAGCAGG
>NW_006432945.1:734541-747003 GCF_000325575.1 Pteropus alecto
AGGACCACCCAAGAGACAGCCAAGCCAGCAAGGAGGGAGGGAGGCTGGGTCAACAGGACACAGAATCCCCAAGCTGCAGCTTGTTTATAGTCCAGCTTTGCCCTGGGGCTTGATCTAAGGTGCAGCCTCTCTTTGACCTATGCTCCGATTCCACTCTTACATCATCTCCAAGTCACCACCAGACCTTTCCTCTTAGACCAGGGCAAAGGAGGGGGATGGTGCGAGTGGAGGTACCCCAACTACAAGAAACAACAGAAGGTAGAGTGATTTCGTGTATCAAGTGATGGCCTGACCAGGGCCACCTAAATTGCATTCCCAGTGGACACTGAGAGTCCACTCGAGGCTGTAGACTAATTAACTGTGATATTTAAATTGTTCTCCACCTGAGTAAGCGTGACTGACAGCTGGGACAGCATAGCTCTGTGGGGCCCGGGAGAAGGAGCTGAGGTTTCATCTTTCATGAGGGAGCACAGGATTGTGGACTCAACTGCGCATGCAGGCACATGGGAGCTGACACATACCCGCACAAGCCAGGGAGGAGAGGGTGCAGAGAAGGCCACCAGATATTTTATTCTTGCAGCCTATTTGGGATTGAAGAATTGGAAGTAGTGGAGAGAATGGAGAGCCCTTGGAATTTTTGATGCCTGTATATGCATTATAACAGAACTTGGAGTTCAAAGGGAAAATCTAGTCTAATTCCTTCATTGCACAGAGGTCACAAGTTATTAACTGATGGAGCTGGAACACAAACCCAGGCTTTCTGACTCTGGGCCCTTACACTACTAGTATCCTGCCTCCTTCCCAGACTCAGGAAGTGGAGAGTTGAGCAATAGTCTGGTCAATTTCTTCAGAATCATTGTCTAACCCAAATAACAGCCTTCCAGTCCCTCAAAGAAAATTATTTTACTGTAATCGCTGACTCTGACTCTCCTACCCTCTGAACCTAGTTTCTCTGCTGATAATCATTGAGATTACATTCATCATCAGAGGACCAAGCAGAAAGCATGGCAAAGGAGATGCTTTTCTCTTAGTCGTTCATTCTTACTTTCTCCCAATCAGGAGGTATTTCTGTGTCAAATTCGAGGCCCCAAACAGGGCAGCAGATTTCCACATCTTCCAACTCTCTGCCAGGCAACATCCCATAGGTGAGCCTTTTCCTCCTCATGCCATAGTCATTCAAAATTTGCTTGTTCAAGGGTTTCTTTACTCTGAGATAATTGTCACTGTAGAAAGAGAGTGATGACTAATATTGCCAAGATATTAATAATGACCAGTGATGCCTTAATGCAATAACTTTCAAATTTTTTAAAACAAATTTTTACTCAAAGATCAGAATATACTCATGGTAAAAAAAAGGGGGGGCATAGTACAGAATAGAACATAGTGAAATGTTAAATGCACACCCCGAATTCCAAGTCCAAATTTCCAAGTTAAATGTTATGGACCTTTCCCAAAGTACTCATGAATGCACTATATGTAAATGTACATTTAAACACACTTAGAACTAGCTCACAATACTCTCCTGACTTTCTCATTTGACAATGAATTGGGTTGTGTTTCCACATCAGAACATGTTGGTCTCTCTCATCTTTTTAACAGCTTCCGCCACATTTCATTGAGTGGAAGCAGTGTAAGTTAGGATGATGGACATTTAAGCTGTTTCCGGTTTTTGCACTCTTACAAATGATTTTTAACTTTCTGAAGGTAATGCACCTTTTCTGCAAATGCTCTGTATAGAAGCTCCTAAAATTCTCAGGGGGGAAAAAAAAAAGAAACAAAATTCCTTTGATAAAGCTGGTGGGATTGGTGGACTAGAGGAGTCAGTGAGTCTTGCCCCCTCTGGTGGGCCTGGGAAAATGTTCAGGGGAACTCTGAGGGGTCCTGGGAACTCAGTGTGAAAATCTTTGCTGTAATTATTTATGTTGGCAGTGGTATTATTTACATTTAAAAATAAAAATGAAGACTGGATTTCTGAAGAATGCATTGTTAATGGCAGAGTTTGAGGCACTACATCAAGCTGCTGTTGCAGCTCATTTTGAGTGAATGGTGACTTTCCTTATGCTGTTTGAATCAAATTATCCACCAGACAGATTGGTCCTTGCAGACCGTTCTCTAATTCCCATTTCCAAACCACATCAGGGACACTCAGTTCACCAGTGGGGGACCGAATGGAAAGGACCCTAAGCTGGAATGGACTGCAGGGCTCATTCCTCCGCCTCTTCATGCCGACGGCATGCTGTCTTTGAGGCTCCGCTGCAAAGTGTGTGGATTAACCAGAAAACCCTTGCCCCTCTACCATTCATCATAGCAAATGGAATAGATAAACGTCTTGGTATTCTAGTCTGTGGAATAAAAAAGATTCTCATTTTCTTTCTCGATCTTTGAAGAGTAGGAATTTTAGAAGAGAAAGTTAATTTGAAGATGAGAAGATGATGAATTAGACTTTGTATATATTATATTCTTAAGAGGGTTTTTAGTTGTAGTTCTTAGATTCAGGAGCGAGATCATAATTGAAGCAATAGAAGCAGGAATCATGAAGTACTCAATCCAAAGATAAATAATTGAATGTTTATCAGAATGAATGGATAAGAGCAAGAGAAAAAGAACATCAGGTTTTTGGGCAAAATAATCATTATTTTTCTTCAGCATAGAAAAAAAATCATGTATATTTGACTTTTTTTTCTTCCTGACACCTACCCTATCCTCTCCACAGTGGTTTCATTCCCTAATAGCCAAGAGGATAGGGGATTATGCCTTGTTTCCTGAGGTTCAGACTCCTAGTGCTGCAGTTGTACCAACTGAATCCTTGGACCTGAGTCTTCCCCTGATTCACTAAGTGACTCAGTTCTTCTAGTCCTGGGGTCTGCCTTGCTGTTGTCTGTCTCGCTACATTGGAGTTTTCTCAAGTATGGTCCTCTTTTGGGTGTTCTGAGACCCATTCTAGTGTGGAGGTGGGTGTTCCTCACACCAACAAAGAATTCTGGGTCACCAGCAGGGTGTTCCGGAATTCAACTCAATTCTGGCACTGTCTATGCAGAGATACCATCAGATTCCACAAGTTAAGAGTTCCCTACTTCTGACTGACGGGCTATTAATTTGAGCAGGTCATAGAACTCAGGAAACATTTTACTTACTAGATCACCAGTTTATAATAAAAAGGTATAACTCAGGAACAGCAGATGGAAGAGATGTACAGGGCAAGCTATGTGGGAAGGGGTGCGAAACTCCCATGCTCTCTTCAGGAGCATGGCTCTCCCCAAATCTCCCTGTGTTTACCAACCTGGAAACTCTCCAAATCCTGTTCTTTTGGCTTTTTAAGGAGGCTTCATTACATAGTTATGATCATTGGCTGCAACTGATTTAACCTCCAGCCCAATTCCCCTCCCCAGAAGTCAGGGGTGAGGTTGAAAGTTCCAATCTTTTAATCACATGGTTGTTGCTCGTGGTGACCAGCCCTCATCTGAAGGTTCTTTCCAAAAGTCATCTTATTAGCATAACAAAAGGTATCTTTATCACTCTCAACACTTAGTAAATTCCAAGGGTTTTTTCAGCTGTGAACCTGGAACTGTGGATGAAGATCAAACACATATGAAAAATATAAATTGGTTATCTGAATGATCAAATACATATTTCTTATAAATCATACCACAGGTCCTCAAGCCATCCACATCAGAACCATCTGAAGAACTTGTTAAAAATGTCCTGCCCTAGACTTAATAATTCAAAACTCTGTTTTTAATTACATTCCATTTAATTCTTCTTATACACATTAGAATTTAAGAATGACTATACTGTGCCAACGAATAAGGACTAAAATCCTTATTCGTTTTTCATACTCAAGATCTTGCTGACTTCCTGTCTACTTACCTGCTTGTTTGGATCTCCATATACAATCTGATTCTGGCTGGCTGTTGCCATAGTTTCCAGGTAAAGAGTATTGGACTGGACCTCTCACTGAGACTGGTAGCTTGATGTGTTCTTTCCCTTGGGATCATTTCCAGCTCAGTTAGCTGGTTCTTCTAGGTTCTGAACCTGTTCAGTTGTCCCATTTCTCATTCTAATGATTCAGGACTTTAAAAAAATATAATACTACCATCAACATGAGGCAAGTGATTATCATGTGTCATTAAAAGTTAGGTATTCTTATTTTTCTACACTTGTTCATATCCTCAGAAGGATTAGCGTATGACCTCTAATTTGTTAAAAGCATGTGACACAGTGATCTTTCTTGCCATGTGTCCCCAGATGGTCACATCTGAGTCCTACCCATTCCTTCATAATCAAAAATCTTACTTAAAATTGATTTGTGGCTAGCTCAATAAAATTCTTTTTGAGAATTCTTTGTAGATAGATAACCAGTGCTGGTTTGGGCAAGAGGCTGATGTCTATGAAATCCGAAATGAGACATGGACTAATGGGGAGTTCTAGGTCAAGATGTTGAGGAAATCAAAGATAACAGGGCAGCTTTGGTGAACACACAATGCAATACACATAAGATGTACGATTGAATTGTACACTTGAAATCTGTATGATTTTACGAACCAATGTCACCCCAATAAATTTATTTTAAAAAATAAAAATAAAATAAAGCTAGCAGGGCAGCAGGCAGGAAGTTAGCAAGAGGGAAGTGTCCTGAGTTCTAAGGCTCTGAGCCTTGCCCTAGAATTCAGGAAATCAGTCCCTGTTGATGGAAATGGAGGCCTGAAGCCATGCAGATTCCAAGTTCTAGGGGAACCAAGTTAGTTACATATTACTCAGGATAAATGCTTACACTTGGGGATAGATCCATCAGAACAGTAGTGCACAGTGATGGAGCTTCAGAAATAAGTCAGAGTGATCAGACTTTAGGTTCAAGGACAGTCAGACTGGCACCAAGGACAACTGAATGAGGAGCTGGAACACGAAGTGCTGGAGCTCCTTAAATCTCTACTAAGGTCTACATTTGGGGAGGGGACTTAAGGGATGAAGATAGTAACCCCAGTTATGAAGAACATTAATAGGCCTTCAAAGACTAGGACCCAGGCGGCCTAGGTCAGAGGCTTTGCATTTGCAGCAAAGCAATGTCCTTTGTGTTTTGGAAAAATCCACAGCAATTTCTTGACTTGCTTGAATTTAAAACCAAAATCAATTTGTATTAGATTAGCTGTATGTCAATGTAGGCTAGGCTTTCAGGCTCCACCAGTTTTAGGTAAATTGAATTGGCAATTCAGTATCCTTTTCAGGTCTGAGGGTCACATGGCTAACTCCAGGAAAAACAAAAGACATAAAAAAACACACAGATTCAGACAAGTAGGTAATGGAGCCCGAGGTCCATACCTTCTGAGGTACGACCAACAGCTCCTCCAGATGGAGTCCCCTAGAGGCCATCATGCCCTGCCTCCTGCTTCCAGAAAAGACAGGCTCGGAGAAGTCCAGGCAGCTGTGAATTTAAGCTGTGTTTACAGTTTACAGGAGGAGGGCTGCCCCTTGATGCTGATTTAGAAACTTCTTGATATAATAACTATTGTCAACCGTTACTGAGCACTTTCACCGTGTGGAGTGGTGTGCTACGCTCCGCAACAGATATCACTTCATGTAAGCATCACCGTGCACATGGTAGACACATTGTTATCACTATTACAGAGGAGGAAAGCAAAGGTTTGAGAGGATAAATACATTACTCAAGGTTACCCAGCTGGTAAGGGGTAAAGCAGAATCTGAGAGCAGGTCTTTTGAGGCCAACCATTTATCCTCATTACTCTGAAATTCTGAGATAGAAACCTGATCTCTTTTTGTATCCCTTAGGATAAAACTTCTCCTTTTCCTAAACCTATCTTTCCTTTTCTATACTTCTCATTCCATCATTCCAAAAATCTGGATGGTTTTTGTTTGCTTATTGTGTCCAGAAAATAATATATTTAATTTGGTTTAAGATTATTTTAACAAAGACAAATAAGCATTTCCTAAAATGCATCTCATCCCCAAACCCAGAGAAAACCAGCTGAATTCATCGAAGGCCACTGAGCAGAAATTTCTCTAAGTAAACAAGAGCATGGCTACATAATTTATTGTCTCTTTCCTCTCCTTCATACCATCTCAGATGCTCAGGAGACAGGAATTCAGCACCCAGTGAATCCAGAGCCTTCTCCTCCCCACACATCACTGCCTCTGAGCCCATCACCCCTCCACAGGAACATCTCTGCCACTGTCATCAATTATTATTTCTTAGGCATCCACTGGGTGCTCGGCACATCAGAGAAGAATCAAATTGACTCTGCTGTCAACAATCACTCTACAAACAGCCAAATAATTTTGATGTTCCTCAAACATATTATAATTAAAAAATTACATGCTGGGAGAAAAATTATAAGCATTTAATCAGAAGAGAGGGTCAAGCTGATGCAATTAGGGTGGGGAGATGTGCCGCCTTCTATCAACAGAGCCAGTTTCATCACTATCCTGGTGAAAGCAATTGGATTCGAAGCTGTTTCTATCAAGTTACTTTTAAATCAAGAAAATATAATTTCATTTTGTTTGTTCAAGAGTGTCTTTAACCTTAGTGCTACTCTCTGAGGTCACTCGCCATTTACATGGCCACAGCATGCTTCTCACTGCAGGTCTCAAGTCAATTGTGGCCTAATACGTAAATGCATTTAAAAATACAGTTAGCCCCAGTGAAAAAATTACAAATGCAGGATAAAAGAAAGCTCCCTGGTGGCAACCACTGAAACATTTCTCAGAAAGGAAATCTGTCGGTAAGCTCAAGTGCTTTTAAGAGAGTTGAATCATTCAGTGGATCCCAAAATTGCCCAGGTCTTGGAGCCATGACTGAGAGACCATGGAAAACCAAAAAGAGAAGAAGAAAGGCAAAATATAAGTTTTCTTACTGCGCCTTTAACAGATCTCAGGGCAGGCTGTACAAAGCCTAAGTGGATAGGTCACCGATGTTCTGAGAGGTCACAGATGTTCCTTTCAGGCTCAAGCCAAATACTTCTTTCTCGAGTAACCAAGATGGAGAGAAACTTAGCCGACTGCTCTCGTCGGTGGAGGAAGCCTGGTTCCTCCACCAGAAACAAGAAGGCCGGGCGGGAGTGGGGAATTACATTTTTCCTTCCTCAGTGCCCTCTATCACTATAGTTTATTATAGGCAGCATGTTGGAGAGGAAAAAGCCCTGGATTGGGAGTTAGGAGATTGAGTTCTGATCATCAAGAATTGTCTCCATCCCTAGAATCTGGCAATATATTACATATAATAGTAATACTTTAGCGATGACAAACCCGATCTCTTTTGATTTTATAATGCTTCATGACTTCAAAAACTCTTTCATGTCTACTATCTTATTTGAGCCTAATCAAAACTGTGTGAGGTGGTTAGACATATACTATTATATATACTTGTTCTAGCTTAAAAGATAGGAAAGTGATAGGTACTATTTATCACTATGTAAGAGGTGAGAAAAAAGAGGCTTGGGCAGTAGTGACTTGCTCATGGTCACATTAGCAGATAGGAAGAGCTCAAACACAAATCAGACCCAACTCCTCTTTTTGAAACTCTGATATATTTTTAGAGGATGCTACCTGCCCTAAATTACCCTGTGAGACTCAAATGAAATAATGCTTTTGAAAATGCTTTGAAGACCATAAACTCACTGTATAGTTTTAAGTTATTACGGTCCCTGATGGGTGTGAGAATGTTCTATTTCCTATGTAGTTGGGTTCTGTAGGAAACAGTGGCATAAATTCCTAGCTCCACGAGGCAGCCTGTTCTCTTTTCTGAAAGCAAATTCTAAGGACAAGGCCTCATCTGAAGATGAATGTAGAGAGAGAAAGAATACAATAAAAATGACAAATAGATATTGGGCTAAGACATAAAGTAAACATGGCACGAAAGCAAATTGCTGCTGCCCTCCTTCCTCTTAACAGAGAGAAAATGCTGAACAATAACAAAAGAGGAGAGGTGGGAAGGATGGAGACAGATGCCAGAGATGGGAATGGAATCTCAAACGACACTCGAGATTCGCATGGCTGATATTAAACATGACAGTTAGAGAGATGATGAGCTGGAACTGTTGACAGCTGAAGGCAACCTCTCCTAGGATTATGTTCGACAGCACAGAGAAGTCTGGCCCAGGGATGAGAATCAGACTAGCACAGAGGGAGTCTGTGAGCCTGGATGTTTGCATATGTGTGTGTTTATGTGTGTACATGTGAGCTACTTCTCTTTCCATTCATTTATCCATCCAATTATTCATATCTTTTCACTCATTTAACATTGTCTTCTGTGTACTGGTAACTGGGCTAGGTACCAAAGATACAATTGAAGAAAAGGACCCCTGCCCTCCAGAAGCTCCTAGTCTAAGCAAAGGAGAAAAAGAAAATAAACATTTCATAAAAATGTTTCTGCCACATATAGTAGTTTCTGAAGTAATTTAAACTAATTTTCCAAAAAGTTTTTTTCCAATTTAATTTCACATTTTTGATAAGTATGCACCATATTTGAATAATTTTTGAAAGGTAAAATTATTTTGAATCCTTGAGAAGCATGTTACACTGATTTTATTTTTAGATATCAGAAGGATTTTAACCAGATTTTCTAAAGACCTTATCTTTTAAAGTTTTTTTCTCACAATAAATATTTACCGAATCTGCACAAAACTGATTTTTCATAACTTTTTGTTACTGATGAGTAAAAAACCCAATCCTCTCTGCCTTTTTCTCGTTTGGAGGGGAAGAGCATAATTTTCTTTGAGTACTCATTCTCATCCCCGTTTGTGTTACCAGGTGTCCACTTTGCCACATGTTATATGGGGACCTGGAATGACTTTACAAAGAGAAACAGACTGCAGTTCATGTGTGCTGGCACTTTTGTGGATTTTGGTGTGACATACCTAGACTAAAAGTGTAAATCACTTAGGGCTTTGAAAAGCCGTGAGACATGTTGGATCTAAGTCGAGATAAAAAGAAAAAAAGACCAAATGTTGTTTTGAGAGGAATATTTTTAGATGGATTTTTAAAGTAGGTGTACAAATTCTTAGTGCTAAATTGTCCTCCAAGTATATTTCATTGGAGTCATTTTGTATCCTACTTGTCACAAATTAGAGGAAATTTGGCTTTCGTTTTGCTTAAAGCTCTCTTTCATTGTGTTGCTCCTTCAGATGATTCTCAATTTCCTTTGAAACATTTTCCAGATTTAGCAGTTTCCTCTATGGTTGTGCACAGATGGGTTAACTTTTCATAGTCTCCTGTTTCTGTGTACAGGATACCAAATATGGGGACTCACAAAGAACTTTCCATGGCGAGTATATAAGTTTGTCATAGAAATTAATCTTCTTGAATTAGAACAATATTGAATTAATAAACTTGAAGATACTTCTACAGAAATTGCACAGTGATTCACAGATACATAAAGAGTTAAAAAAGTATGAATGAAAGATATGAAGAGAAATAACTGAGATAGTATAAAATCTGTGTATCAGAAATTTCAGAAGAAAATAATGATGATGAGGAAATAATGGTTACGAGAAATTTTCAGACCCGAATGAATATGGGAGTCTGAACATTAAAGAAGAATTCAGAAACCAAAGTGAATAAATTAAACATCCCACAACTGGGTACATTGTAAGGGAATTTCAGAATATAACGAAAAAACTCTTAAAACCAAGTAGAAAGAATACTAGTTTACCTACAGAGAAATGACAATGATATTGATAGCAATAACCTATCAACAGCATAAATGCCTGAAGACAATGAAATAGTGTATTCAAATGCTGATTATCTTCTCACCTACATGTATAATAAAAACTCTAGCAAATTAAGAATAAAAGGAAGCTTCCTAACTTGACAAAAGTGTAACAAGCCAATATTATATTTAATGGAGAATTTTTAGACAACACATTTTCTTTGAGATCTGGGATTCATAGATGGTTGCTTTTACAAATGGTCTTGGCTGATGCTATGTGGAAATAAAAGAAATAAGACTTAAAGAATTATAAAAGGAGGGGTTAAATTATCATTATTCACAGTCAAGATGATTGTTTATATAAAAAATGCATAAAATTAACAGAAATATTTTGTGAATAAAATGAATATAAAGCAAGATCACTAAATGAAAGATCAGCTCATAAAAGTATGTCTAGAAAACATTAAAATAAAATGCCATTCACAAAACAGACGAAACAATAAAATATCAAGGAATTAACAATAAATACAAAAGATCTTGATGGAGAAAATAGAACTATATTAAAGAATATAGAGAAAGTTCTGAAAAATGCAGAAATCTTTCATACTCTTAAATGAGATGTGATAAAAATATTGTTAGGATACTGATTCTAACTCAATTTATAAATCCAATTCAGTGCCAATACAAATTCCAGATGCCTTTTTTAAGGAATTACATGAATTTATCTGGAAATCTCACAAAGAGCTAAGTGAACTTTGAAAAACAGCAAGGAAAAGAGATTTTCCTCGCAAGCACCATTTTCCTTGTAAGCATCCTACAATGCCACATCAATAAAATCAGTATGATGCTACTGCAAGAAAAGCCAAATAGAACAATGGAATAGCATAGAGCCTCAGAGACCCAAGCACACATGGGAAATTGATAAACAATAGTGAGAAGAAATAGATCAAAGGCACACATAGCCACATGGATAGAGCTTAAAAACATAGTCCTGGGGAAAATGTGGAGTATGGAATGAAATCTAGCACAATATCATTTGTGGAATTTAAGCATACATGCACAATAATTATCCGCCTTTTACAAAAACACATTAAAATAATATACATCAAACAAATTACAGCGGGAATGAGAATGAGGAATGAAGATAATACATACATATATATACAGGCCTTGAATGGACTAATGGTGATACTCTGCCATAAAACAGGATGTATGATTAACTCACTGGGTCTATTTTTCTTCTTCTAATGAGGTAACAACTATATGAAGAGAAACAAAATTCATCACTACTAAAAAAAGAGATAGAATAAAAAGTACTAAAGAACACTTTATAAAACACACAAAAGGAATGTGAAAGAACACATTAAAAAGCATGGTAATTTAAAAGCCCAAGATAAAATAATAGACATATACCAAATCTGTAAGCCTAATACTCTTATGTGGACTAAATGCTCCTGATAAAGACAGATTTTCAGAAATAAAAATAAATCTCCAGGTATATGCTATTTATAAGAGACATGCTTAAGACTCATGAAACAGAAAAATTAAGAGTAAAAGAAGAAAAAAACAGAAATATTAGGCAAAATCTTTTCCAAAGGAAAGCTGGTGTAACAATTAATTGTTTAAAAAAGCTTTGATGTAATTGAGATGTAATTGACAAACAATAAACTGCACATATGTAGAGCGTACAATTTGATGTTTTGTCATATGTATCTATCTACCTATTAAACCATCACCATAATCAAGATAGTGAACTCCCAAAAGTTTCCGTGTGCCCCATTGTCATGTCTTCCTCTAGTGCCTCCATCTCTAGGAAACCATTGACTTTTTGTCTCGATAGATTAGTCTGTATTTTTCTAGAATTTTCTATACAATATAAGTATATATTATGTGTTCTTTTTTTCTGACTTCTTTCACTCAGCATAGTTATTTTTGAGATTCATCCACTATTGGATTTAATAGTTCATTTATCTATCTTGTTGAATAATGTGCCACTATAAGATATAGCACACTTCGTCCAGTCATTCACTTGTGGGTGGATTTTGGGTGTTCCCATTTTGAGGCTATTACAAAGAAAGCAGCTAAGACTATCTATGAACAAGTTTTTGTATGGAAACAGACTTCCAATTATTTTGGATAAATGCATGGAAATGGAGTGGGCAAAACATAGGTAGGTGAATGTTTAACATTTTAAAAAACCGAAACACTATTTTCTAAAATGCTTGCACCATTTATATTCCCAACAGCACTGTATGAAATTTCCAATTCCTTCATATTCTTGCAAACACTTTGGTATGGACAATTATTTAATTTAGTCATTCTAAAAAGCAGATAGTGGTATGTCATTGTGGTTTTAATTTGCATTTCCCTAAGGACTAATTATATCAAACATCTTTTCACGTGCTTATTTGCTATCTATATATTTTCTTTGGTAAAGTATCTCTTCAAAGTTTTTGCTATATATTTTTAATTGAGTTGCTTTATTATTATTGAGTTTTGAGAATTCTTATATATTTTAGATATAAGTCCTTCATGGTTTGCAAATATTTTCTCCCAGTCTGTGACTTGTCTTTTCATTCTCTTAAGTGTTTTCTTCAGAGCAGATTTCAAAACATTTGAGGAAGACCAATTTATTAATTTTTTTAATGTAGCATACTTTTGGTGTCATATTTAATACAGTCCTCTCTTCCTTCCTTCTTCCATTCCTTCCTTCCTTCCTTCCTTCCTTCCTTCCTTCCTTCCTTCCTTCCTCTCTTTCTCTTTCTTTCTTTCTCTTTTTTCCTCTCTTTCTCTTTTTTATTAAA
>NW_006432945.1:747442-789015 GCF_000325575.1 Pteropus alecto
TCAACTCAAGAAAGGCATGAGAGAGCACTAGTACTTGAAAATCGTAAAATTATTCCTTTTTAATTTCAGGACTATGAGAAACGGTTACGAGACAGAAACGTAATTGAAACCAAGGAGCACATAGATACCCATAGGGCCACAGTAGCCAAGTACCTCCAGCAGGTAAGGAGAATTATTTTATACAGTCCTCGGAGGGAAAATAGCCAGCATCCTAAGAAGGGAGGTGGGAGGTCTTGTTCTTTTAAATTTCTGTGTGATGATCAACTCCTGTAGACTTATTTTTTCATAATTACACACATGAAATTGATTAATAGCTATCTTTGTCTTTTGAACCTATGAAGGCACTAGGATGTGTCTCAGTGTATTTTCAGTGGTTATCTTAAGTGGGGTATGATTACGAGGGACTCGATTTCCAAGGCATGATTTTCCTATTTGAATGTTTGCATAGTATTACCTTTGTAATGAAAAAGTTTTCTAAACCATACTAACTGCTCTGATACACTAGAAAGTGGAATGTCCTTTTGTCCACGCTTCCTCCTTCCCTCCTTCCTCCCTTCCTTCCTTCCTTCCTTCCTTCCTTCCTTCTTTCCTTCCTCCCTTCCTTCCTTCTTCCCATCCTATGGAAAAATTTTAATAACATTTGATTTCTTTCATAGATGCAGGGGTATTAAAATATCTATTTCTTCTTTCTGAGTTTCAGTAATTTGTATCTTTCAAGGAATTTGTGCATTTCATCTAGACTGTTGAATTTATTGGCACTGAAGTGTTGATAATACTCTCTAATAATCCTTCTAATATCTGTAGAATCTGTAGTCATTTTTGATATTGGTTACTTATTTCTTATTTCTTTTTTATCAATCTGAAGAGAATTTTATCATTTTTGTTGATCTCAAAGAACCAACCCTTTGTTTCTTTGATTTTTTCTGTTGTTTTTGTACTTTTTATTTCATCTTTTTCTGCTTTGATCATGATTATTTTCTTTCTTCAGCTTACTTTGGATATAACTTGTTCTTCCTTTCTAATTTTTAAGTTGAAAGCTGAAACCAATTATTTAAGACTTTAAAATTTTTTTCTAACAGTGTTTTAGTGTTATAAATTTTTCCTTAAGTACATTTTTATTAGTGTGTCATAAATTTTGATATGTTGTTTTCTCATTTCATTCAGTGCAAAATATATATTTCCCTCTCAAATTCTTCTTAACCCATAGGTAATTCAGATGTGTGTGATTTAAATTCCAAATATTTGAGAATTATCCAGAGAGCTTTTTGTTATTGATTTCTAACTATATTCCATTTTATTTAGAGAACACTTTGTATGATTTGAATCCTTTTAATTTTATTGAGATGTGTTTTATAACCCACATTATGATTTATCTTGATAAATGTTCTGGTTCATTTGAAGAAAATATTGATTTTTCTGTTATTGGGTGGAGTATTCCATAAATGTCAATTATGTTGTATTGGTTGATAATGCTATTCAAATCTTCTAGATCCTTTCTTATTTTTGATCTACTTTTTCTATTAATTATTGACAGAGTTAATGACATTTCTTACTATATTTGTGAATTTGTGTATTTTTTTACTGGTTTTTTGTTTCATGTAGTTTGAAGCACTGTTAAGAGAATTGTTATGTTGTCTTGATGAATTGTGAATCATTATGAAGCAAACTTCTTTATCTTGGTTAATATTCTTAGCTCTGAAATCTACTTTGTCTTATGTTAGTTGAGCTGCTCCAACATTCTTTTGAGTAATGTTAGCACGGTGCATTATTTTTCACCCTTATAATCTGTGCATATTATATCTTCATTTAAAAAGTGCATTTCTGTGGGCAACTTATAGTTGGCTCTTATTTTTTTAATCCAATCTGACTATCTCTCCCTTTAAATTGTACTGTTTATACCATTTACATTTAATGTAATTATCGATATATAATTAGAGCCTATTATTATATTATTAAGCCTATTATTATATTAATCATAAAATTTTGTCCCAATTGTTCTTTTTTATTTTCTCCTTTTTTGCCTTCTTTTGGATTAACTTGGTTTTTTAATCCTATTTTATCTCTTTGTTGGTTCTTAAAATTGCTTGCTATTTTGCTATAGCATTTCCAATATATGTCTTTAACTTATCACAATCTACCTTTGAGTAATATTATACCACTTCACTTATAGTATATGAACCTTACAATAGTTTACTTCCATTTCTCCCATCTTGACTTTAGTGCTATTGTTGTCATACATTTTACTTTTACGTATAGAATAAACTTTACATGCATTGGTTTACTTTGTTTAAATAGTCAATTATCCATTAAAGAGTCTTAAAGAATATGAAACAATCATATATTTACTCATTTAGTTACCATTCTGGTGCTCTCCAGCCTTTGCATAGATCTTTATTTCTAGCTGATATAATTTTCTTTTGTTTGAATTACTTCCTCTAGCATTTCTTATAATGTTGCCAGAGATTAATTCTTTCAGTTTTGTTATTTCTGTGAAAGTATTTATTTCATCTGCATTTTTGAAGGATATTTTCTCTGAGCATAGGCTTCTTGAATTTCAGTATTTTCCAGATGTTGCTTTACTGTCTTCTTGTTTGCATTGTTCGTGATGAGAAATCTGCTGTCATCCTTATCTTTCTTCCCTCTGTACTTTATATGTCTTCCCCTCCCCTCCCCATGGCTACTTCTGAGATTGTTCTCATTATTACTAGTATAGAAAACAATTGATTATGATGTGCTATAGTGTACTTTTCCTCATATGCTTTGTGTTTGGGGTTGGTTGAGCTTCATGGATCTTGAGTTTATAGTTTACATCAAATTTAGAAAAATTTAAGCTATTATTTCTTTAAATATTATTTGAGGATATCTATCTTCCCATCTCTCTCTTTTCCTTTAGGAACTCCAATTATATATTAGTCCTGTTCATTGTTTTAGTTTATTCTTTTTTTCTTTCTGTCTTTTATTTTGGATAGTTTCTATCACTATGTTTTCAGATTTACTAATTTTATACAATTTCTAATCTGCCGTTAATCTCATGCAATGTATTTTTCATTTTACAAATTGTAGTTTTTATCTTAAGATGTTCAATATGAGTTCGATATGTATTTTTTTTATATTGTTCATGATGCTACTTAAATTTTGAACATACGGAATACAGTTGTAATTGTTTTAATGTCTTCTAATTCTAACATATGTGTCATGTTTCCATTGGACTGATTTTTCTCCTCATTTTGGGTTTCATTTTCATGGTTCTCTAGCTTTGTGATTTATTTTTCCTTGGATGACAAGTTCTGTAAATTTTACTTTTGGTCCAAGATAGTTTTGCACACTTAAAATAGTCTCGAACTTTGTTCTTGAACATATTAAGTTACCTTGAAATGTTTGGTCCTTGTGGGTCTTACTTTCAATCTTTGTTAGGATGGACTAGACCAGTGCTTGGTCGAGCACTAATTACTCTTCATCACTGAGGAGAGATCCTTCATAATACTCTACCAAAGATCCATGAATTAGCACATTTCCTAATCTGGTTGGTGGTAAAAGGAACTATTCCTTGTCTTTGTGATTTTCTGGGTATATCTTTCCCCAGGCTCAGATGTTTTTCTCCCATGCCTGTACTTATTAGTATTCAGTTGAATCCTCAAGAGGAAACCTCTAAGATATGTGAAGATTTATTTTTGTGCAGTTCACTCCTGTTTAGTATTCTGTCCTGTGAATCCTAGTCACCTTGTTCTCCTGACTTGTGGCTCTGTTTCTTTTACTCAGAGAGTCTGCCAAACTCTATCTGAGTTCCTTCTTCCTGCACCACATCCTGGAACCTCTCAAGTCAGTAAACTGGACCAATTTCACACTTAATTTGTTTTCTGTCTATCAGGGGCAACCATTGTTTATTACCCACTGTCTAGTGATTTGAAAATTATTGCTTCATGTTTTTTATTTTGTTTACAGTTTTTGTTTTAAAAAGGAAGGTAAATCCAGTCATTGTTACACACCTTGGTTAGAAGTAGAAGTACTGGTATAATAATATTAAGAAAATTAAAATAATATTAAGAAAAATAAAAGTATTATTTAGAATAAGTAAAATTATTACATAAAAATTAAAGAAAGATTATTTCAAGAAATATAAAATTCAGAATATCAAGGAATTGCCAAAATAGAGTTCAAGTTCCACAATACAATAGATTTAAAAATCATTAACAAAAAAATAGGCTCACAGAATCTCACAAAATATTGGTACATGATCTAGGAATATGAGCATAGAGACATATGTTTAAGGATGAAAGGATTAATAGTAAAAATATACAATGTTCATTGCAGCATTATTAACAGTAGTCAAGATATGAAGGCTACCTGTGTGTCCATCAATGGATTAATGGATAAAGAAAAGATGGCACTTACATACAATAGAATATTACACAGCCATAAAAAAGAATGCCATCTGCAAAAACCATGGATAGACCTAGAAGGTGCTGAGTTGAGTAAGTCAGACCGAGAAAGACACATGCTGTATGATTTCACTTACATGTGGAATCTTAAGAACAAAATAAACAAACAAAACAGAAACAAACTCATACAGAGAATATTTTGATGGTTGCCAGATGGGAGCAGGTTTGGGAGTGGGTAAAAAAGAAGAAGGTATTAAGAAGTACAAATTGATGGTTACAAAATAGTTATGAGGATATAAAGTATAGCATAAGAAATGTAGTCAATACTATTGTAATAATTATGTACGGTGTCAGATGGGTACTAGATTTATCAGTGATCACCTTATAAGTTATATAAATGTCTAATTGCTATGTTGTACAACTGCAACTAATATAATATCATATGCCAACTGTAATTTAAGAATTAAAAAAATTATTAAAACCTAAAAAAATTTAGAATGGTAGAACAGTGATTGTTTTTAACTGTGTTGGAAGCTAAAGATGCAAAGTTCCCAACAGTCATGGGGACTTAAAGTACAGCATAAGTAATATAGACGATAATATTATAATAACTATGTATGGTGCCAGTTGAGTATTAGACTTATGGGGGATCATTTTGTTAGGTATATAAATGTCTAATCACTATATTGTATATCTAAAACTAATTAATACTGTATGTCAACTATAATTGAAAAATAAATTTTAAAAGAGAATATACAAAGAATTTGTATAAATTGATATTAAAGTCATATAAAAACAGGCATAAGATTTAGCAGATATCTCATAAAGGAAGAAATTCAAATAACCAATAAATGTAAAAATATGCTTAGTTTCATGTTAATTTGGGAAATGCAAATTAGAGCAATGGTGATTCTGTGGTGTATCTAGCATATTTGACACATGGAATATATATTTTTTAATGTCTCCTCCTCTATATGACATAATTATTTTCAATAGCAATCATGAAATAAGGTTATATGTGATGTTGAAGGCATTACATATTTCAAAATAGATATAGATGTTTATTCACTGTGCCTTCTCTGGTATTTTTTGAAAATTGTTCTTTGTTAAGCTTTGCTAGGTCAATATAATTTTATGTTGGTTCTCCACTTCAAATTTCTTTACAAAATTCAGAATAATTATGAATAAATACTGTCATTGTTTCTAGTTCCTCCATATTCCTGCCAGACAATAAAAGCACAACTATTTATTCTATATGTTTATCTCTACTTAATAGTTTAAACTTTGAATCTTTGCTAATCGTCTGACAAAATAATATTTAATGTGCATAACCGTCTAATATGTTAATTTTAATAAAACCTATGTTTCTTAATTTATATTTTAGTTTTAAAACAATTAAAATGAATAAATTTCAATTTTAAGATATCGTTCAAATTCAGTAAGGCATTCCATATACAAACCAAAATTTGCACTTACCAAGCAAAAATATTAGATCTTATAGTTTACATTATTTTATTGTTTTAAATATTAAACACAAGTAAATACTCCAAGTGGTCACATTGCATAACAAAACTAAAATCACTCAAATTCTTTTTCTTTGCTTTACCCTTCACTGTACTATCCCTGTTTATTTCAAATATACTGTTTAAACATGAGAATATGGAGTGCCACAGGGTTTGGAGATATGATTTGTACAGAAGCCAAAGCAAACATTCAGGCCATTATAAACTTACTCTTGCAATGAAGATGGGTAGCTAAATCCACGTGTTTTCAGGACCAACAGTATAACTGAGATTTCCCCAATTTAAATTTCATGTAAAATGTAAAGTTTATTAAAAGACAAAGAATAAAAAATGTGCTAATTTTAAGCTTAAATAATATATTATTTAATTTCAACAATAACTGTCACAGGATAGATTTCCTCACCTGGAGAAATAGAGTGGATATTGGTATTTCTTTGGAAATAATCCAAAGCTGTGTTCGAAAGTCTATGAATACCAGGTGTTAGGTAGATGACTAGTCTGAGAAGGGTAGTTCCAAAGCCAAAAGGGACATGCATACCTGGGTCATCAGGGCAGTGGTGTCAGTGAGCAACAATAGTCATGGCTATGATGAGAGAATGACTCAGGCAGAGATAGCTGTAAAGTAATTAGCGCATTTAAAAAGCCATTTAGGCATCTACTTATGTGACATATCCAGGTGAGGGAGGCCAGCATTCTTATTCTCAGGGATACATATTTGAACTGGATTATGAAAGAAAATTACTTTAAATTTAAGAAGATACAATTAACCTGAAGACCTTGGTTATGGTAAGATATTGTTGAGGGGTATGACTTAAAGAAATTCAGAACACATTAGGCATATGGCTAAAACAACAGAGCAGCCCCATCTCCATGGGTGAATTTCAACTTATGGGGCAACAAAGCATCGTGAAGACTAAATTCAAAGCTGACTCATAGTTTTTCGGATGAAGACTTTACAAAAGCCCCACCACTATGTGCACACACATGAAATGGCTATTTCTTTGCTTTAAGATATTTGGAAATAATCTTTTCCATTTAGATACTGGAGGCAGATGCTAGAGCAAACTTCGTGTGAGTACCAGTCACAGGCTTCTGATGGACTTCTACTGCTTTGGTGTGGAAAAAACAGAAGAGAAGCCCTTTCCTGAGGAGTTTGGGGACCATCAAATTCAAGGAGGTAGGCTTGGGGCATGAAATAGAAGGCAAAGCCAGGACGACTTGGAACCAGGGAGAATTATGTATAGGGCTATATATGTAGGAGCGTGTAAGGGTTAGAGTAGAGTAAGAGATACTGGAAGCGAGAGCAAGAAAATAGACACGAGGAAGAAGGAGGGATGCTGGGGAGCAGTTGGACACCTGGGTCCAGGAGTGCAGACACGGCTGAGTTCAGTGACATCCTCTTAGAGATGAAGATCTCTGAGCTGAGATACCGCTAAGGCCCAGGGCAATCTGGAGAAGATGGCAGCCAATGAGGAGCACAAACAGGTAGACAGAAGTTGGACAGGGCCCCAGTGCATGGGTAGCTTCTTTCTCTGTTGACTGCATTGTGGATCTTTCTTCACCACTTTTATTTTCTCATTGTGCTTGTCATAACCTGACCTATTATTTTTTTCTCCTTATTTATCCAACAAAGCAAGCAGGAGTTTTGTTTGTTTCTTTGTTTGTTTGTTTTGCTTTTGTTTTGATAAATTTTGTTTATGGTTATATCCCCAACATCTAATGAAACAGTGCTTGATATTTGTTGAAGAAATAAATAAACACATAATATGGTAACTGGAGATATCTCATAGCTCAGCTAGGGAAGAGGCTGAAAACCTAAAGAAAAGCTCAGAGTCATTCATATTTTACATTGCAGTTGAGGGTACTTTGTTGTTTTGTCTTCTCCGTATTCCTGACAAAAGAATCTAAAATTAGTCAGTAAATAGGTAAAAGAAACCATAAAGAGTTTAGGAAGTAGTGGAGAGACCACATTAAGGGCATAAGATGTATTAGGACCTGGACATCTTTTTATTAGTATCGAAACAGCAACTTCCTCCAGGAGGCGGTAGCAGGGTTTTAGCTTTATTCTTTTGACTTCTAATTTTAGTGTCTTCATCTCCTTGACTGGGCAAGGTATCCAGTATGGTGCATGCAGTACTAGTACAATACATAGAATCAGCAAGACACAAACCCAAGTCACAGATCTGCCCATTCAATAGCTGTGTGACCTCAGGTAAGTCACATAGTCCCTCTGGGCTTCAGTGTTTTTTGTTTTTTTTTTTCTTTTCTTTTTGACAGTTTAAGGTGTTGCACCAATTAGCCTGTATGGTCATCTTTTTCCCCAGTGAAGGAGACATTGTCCTGTGTATAAACCCTATTTTCCTGGAAGAAAATTTGATGGTAACTTAAAGGCAGTCATCTTCATGCCTGGAATAGGAATGGGGATATTGTCATATGACAGTTGTAAGAACTAAATGTGATCAAATGTACTGTCACAAATGAAAGTATCTAGCACAGAACTTGACATAATGAAGGGGCTTAATATCCAGTAAGGGCCAAATTGTCAAGGAAATGAGTCATATTGGCACAGGCCCCCTGAGCAGAGTGACCACACTGTGACTGCTGCTCCCAAGCCAGAATGCTGGCCTGGTTCAGGGCATGTATGTGGCATGCCCTGGCAGAGAAGGTGTACACCAGAGAGACTCCTCTGAGACCTCTGGCCAAGGGCTGTCCACAGTCAGTAAGACACAACTCTCTGAAGTGTTGAACTTCAGATCCAATTTTTAAATAGTTCTTCAGCATATAAAAAAGTGTTCCAAGGCAGGAAATGTTGGTAAAGGTAAAGAAGAGAGAGACAGGAAAAGCATCTTTGAAATCATGTTAAATAAACAAGAATAGAATTCAGAGAAATAAATTTCTATCAAAAACCATTCAAGAAACATGATGTGAATTGGCCATGCCTTGTTTTGTTTCTTGTTCAATTGAAAAGTTGATCAGATCACTGCTTCTGTCTAATCGAAAACAAGATGTACACCTGGGAAAGAGGAGCAGCCTGCTGGTGAGTGAAATGTTTTAAAATAGGGGTTTGATTGTGATCAGTTTGCCTTGCAGTGCTTCAGGGCGAGTGTACGCCTACCCCCTACAATGGCCACGGCTTTACTCTGCTAGCCTGGCATGATTAATATTTGAGGTCAGAGTCTGGTCTGTAGAATTCTAACCCAGCTTCACATTAGCAATTTTAAGACTCCAGGCAAATGAATACTCATGTGCATGCACGGGTTAGATATGCACATGAGTGCTCCAGAAATGAAGGTAAAGCGGCATAGAAGGATTAATGTTTGTAACCTCAAAGTCAAGGGTATTCAAAGCCAAGCTCCCAAGAGCTGTGGTGAGTCACTGGGGCAGCACAGGATTAAGATACATGAGATAGCCCTCACCCAGGAATACAAAATAGCACTTTCAGCCTAGGCAACCTGGGAAAAATTTATGCTGGAATGAGATGATTCCAGCTGATTCTCCCCAAGCATCCCAACAAATAAGAGATGTATTCACCCAAGTAGAGACTTGTTCTGGGAGTAGCTGGATGCTACTTCTGGGAGTTGCTGGTGGAGACCATTTTGCAGTCTCATAATTCAGAATATTGGCAAGAGTAGACAGTGATGTTTTCTTCTCTTTCCTAGAAATGCTTTCCTTTTTAAACAAAGCCTCTATTAATCAGAACTTCAGATCACACATGGCAATCAATTGAAGCTGTTTAGGGCATTTACAGTAATTGATCTGCAACAAGTTCTTCACAAGTGGATTGCATTATACATACACATGTACTTTTCAAAGAATTCAAAAGGCATTAGGATGTTCTCAACTCTTATCTGATCATCTGAGGGCCATTGACTAGATATGATCATCAGAAAAGAGTTGGGTTAGCAGCAGGGAGAGTTTTGATAAGAAATAAAAAAGAAGTTCCTCTGAATGAGGGAACTTGCATATCCTGGAAACAGTTGCTGAGGAAGGCTGAACAAACTTCATCATCATAATCAGGAAAATTGCCACAATGTACCAGATATTTCACATACAGTTGTTATATCATTTAAGGCTCACAAAACCAAGTAAAGATTTTAATACTCTTCATTTTGAGATTGGAAACAGGCCACACATTTAAGTATATTGCCCAGGTTAGCACAATAAGGGCCAGAATTACGATTTGGATCCAAGTCCAAGTCGAAAATCCATGTGCTTTAAGGCCCATTTAGCATGCCGCAGTGCCTCTCATCTAAACAGTTGAATATCTATCTCCCAGAAGATTTTAGAATAGGTCTGTTTGGAGGCTGGGGACGTGAAAGATAAACATTTTTGATCATATCAAGCTGTGAATTTGTAAGTCTTCCCTTCTGGATCGTGATGTGGTGTCTTTGATGGAAGAAAGACAAAAGCTGGTAGGTACAAAGCCTTGAAAATAAGAATTGAGGAGATGGAGAGCCTGGGGAGGTGGTGAACTGATAAAGCAGTGGCACATCTAAGTGAGTGTGTATTTGAGCAGCAGGAAGAATGTAAGGGAGCCATTAGTCCAGATCGACTCAGATTCAGGGAGAGCGGTGAGAGCTCAGGCAGAAAGTTGGTCACAGTCAGTATGGGGGATACAAATGGCTTGATCTTATAACCTTGTTGTTTTTTCTAGTATTTAGTGGTAAACCACTCTGGTCACCTTTCCTGGACTATTTAGAATAGGTTCCCCAGCTGAACGTTCTTGTCCCTTAGAGACAATGCTATAGTCCTTGTTGTAATATTAGCTCGCTGATTAATAATTTATTTAATCGAGGATCAGATTATTTATACATAATCACCCTATGTTACAACTTAGGATATAGAAAACTGATTCAAACTCAAGGCCTCTGATGTCAGAGCCTACGGTTTAACCACTGCATCTTGGTAATGGCTTTCTCTGTAGTGAAGAGCTGATTGTCATAGATCGACTCCTTACAGGGTTAAGTCAAATCTCTTTCCGCCTTCGGCATCTGTGTCTTTAAAAGAAAACCAATTAAAAAAGAAGCATGAAACTAAAAATGGACCATAGACTTAAGAACATAATTTAAAACTATAAAACTTCCAGAAGAAACATAGGAGAAAATCTTTGTGACCTTGGGTTAAACAAAGATTCCTTAGATATGGCATCAAAAACATGATCTATGAAAGAACACATTGATAAATTGGACCTTTTAAAAGTTGAAAACTTCTGTTCTTCAAGAGCTATTGTTTAAAGAATGAAAACATAAGCCACAGAATAATATTTGCAAAATGCAAAGGTTTTGAATCAAAATACATAAAAGCTTTCCAAACTCAATAGTAAGAAAACAAACCAGCCTTAAAAAAAAGTGGGTAAAAGATTTAAAACTTTACCAACAAGTTATGCATATAGCAAATAAAGAGATAAGATGCTTAATGCTGTTAGTCCCTTAAAACATTAGGGAAAATGTAAGTTAAAACCACAGCTGAATGCTACACAATTATAGAATAATTAAAGTCTAAAATGGGGACAAAACTAACAATTCCAAGTGCCAGTAAGGATGCAAAGCAACAGGAACCCGCAATGCAAATGGATATAACTATTATGGAAAACAGTTTTGCAACTTCTTATGAAAGTAAACATACTCTTACCATAGGACCCAGCAAGCCTACTCTTAGGTATTTACCTAAGAAAAATGAAAACTTAGGTTAATACAAAAATTTGTATATGAACATTTGTAGCAGCTTTATTCGTAACCCCCTCAAACTTGAAATGAGCCAAACTCCCTTGAATTGGTGAATAGAAAGACTATGGTACATGCATGCACTAGATTACTATCCGGTATAGAAAGGAATGAACTACTGACACATGCAGTAACATGGATGAATCTCAAGTGCTAAGAGAAAGAAGTTAAAATTTAAAAGTTACATACAGAATAATTCTAATTATTTGATGTTATGGGAAAGGTAAACCTACAGGGACAGAGAACAGATCAGTATTTGGTGGGCCTGAGGTGGGGTGAGGGGTTGACTACAGACGGGGATGGGAGAATTTTTTGTTCCTATGAAAATGTTTATCTTGACTGTGGTTGCAGTTATACAACTGTCATAACATAGAATGGGCCCCCTAAAAATGAATTGTACCTCAATAAGGAAAAAAAAAGGAAGAGGAGGAAAAGGAGCAGCATGAAACCAAAAATACACACTTAGTTCTGAGCAGAATGAGACTTATCATCACAGGTTGGATTCTGAGACAATTGGGTGGGGGCTGAGCCAGAATTGCCACCATATATGAGGCAGGCTCCTCCTTCTCACTAGGATTTCCTTTTGCCTCACCCCCAAAATCTTAATTCATTTAGGTTGTCAAAAAAGAGAATTTCAGAGAAAATGTAGAGAGAAGCCATCAGCTAATTCAAGGCATTACTGCTTCACTACCTGCATTAATGGCTGGTCGTGGAGGGGAGAGTTATATAGTCTCCCTGACATTTGCTTTATAGATAGAACTGGGCTTCTAGGACCCGCACTGGCAAGAGGAAGAAATAAATGTCCACAAGCCTGGCATAATAGATTCCCTATAACTTAAAGAAATGGCCTCTAAATGATCCATCCTCTATGCTAGGCAAATGCCATTTCTTTTTCTTTTATAGCTTTTGCCTTTTCTGCTGAAAGGACACTTGGTACTCTTTCCTTTCTAGTTACCATATGAGTAGGTGACCAAGAGAGGAGATCATTCTAGGTATCGCCGATGGGTAATGTAGACAAGGTGTGGAAACATCTTTGCAGCCACTGGAAAGGGTACAGATCCACAGGAAATGGAGAGATGAAATGAGTGGAAAATAAAAATGTTCGGTTTTTTTTTTTTGGAGCTAGAGGAGAAAGTGGGCTTAGGTCTAGAAAAACATGGCCTGAGGATCATAGGTTTGCTAAGGTACTCTGAGGTAAAATTCCTGGATGTCCCTGCCAATTTGGTCATTTGGCATCCTTGAGAGGCAGAGGGGAAATTATGCTTTTGAAGAGACAGCGTAAATAGCTAAAAGTTGGGTCTCTGCAGTCAGAAAGATATGAGTTCAAGTCTTGGTGTCCCTGCTTCCGTGTAACTGCTCTGAGCCCTGGTTTCTCCACTGGTGGGAATACAATAGTATGTACATTCTAGAGCTGTTGTGGGCATAGACCATGAGTACAAAAATCTTAGCACAGTGCCAGGCACATGACCAGGCTCAATAGCCACTTAAAATATTTTCAACATCTTGTTTTATCTTGACTGTGTCCGTTGTTGCACATGAAATGTAAGGCTAAACCACTACTCAGGTCCTCCAGGTCATATATGCAGCTGACCTGAATAACCCCCACCACAGCCTCCTTTTCTTTTCTTTTCCTCTGTCACTAGTATGTTTTGGATTTAACTTATATACGTAAACAGTTGGGAAATACAATCAGTGTCTAAATGGTCAAAGTATAAGCTGTGTTCTGATGTTTCTGAGTCTGGGCAATGAAAGAAGGTGTGGAAAGTATTAGTTTTCAAACCAGACTGCCACAAGAAACTTTCTAAAGTTTCTAAAGGTGGCTGGCTCCTGAGAGGTCAGAGTGGTCAGTAATACCTTGAGTCCGCACCTAGATTCTCTTGGAAGCTGTAAGGATCAGGATGTTTAGATATGAGTTTAGGATAGAAGACTATAGAGCTCGAATTTCCAAACTCCGTGCCAAGATGCCCTAGGGGGCTTCAGTAAACTCACAGAGATATCACACGATATTTCCAAATATCTAGGCAAATACAGTAATGCTCAACGTTTATTAGACACTGTAAAATGGTGGCTTGTGGTAGTCTAACTTCGAGCATTTTTAATTCATTTAGTTCACATTTAGTAAATACATATTTAATAAATAGATCTGCTAAGTATTTCTTTGGGCCTACGGGTACTGCAAAGAAACTTACTAAGCCTTGAAAGGTGCCATGAGTGGAAAAAGCTTGGGAGCCTCTGCTATAAAGTATCCTGAAGATGCTGCAGTACATAGTGGCTCTTAGCTGTACCTGGCCCAATGCCTGGGAATGGCTAAGTATGAGTAAGCTAGAGAACCACAGCATGTTAGAGGTAGAAAATATCTTTAAAATCATTCAGGTTAGCACCCTCATTTTATAAACAGGCAACCTGAGACCTTGAGAGGACTCGCCCAAGCATATTTTCTTGTGTCTGGGTTATAGGGGGAGGGAGTAGGGAAGAGCAGATGTGTGTGAAGGGGACAGTAGTGGAGAGGTATAACCTCTAGGGAAGCAAACAGCTAACTCAAGAAACACTTGCTTCCTCCTCTCTACCTTTAGGTGAGTGGGCAGTGAATAAAGAGTAGCTTGAGGGGTCTTCAAGGGTGTCTTAACACAGGTATTCCTTAATTCTTCACAAGAGATGGAAGAAATCAGCAGCAGAATTCTGGCTTGTGGAGACCATGTGGCTGTGTTCCAGTGTCTGGCTCTAAAAGGCTCTTGCCTGTTTGTTCCTCAAGGGTAGGCTGGAACATCCTTATCGCTAGAAATCATCTCTATCTAAATTAAATCTTCCCCAGTCTCAAAAAGGCAGGGCTAGGATCTGGGAGGGGAGTGGTGTGGGTTTTGTATTCTTGCGTGCTTTGCATTAAATCAACACCAATATCAGCAGTGCATCCCTGAACAGAAGTGTCAGGGTCTGTTTGAGAAAGGGGAGGTAAGGAAGGTGCATGGTGAACAAGGCAAAAGATTCGGAGCCCTGGGACAAATTGTCTAGGTCAGGTGTGGAGGCTCTGTAATTTACCTAAATGCTATCAAATAGGCTACCTGTCAGATAATGCAAACTCAATTATATCAGAAGGGATTCTAGAGGTCAACTGAGCTTGAGCTGGTTATCGGTTGGCAAGCTACAAAGAAACATCCAGAGAAATTACTAATGAAAGGGAGCTATGTAAAGCTCTACTCAGCCACCTACAGATGAGGACATGGAAGAGAAGCATTTAGGAAACTTCAGGGTTTACAGGAGGCAGCCTGTTGTAGCAGAAATAGTGCTGGATTAGGAGTTAGGCATTCTGGGTGTTAGTCCCGCCTGGATGCTAATTAGCTGTGTGACCTCTGGTAACTCATTTTGCTTTTCTAGACGTCAGCTCCCCATCCACCCACGCACAGGGTGGCTGAGAGGCCAGGGTGACATAATAAATGCGACTATTTATCAAGTGCTTTCTAAGTGCCAAGAGCTGTTTTAAGCACCACACATACTTTATCTCATTTAACCCTCACCTTCCCTATCTGAGGCAGAGATTAATATAATCTATAATCAAAGGTGGAGACTGAGTGTGGGTGAGCTCAGAATATGAGCTTCTATCCACCATGGCAGAGTTGGGAGTCTTGAGCATTGAGAAGATTTTGATCTAGTAGACCTGGCGTAGGGTCCACACATTTGCAGGTTTTATAAATGCCTGGGTAATTTTGATGTGAATGACCCATGAATTTCGGTTTGAAAAACACTTCCCTAAGCCACAGTACTTCCCTTCCACTGCAGAAACACAAAGTGGCATTCACATATGAGAGATGTTGACAAGAAAGCACCTTGGAGATCAGAGACAAATGTAAGTTGTGAGAAGAACTTTAAAGGAACGAGTGGTTTCCTAGGCTCCCAAGTCTGTCATCCCTGGCAGCCTGCAAATTGTGAGGTAAATCTAAAATGACAGCCTGATGGGTGGGCAATTCTAAACAAGAAGGTAAGTAGAGGGGTATATTGAGAGAAGACTGGGCCCATTGGCCCTACCCACTCTATCTGTCATTAACTGGGCCATCTCACATGTGCATAGCATTCTAGAATTTTTGCCTTTGATATCTTATTCAATCTTTTCACAAAACTTTATAACATGCATGTAGCTTTCCTTTTTATACACCAGAAAACTGAAGCTCAGAAAGGTCCCATGCCTAACCTAAGAGGTCTCACAGCTGGTAAGTGGCAGATGTGGTCTGGAAGCCTGGTCTCCTTTCATTGAGTCAAGCGCTCTTTCGGTACCTCGTGGCTGTTTACCAGTGACCCAGCAGATACCCAGAACCACCACAGGCACGACGAACAAGAGAAGAAATGAAGACGGCATCCTCAACCTTAAATAGTTTGCAGTTGCATTGGATGACAAGAGTATTATGTCTAGAGGATAATGCAGAATGGTATGACTGACCCAAAGAGAGTCAAGAACAAGCTCAGCCACAACCTTGCCTATCAGGGCAGTTGTCTGTGTTTGTGACTCAGAGAAAAACACACAAGTATGTGGGCTGCACACACTCAAAAGCAATATTTCCTTAGGCCAGATATGATTTGGCACCCATTTGCTCGTGGTCCTTCCTTGGATCCCCCTGCTCTTAGAATCATGTCCAGAACCCACCCCTCCCTCCAGCCTCATCTTGTGCCATACTCCCTACCTCTCTGCTCCTGTTTCCCTAGAATACTTCTTCCCTTCCCACACCTGCCACTCCTGTCTTCTCTCAATGGGAAACTTTCCCATCCTCTAGGTCTCAACTTAACCTTCTTTCCTCAAAGAATCCTTTCTTGCCTTCTCAACTATTGGATGCCCAGATAGCATCCTGGGCTTTTTCTTTGAAGCACTCACTGCAAATCTAATTGGTATTTAATATTTGTCTTCCTTACTACATTATAAGCTCAAATATTGTACCTATTACATTCACCACTATATCCCTAGTATCTGGTGACCTGCATATAGTTAAGGATTCAAATATCCCAATGCACAAATGAATGAACTAATAAATAGATGGATAGGCAGATAGTTTAAAGATGGAATAAGTTATAGAAACTGTGAGATCTGTGTTTTGTGGTTGTGGTCCAGTACACCATGCTCATTTCAGTTCAGTGGATCTTTACTGGTACTGTGCTAGGCAAGGAACAAAAGGGTGAATAAGATCTGGCTCTTTGCAGTCATGCTAAGAAAAAGGAGAGGTGCAAACGAATGACAGCGGCATAGGTGGCTTCCTTTTGGAAAACTGCTATATTTCACTTTCCAAAGGTTACAATCCAGAGTCATGTCCCCATGGTTAAGAGTTCTTTCCAATGGTCTTAAAAATATGATGGGGAAAAGGAAGATGAGGTCCTAAGAGAGGGAGGGTATGGAGAGTGACAAAGCTTCCAAAACCAGAGGAAGTTCCCATAATACCTAGCACCTAATAATCGTACATTAGCAGCATCTTCACCACCCAGAATCTGTTGGAAGTACATGTCCTCAGGCCCCACCATAGATCTGCCAAGTTAGAAGAAGTGGTGCTGGAGCTAGCTGGTATAAGCTTGAGGGCAGATTGTGTATCTCTTCTCAATTTCACTGTCTTGAAATTGACTATTTTGGGAGTATTTACACCACAGAAATTGGTAATTGCAAATCACATCTTCTCTTCCATATATCAGAACACCAGAAATCCATGTTTTAACAATCCCTCCAGGGGATTCTGATACCTTCTAGTTCTCCCTCCCCTGATGCAAAGCAATCCAAAATTCAGGCTTGTGCATTCATGAGCCTGAACTTGTATGGCTCCAGGTACTGTTTGTTCCTAGTTGTGATAAGAATATTACCAAGGGAACAACTGTTTCTCCTCCAGGGATCCCATCCCCCCATGTGGAGGGAGGAGACTGAGGGTGAGAAGTGACCGGAGAATTGCTGTTTTCTCCCCACACCCAGCATTGTTGAAAAGAGAGCTGATTTGCAAACAACGATTTCATAGCTGTGAATCTCAGCAGGCTAAAAACAGCCTCATTCTGACTACATAGTAAATTGAGGGCCCCTTTTTTTTGGAGAGAATTCAGAACCACCCTGGATGAGTGATTTATTGAAATAGCCAAATCCAGATTTCTGCCCGTATCTGCACAGTATGCATCACACACCTGCACGTGGTCCCTCAAGATGCATTCACAGGCATTAAGGGGGGAGAAGAAGAACACAGAAGTAAACGAAGTTGCTCTGAGCAGTTACATTTCCCGCTACTGTGGGGGGTGCAGGTGGGGGGTAGAAAGGGCTTCATTTTTTAAAAGAAATAATGCTTCGAATGTTTAATCTGATGTATTGTCCACTGAACCAGGTATATTGGTTAATGAACCAGACAGTACCCCTAATGAATCAAGCAGATCACCTGCTGAAAACATTGCCTAGACTAATTCATTCCTCAGCTGTGTTCCAACTTCTGAAGGCAGGGGTTTAATCTGGGCCTTGTTTCTAGTTCCAACCAAGGCTTCCAGGAATTTGGTTGACCACATGTAAGGAACTTCTCATCACTTGCTGCCATAAATAATATTTTGTTACCATGAAATAGAAAGGGATATCCATGTCATTGATTTTATGCTTAAATACCTGACATTTAGTTGATCCTTGATAAATGTTTATTAAATAAATGGATATAGAAGTTGAATAAATGAATGAATGAGTGAATGAATGAACAAAGGTTTTTAAAATATGGACTTGTAGATTTTACTTTTATTTGCAAGTCTGACTTAGATTTTCTCTATGGTCATTATGGTCATTGCTGTTTCTTCATTAACTACTGTTGATTGATCAGGCTGAGGATTTGAAATGCGCAGGGCCTGAGCTTTCCATTTTTGTCCCAGAGGAGACAAAGGTGAGTTCACTGAGTTGGGAAAGGCAGTTGTGCCCATTCAGTTACATGAGCCATCAGGCCATACTGCTTCTGGCTGTGAAAAGAGGTCCATAGTGCACCTCCTTATCCCAAGGAACACCATACTCTCTGAGATGCCTAAAAATATCCTTATAGCTCTTAGGAAGTTAGGAACACAAAGCTCAAACTGAGCACATACTCTAGCTGGATATTATACTATATCTTCACATAAATTAGCTCATTTAATCCTCTCAACAACCTTGTGTAAAATATGGATTTTATTAACCCATTTTACAGAGGAGGAAATGGGGAGAAGATTAAGTAATTTGCTCAAGATCACATAGGTCAATAATGGTAGGGCCGTCATCTGGTTTCATGTTCTTTTGTTTTCTAAATATCTCTTTGGGCCTTGAGAATTCCAACTATGGCAAAAATAACAACAACAACAAAAAACTAATATATATAGCTGTGTAAAGATGTGAGAAAACAAAACTTGAATATTTTGTGAAGCATCAGAAAAGACATGTTACTGTTGCCTAAGTGACGAGAGAGGAAGGGTTGCTAGAGCTTTTTCAGCAAATGATACCAATTCCCAAGTTCACAGGCACCTACTGATGGGCCAAATGTCTGCCTGCTGTGGGGCTTTCCTCCTTGCCTTATACCAACTGTAAGCAATTTTCCCAGTTGCCTGAAATGGTTGCAAATCCCATTATAATGACTATCACTAGCAGCTAACAGTTATTGAGTACTCAGCTATGTCAATTGCTTCAGACCATAAATTTTCTTTTAAAATGATTGAAATGAGAAAATGCAGTCTTTCATCTTCATTTATTTGTGCAAATCCAAAGTTCCCATTTGCTATCATGATCCTTCTGTGGAAGAAATTCCTTTACATTTCTGTAGTGCAGTTCTGCTTCCCATGCATTCTCTGTTTCGGTTTGCCTTAAAAATCCTATTTTGTATTCATTTTAAAAAGATGTTTTCACTGGTATAGAATTATTCACTGGTTATTTTGGCTGCTTGTTCAATTAATTACTGAGAAAATGTAAAAATTTCTAATTATGATTGTGGATTTGTCTATTTCAACATAATTCTGTCAATTTTTTGTTTCATGTTGTTTCCAAGATTTGTTATTAGGCATATACACATTTACAATTGCCATGTTTTATAGTAAATGGACCCTGCATATATTTGAAAGTTGCTGAGAGAGTTGATCCTGAAAGTTCTCATAACAAAGAAATACTTATTTTTGTAACTATATGAGATGATAGATGTTGAATAAACTTATTGTGGTAATCATTTCACAATATATTTATGTCCCGTCATTATACTGTACACGTTAAATGTACAGTGCTATATGTCAATTATATCTCAATAAAACAAAAACAAATAAAGAAAATATTGATCCTGTAAATTGACCCTTTTATCTAGAAAAAGACACTTTTTTGTGTGTTTCTAGTAATTCTCTTCAACTTGAAACTACTTTGTCTGATATTAATAAAGTCACACCTGTTCTCATACACTTAGGGTTTGCATGGTATGTTAGCTTTCTATTGCTGCACAATGATATTACCACATAGTTAGTGACAAAACAAAGCACATTGATTTTTCAGTTTCTGTGGGTCAAGAGTCTGGCCATGGCTTAGATTAGTTCTCTGCAAAGTTACAATCCCTATTATTGGTCAGCACTGGGCTCTCATCTCAAGGCTTGACTGAGGAAGGATCCACTTCCAAGCTCTTGTGGTTGTTAGAAGAATTCAGTTACTGATATCATGTTAAAGTGAGGGACTCAGTTTTGATTACACAGGATTATAAATATCAGGATCAGGGATCATGAGAGACAGACGCCTTAGAGTCTGTCCATTACAAATGATATAGATTTTCCCAGTTTTTACTTTTAACCTGTCTCTATGTTTAAAGTGCACTACTTATAATTAGCACATGGTTTAGTTTTGCTTTATTACAATCTGGCAAACTCTACATTTTAATTGGAGTGTTTAGTCCATTTAAATGTAATTTATTGTTATGTTTGTATTTGTCTGTCAATTTGTGTTTTTAAAATTTGTTTCTTGTACTTTTCTGTTATTCAATTCTCCATTTCCTAGTTATTTTTATAATTAAAGTGACTTTTTAGTATTCCATTTTATCTCCTCTATTAACTTTTACATTATGAGTTTTGGTATATTATTTGTGTATATAAATATATGATAGCCTAAGATATTATAATACATCTTTTTTATGTATCTGAGTCTATCTTTAAAAAATATTCTACTACTTCTTATACAATGTAAAAACCTTGGAACAATTTACTTCCAATTTCCATCCCTCTGCCTTTTGTGCTCTCTTTGTCATATGTTTTACTTTTATATAGCTTAAAATCCCACATTGTTATAATTTTTACTATAAATATCCAACCACTTGATATACTGTCATATCTACCATTTCTAGTGTTTTTTATTCCTTCTTGAGAAATCAGGTTTTATTCTGGTGCCATTTCCCTTCGACTTAAACCATTTTTAAGAATTATTTTTCATCATGCACATCTGCTGAAGCCAAATTATGTAAGTGTTTGTCTATTGGAACTTATCTTTATTTTACCTATATTTTTTGAAGGATATTTTCTGTGGGTATGGAATTCTAGATTGATAGTTTTATTTTATTTGTTTTTTTCCTTTCAGTACTCTAAAGTGTTATTACATCATCTTCTGGCCTGATGTGCACAACACAATAACTTATTTCAGATGAGAGGGCAGTTCTCATTCTTATTTATTTTCTCCTTCTGTATGTAATATGTCTTATTTTCTGTCTGCTTCCAAGTGTGATTAAATGTGGTTTTCTTTGTTTTTATTCTGCTTGGGTTCACTAAGCTACTTATAATTATGTTTTTTGTCTTTCATTCATTTTGGAAATTTTCAGTCTCTTCAAACATTTCTCCTGCCTCATTCTTTCTTTTCCTTCTGAGGCTCTAATTACATGTTAAGTTCATTTATTAATTTTCCACTGAGATCAGATCCTCTGTTCTTTTGGTTTACGATCTTTTTTTTCTCTTTATGTTTCATGTTGGATAATTTCTACTGACTTCTTATGGAGTTCATTGATTCTTTTCCTTGGTCTTGTTGATTGCCCATTGAAAGAATTCTTCATATCTTCTATTATATTTTTCATTCCTAACATTTCGATTAGGCTTTTTTTTCATAGAAAGTAGAAATGCCTGCAATGAGTTTCCCCCTCTGTACTTCCATGTTGTCCACATTTTCCATGCAATCGTGTAACATTGGTCGTAGTTCTTCTAAAGTTCCTCTCTCATAATTTCAATATCTAGACCACCTCTGTGACTCTATCGACTCTTTACTCTTTTGATAATAGGTCATATCTTCTGGTTTTCTGTGTATCTCACAGAGATTCCTTTTAATTTTTAATCTTGAAATAATTTAAAACTTGCAGAGAGTTGCAATATTATAGAGAGTTTTAGTGTACACCTTCATCCAGATTTCCCTAATGTTAGTATCCTAAGTAACCATACAGTAAAATGATCAAAACTAAGGAATTAACACTGATATAGTACTATTCATTATACTATAATCTTTGCTCAGGTTTCCCTAGTTTTTTTTTTTTTTATTAATATTGTTTTTCTGCTCCTCAATCCAACACCACATTGCATTTAGTTGTTATGTCTCCTAGTTTCTTCCCATCTGGCAAAGTTCCTAAGTCTTTCCTTTTCTTTCACAACTTTGACATTTCTTTCATGGTTTTTGATTGAATGTCAAATGTTATGAATAAAAATACAGTAGAAGTTGAAGTAAATAATGTTTACTTAAGGAATAGGACATCTTTTTTCTGTCAGGCTTTTGGTTTATGGGGTTGAGTCGATTCAGTCTGTAGGTGAGCTAAATCAGGACTTGGTTGTTACTTTCATTAGATTCAGTTTCTCACAGGTTTCAATTGATTTGAAGGCAGAATTAGACTTTTCCTTTTAGCAGGGCTTGGGATCTGAATCATTGGAGGGTTTATCTCAATTCTTCTGCTCTTTAGGTTTCAGTTGATTCTACGTATCTGCATTTCAAAGAGACTTCCACAGCTTTCTTGTCCTTACTCCCAGTAATCTACATGAACCTTAATAAAAGTCAATGGAAGAAAAGTTAGGGAGTAAGATCAGACTTTTTACTTCTATGGCTCCTATAGAGTTTAAACCATTATTCTTATCTGATTTTAATCCTTACAAATTCATTGAAGTTTTACCTGTTTTTCGTCTTATACATGTCTATTGTGTCTTCTTCCCTCCTCCATTATTCTGTAATGATGAAAACCATGACGGATCTCCTCTTTCCTAGGAGGGCTATGGATTTTCTGAATTTTAGTTCATTAGTTTTTTCGGTCCATCTTTGGCTCTTTGACTGGCTTAAACAATTATGATTACGTAGCTTATCCAGCTTGTTCTTTTTATTAGAGTGATAGCAATATCATCTTGTGATTTTCTATATCTCATATAGAAGTTGAAGTCAACCTTTGTTGTTTTAAGACTCTGAATTATTTTAACCACATAATTACTTGGAATATCTTGAATAATCCATTGGAGGTTTTCATATTTTGGCCATCTATATCTTTAATTCCTTTACCCACAAAACCAATTTCTCCTCTACATCACATCAACAAAAATCAATTATTTTACTAGCTTCCATAAGAAATCAACTCATGTTCAAACTTTTAGTAGGACTTCACTAATATTTTAAGTGGTCATTGAGAAGAGGGTCATTTTGTAGAACTTTGTCCTGCTGTCTTTCCTTCTCCATTCTCCTTTGCACTGCTCTCTGTTCTTCACTCCCTTACTCTTGACCTTACCATTGTGATGGCCTTAATTTCTTTCTCCATTATGCTGAGCAATTGATATTAGCTCACATTCCCACACTTGCATCCAACGTATCCAGTAAAACAAAAGATAATTACAAAATCTTCTTCTTGTTTTATTATAAAAGGAGTGGGTGTCTGTGTAACGTAAGGGATTGGATTATGTGACTCCTAAGACTCCTTCGACTCTGAGGCGGGGCAAAGAAAGATGAGAGTTGAAAAGGAAACTAATATTTTCTGCAATGCCGTCTATACATTCTGCGAAAATAGTAACATTCCTGAATACTTGCTTAAAGTTTGTTGTTTTCCAGGCACTCTACATAGTATTTACATGAATTATGTAATTTAATCTTATCTACAAGATAGATCTTAATATCTTTCCATTTTACAGAAGAGGAAAATTAGGTCTGGGAAGGTTAGGTTTCTTGTTCAAAGTCATCCACTTAATAATTGGTAGAGTGTAGAACAAGAATTGAACTCTGGATGGTCTGACCCAAGGACCTCAGTGTTTAATCACTACAGAAAATGCCAAGCACTTTTGTACTCTCTTTCACAATCCTAATAACTCTGTAAGAAAAGTATTTTTACCATCTCATTTTACCACTCAGAAAGCTCAGAAATGGTGAAACTGATTTGCTTTTGGTTGTACATCCAGTAAGTGGCAGGGAGCCAGGATAAGATCTAATAATGTGTAACACCTAGGTTCGGCTCTTTCCATGGTACCCTGGGCACTCTGGCTGGGTGGTGTTTACATAAGAGGTGGTGACCCTGCCTAGCCAGGAGGGAAAGCAGTTTACAAAGAAAGTGTGCCATGAGGGAAAAGATCAGAGACTCTGGCTTCTCCATCCCTGTAACTTTAATTCCCTATCAAAGCAGCAGTTTCTCTTCCTGTATCTCAAAGCTGGATGGCGGTTCTCATTCTTTGTGCCTCCCTTGGGACAGATCATTTGCCAACAGTGGCCATGGACCACAGGTGCAAGGAGCAGGAGATGTAAGAGAATTTGACTAAGTTGATACCAGGCATGTTTAGGCTAATGTAACCCTGAACCAGACCAGTGACTGTGGAATCAGCAGCTGAGTCTGCAGCAATGGTAGGTGAGAAACAGATGTACCTTGACTGGAGTCAGCACAACATCTGGCGAACCCAGCGCATTGCTTCATAATTAATCTTGGTGTTGAATTCAGTGACACGATGGGATTGAGAAATTGAGCAATTTGATTGGACACATTTTGATAGTTTAATTTTCAATAACACACGGTCAGAGCTTGTTCACATAATTACTAAATAGATTAATATGCCAATATCTCTGACCAGCTGGAAGGGAAAGATTCAGGCCTTCACAGATCTTTGATGGGCCTTTAAATTAAGGTTGATGTTCTGGAGAGAATCAAGGTGCAAGCTAGTGATGAAGGCTTTAGGAACAGCAACTTTATCATCACCCTGAAAAATAAACCCTTCATGAGTTGGCTGCCTGTGGAATGTCAATTTGTCTGTAGAAACACTGTTCCATGAGTTTCTAGAGTGTTGGGAAACCTGTCATCTCTTCCTAAGGTGTTTGACGTCACTAATACTATGCTCATAATAAAGGTCAAGAAAAACCATACAAATGAGTCAACAAGGGCCATAGAACATAGGATGGCACCAATTGTCCCAAGCCTCAGGGTCTCTTCTTTTAGGCTGTTTCAGACACAGTCTAGTTGCAGTTGTCTATAAGAACAGAAAGGAGAAAGTTAAATGTCTCCATTACTGTACTCTTCAGTCTGTAACTATAGCACACAGGAGTCAAAAAGCTGATGGTATTTTACCTTGTGGAAAGAAGAAGGCAAAGGTTTGTCACCGAGAGGGTTCAGGACCAGAACCAATGCAGGTTCAGTGAGACAGTAACACAAGCTAGAGGACTCTGCAGCTAGATGGCCTGAGTTTGTGATCAAAGAAGTAAGTTATTTAACAATGACAAGCCTCAGTCTTCTGATCTATAAAATGGAGTATTTCTAGTACCAATGTCATAGGTAAGGCCTATAAAATGCTTAGAATAGCAAGTGACACACTATACACCTTTATAATGTTCAACAGTTTAAAGAGGCATGATCCAGGAGAGCTATGGACTATTTTGGTTTAGGGACTAGGGGAAAGTGAGAGGGGCTGGTGGGAGGTGACGTTCTTTGCAGGGAGATGGAGTGAGGTGGTAGGTGTGAGCAGAGATTCATTTTAGAGAAAGCCGGGGGACTTTTGCCTATTCGCCTTTGTTCAGGGACAAGAAATTAACATTCAAGTCCCTCCAACCTGAGTTGGAGCATCTGCTCATTAACAGTTCTGGTCCATGGATCTAACAAGGGCAAACAGAGATGCTGGACTCCTTGAGGATAGAGGCTGGGTCTTATTTACCTAACCAGTGACTAGGACATAGCATAATATCAATGACTTTTTGTTGCATGGATGAAACATCCTAGTTGTCCATCACTCCCTGGCTTTCTTCCCCTTCCCTTTTCATTGGAAGGAGGAGCCAGCCCCAACCATTGCTTAATGAATGGCCATCATTTGTTTAGACAAATAGACTGTCTGAGCCTCACAGTTGGGCATGATCTGCAGGCCCAATTCCTCTCCACCTCCCCAGGAAAAAAGCATGAATGTGAACAGCCAAGCCCCAGGAAAAAAGTTCTTGCTTTGACTGGGTGGCACCTGCTGGCATCACAGGGGAGAGTGAGGGTGTCTCAGAGGGATGTGGTCTCCCTGGAGGTGCATGAGAAAGGATGAAGACAGTCCTCCCCAACCCAGGTCAAGCTGTCAGTGGAAGGTAGAACTGTTTTTTCTTTCTATTCCCTTTTCCTGTTGGCAATCAGGGCTAGAACCACTCAGCACTCACTGTTGTGGACACCTGTAAAGCTTTGAGGGGACAATGGCAAAAAAAGTGAAAACAAAATTAGACAGAGAATGAGGCTACCAAAAAAGAAAGATATGCAACACTATCCACTTCCGCCTGCAGCCTCCCCCTGCCTTCCTGCCCCGCCCCCACTGCCTTCCCCTTCTCTCTCTTTCTCACATATGCTTTGGAAATCAGGGGCTGTCGTCAAGGCCATTAGCCACATCTATTCTGGGGATGTACAGTACAAAGCTTAGACCTGGTATTTACTGCTGACTGACAAGTGAAACGTTTTAGCTGTCACTGGATGGAGATGTGACGAAGGCTGGAGAAAATCTGTTCTTGTTCTTCCATTTGTTAATTAAAAAAAAATGTTTTAAGTGAATTTGGTGCTTGGGAGAAGGAGCGTGATTGGCAGGCCCTGGGGGAGGGGGCTTTGAAAGAAATAGTGCTGAAATGGGGGTTGTCTCTTAAGAACCACTTATCGTCTGCCAGGTCTTTCATTTCTGCATCACCTGTTCAAGGCCTTGGCAGCCATATAATAATAATAACAATAATGACTGGGTGGATGATACCCGTGCGTCTGCCTCTGGAGAGGTCACGCTGCACAGGTGATCTAACCCTGGGGGAAGGATTTACTTTGTGAATTTCCACATATCTGTGAAAAGAGGGAAAAGTCATTTTCTTCCCTTGGCAGGAAATTTAATGCAATGGAACAAACATTTATTGATTTATTGAGCACCTACTATGTGAGAGGCTGTTCCCCTCGCTAAGTCAATAGGGTGCTCATGCCAAGCCAGGAAGATGTGGCCCAAAGCCTAGAAAATATGTAGGAAGGAAGGGAAAGGGAGAAATGTGTTGAGCAGCAGTGTATGGTAGTATCGGACCTTAGAGACAAGAGTCCTGGATTTGAATCTCATTTTGTCACTTACCAGACACATAATGTGGGGTACTCAGTCTCCTCAGCCAGGGATGGGCATAGTCATAGCTACTTGGTAGAAATAATATGCATACAGCATCTGCAGGGAGTCACTGCTCAGTAAATTGGTGCCGTTATTGTGTATACCATATGCCAGTGCCAACTCGCCCCAGAAAGTTGGCTAGGAAATCCAGCCTTCTGCTCAAAGAAGTATCCCTCTCCTGCAGCTTTGGTGGGTCTCTAAGTGCTGCCCGCTGCACACGCGGGTGAGCGACCTCATCTCTGAGGTCCACCTCCACTGCTCCATGAAATATTCAGCGTCAGTGTTATCTGCTGACAGAGTCATTAGCTCTGCCTCACGTTCCTCCAGCCACAGAGAGGAGGCAATTCATTAATATTTATTCATCTTGATTTGCTTTGTTTTTCTTTTTTTAAAAACCCATTTCAGGATTTATGGGATAATTTTCTAGAATGCTTCACTCGCTCTGTGGGTCTGGGCAGGCTACATTGCCTGGAGCTACATTCCAAGGGTGTCGTGGGTCAGGGTTATTACAAGTCTAGCCAGTCTCCATTTCATCAAGTCCCTTTGCAAAGACATTTGGCTGAGTCTTTGGCCCTTTGTATGTGACCCTCCATGTTCCATCCCTGTGGCTGGGAACAACCAATCTGTCCTTAGCCCTGTATTTTCCCAAAGATTTTTCCTGGGTGCCAGAGTCCCTGACAAAGAGTGGCAGCAGGCCCTTTGCTCATACAAGACACATACAGCCTCTTTTGGCCTTGCTTATTTCCAGAACTAAGGCATTTGTGCCAGAAATGGAGATGATAGACCCACAGGGACCAGTTCCTGTTTCACTCCGCCTGCAAACAGCATCCATGCAAACAGATGGGCAACTACATGAGGAGACTGAGTTCCAGCCTCTACGATAGTGCTTTCACAGTGCCTTCCTCTTTCCTTTGGGCTGTGCAGAGCCCCAGGATCTCTGAAGCAGAGTCAGACCTTTCCGCCAGGCCGACCCCCAGGTGCAGAGGCACATGGCACATCCCCCCAGAGAGCACCCTGCCCCTCCTTTCCTGGCTCAGCTTCTCTCTTCCCAAAGAGCTGCCTCTGCGGTTGATGCTGCCACGCAGGCGGTATCATGTCTGGCTCTGACATTCCATGCTGTATCTTAAGTTAGATAAGAAAGAGTCAGATTTGGGGACGGGAGAGCACATCCTGCGTTAACTGGACAGGTGTTTTTCAACTGTACCTCCCTAGGCACTGACACATGCAGTACCAGCACTGAGCCTGGATGAGGTTCATCCGAGGGGATGCGAAAGTGAAGTCTGTCCACACGCACAAAAGGATGAAAGGGGATTTGGTGTTTCTATAGCAATTATGGGGGGAGAAATTGTTGATGAAAATAAAACCTGAAAATGTGTCCCTGACCTGTGACTGCTTTTTTCTCGGCTCTCTGATAGGAAAGGGAGACACTTTGCTCTGTGTTTTATTCAAGGTTTTTGAAAAGGGAGATAAATAACGAACAGGCAGAGATAGACATATAACGAGACACAGAGGAGACTTGTTCAGGAAGAGAAGAAAAGATTACAAATGGGTGATGATCCGAGAAGCTGCAGAAATTCTCTCTCCCTCCCTCCTCTTCTCTCTGTCTGTCTCCCCCTTTCTCACTTGTTCTGGGGAGTCTGCAGTCTAGCATTCCACTGCCTCTCCCCACCTCACTAGAGGATGGCGGGTGGGGAGTGTGGCTGGATGTAGCTGGACCAGTGTCCCCCGGCATGGTTCTCCTTCTTCCGTCATCAGTAGAACCACTGGACTTGTCATAAGGGATCTCGAAGGCAGTGCCCCAGGGGGCAGCTCTGGAACTGCTCAAGATGAGCGCAGCCAGGGGAGCCAGGTGGGGGCCAGGTGAGGATGGGAACACGACTGCGCTTCACCCCAGCTGGGATTCTTAGAGCTGGACGGGGACCCCAACGTCTGTTTTAAATAATCCACGTTCCATCAGTCCTATTGCCCCTTCAGTGTTAAAGACCCTGTGAGCAACAGAGAAGTGCAACTTATACTTTTTATCTTAAGTGAAGTTTCTAGCAGCCTTATCATCATGTACATAAGATTATAGATACGTTAGAAGTTGAGCGGAGCCGATAGTGAGGAAGGCTGGAGTGTGCAAGAAAGGCTTCGCAGAGAGGGTGCGGCTTGACGTGGGCCGTGGAGGGTAGATAGAACTCAGAAAGGCAGGAAAACTCCGCCAAGGAAAGAAGCAGGGTGTGCTAAGGCACGGAGGCGGGAATGACAGGAGTCAGAAGACCAGGCTACCCGAAGGGGGTGAGGGATGGGATGATGATATATTGTGGGAAATAATTCTTGAGAGGTAATATAGCCTAGAGAATTTTTTCCTAAGTTCATTCTGAGATCCCCAGCTGGGCATGTTGCATTGTGGGGGTGGGGGTGGGGGAGAAGGAATCCCACACTTAAATGAGCTTTAACCTACTTTCTGAGATTCACGATTCATATCTGCAATCTCAAGGCTCTGAGAAGTCCTGCAACAAGGAAAGCTTTTCATTTAATTTGTTTTAGAACTTTCCA
This sequence comes from Pteropus alecto, assembly GCF_000325575.1. Classification (NCBI taxonomy): domain Eukaryota; kingdom Metazoa; phylum Chordata; class Mammalia; order Chiroptera; family Pteropodidae; genus Pteropus; species Pteropus alecto. The sequence continues at coordinate 777,134 of NW_006432945.1, forward strand.
AATATATGTCTCTGCAGATTTATTTATTTATTTTAAAATATCTATCACTGTACCTGGGAACTAGTGTTCTGTGACTCACACACTGGGAAACATAAGCACAGAAGCCAACGTCTTGGGCTTTGAGATCAGGTCAACTCTGCTCCCAACTTGGCACTTACTAGCTGGTGACAATGGTCCAAACACTTAACCTTATCGAGCCAGCTGGTGGATTGTTGTGGACATAGAGCAGAGAGCAAGGTAGGTACGCAAAGTCCTGCTGCAGAGTGAGCTGGCTGCTCTGTGCCATCGAGGCTGCAAGGACAGGCAGGGTCGCTTCGACAAACAGAAGGAACTAGGACGCTCCAGATAGGGGATGGAGCAGCTGAAGTAGCAGTGGCAGGATGGACTCGGGGGAGTGAGGGAAAGCTTTTTAAGGCTAGAACCCGGGCCCATGATTGATTATAAAAGCACCTACTTCCCTCACACACTCCCCATTCTTTCTCAGGGTCCTCAGCTGAACAAAGTTGGGTACTCAGTGCTGTAGGTAGAGACCATACGCTTCAGCCAAACTGCGCACTGGTTTTTTCAAAGTGGAGGCAGGAGGGGCCAAGGGCCTGGAAAGACTTGGCCCCAGGAGGCAAGGCAATCACAGTGCAGCTGCGCCTGAATACGTGGGGTTGGGAAAGTGTGCCTCTACCAGGGATAGAGGCCTAGCTCCCTCGGGGCTGATTCATTAAGATCCAGCACAGATTGGTGCTGTCTGGGCTCTCACTCACATCAGCATGTCATCAACTTAGGGAGTGATTGACAGAGACTAAAGGGCAGGCATGTCTGCCTGTCTTGTCATGCCATGCCCCGCCTCCCCATTCCCCTTTCTATCATGATGCTCCTCACCCTATTCATGGGGCTGCAGCCCAGCTACCCAGCCCTGTGTCGTCCATCAGGTACTTGGACCACCAAGATAGTGGCAGGTGTGTGTCTCTTTCTCTTAGAGCTCATAGTCTTTCTCTCTCTCTCTCTCTCTCTCTCTCTCCATCCCTCCCTCTCTCTCTCTCCTTTTATCTTATTGATTTTCAACTTCAAAAACAACACACATTTACTGAACACTTGCTTCAGACCAGTCACTCCGCTATGTACTTTATTTTATTTATTTAGCAAATACTTACATAGCATTTGCAATATTCTAGAAGCTATTTTGAATACTTTTCAAATGTCAAGTCAATCCTCCTTACAAGTCTCAAAGTATTGCTATTATTATTTACATTTTACAGATAAAAAACTGAGGTGCAGAGAGGTTAAGTAATTTGTCCTGTGTCACTCAGTAATTAAGTAGGGATTCTATTCTAGGGACCTGGCTTTGCAGCTTATGCTTTTAACCACTCTTTATATATAATCCTTACATCATTCACATCTTAGCATAGGTATTTTTACAATTAGGAAAACTGCAACTCAGAGAAATGGTGACTTGTCTCAGGTCACACGTCAGTGAAGTTATAAATTTGAACCCAGGTCTTTTCACTTCAAGTTCAGAGCTAATTCTCCTCTGTGAGGCTGGCTCTCTTCTTCACAGCTCGTCTTCTCCCACGGCCTGTCTCCGAGAAGCAGGATGTGTGATAAGGGGCTGGTCCTGAGGGAGGAGGTATGCGGCCTCTGGAGTCACCATTTCCAGGATGGAACTGCACTTCCCAAGCTAGTGAGGGTGGGTGGGAAGGGGGCAGTCAGGACAGAGGCCAGCTGGGGCGAAGCAGGACCAGGACTCTGGTGTGCCGAGGTTTCCTGATTGGCACTGAGAACTCCTGTGAAGTCTCTGGTCAGGATGACAGCTGGGAGGGCGGGGAAGAAGATAGGCCTGGATCCTGGAGGAAGAAATCTGGGGGCTGGTCTGTGCTCCAGCTTTAATGTGCATATGGAGCTCCTGGCTCTTTTAAAAGCAGATTCTGATTCAGTAGGTCTGGAGTGCAGCCTGAAGTTCTGCATTTCTAATAAGCCTGCAGATGCTGTTGGCACTGCTGATCCAAGGACCACGTTGACCAGGTCTCCTGGGACGGTACTGTCTGTGGGTTTCGGGCTTGTGTTTGTGGTAGGTAAGTGGTTGTGGTTTCCAGGGATCTTGACTGATGCTATGTCCTGTTCATTCTGGGAAAGTAGAAAGGAAAAGTCTCGACTGGGTCTGAGAAGGAGCAAAGACTTTGCCAATTTTCTAGGACACCTTTGCCCTTCTGCTCCATTCAAAGGCTTAATGCCCTGCGAGGCTTGCTTGCTGCACGCCCTTTCCGACCAGGTCAAGCCCCCAAACATCTCTCTCCATAGCAACACTTTGCTTTTAATCTCTCATTATCTATTTTGCTTAAAATTGCCTTAGATTTGTTCTACAATGGCCTCATGTACATATGTTCTCCCTCTTTGACTAGACAGTGTGAATTCCTTACTGTTTTATTCTCAGGCCTGGTATCTAGGATGCACTCCAAAATATTAAATAAATGAATTAATGAATGAAGTGAGACCTCTTTCAGAATTCATATTTCTATTGAGATCCTCTCAGAGGGATGTTTAGCAATCGTTTCAAGTTTTAGGTAAACATTGTCGATCTGCCTCGTGTTTCAGAGGTCTTTCCCAGTGTTCTAAATTTGGGGGAAGGAAAGCAGAAAGTGCTGGCTGGAGAAACTTCATGGGTCGCCGAGAGCAGCAAAAAAATCTTGTGAATTTACCTAATGAATCAGGAGGTTGAAAAGTTTGAAACCAGGAAGTGTTCCTCAGTCCAGACCAGAGCCAGCAGCTTACTCTTTCCTTGGCTTCTCACAGGTCATGTTTCAGCCTCAACAAATTCCATAATCTCCTGCTCACATTCTCCTTTCATTCCAAGCCTGTGATCTCAGATTCCCAATAGCATTGATCAAATCCATGAAAATGTCCCCATCTTGTCCCCTGAGGGGTGTTTCACTAGGGGCAAATCGAGGCGCTAATAAGCTTTCTTGCTGTTTAATCCGTTTGCCTGAGGCAAACACCAGCTCCCAGATCACATGGTGATAGATGCCGGCCAGGAAGCTGCTCACAGCAGACAGTGCTCAAATGCATCAGGCAACTTGTGTTGTTTGTTTGCTGTCCCTGGGCAGTGTTAACTGACTCCTGGGGGCTTAGGTGGCTCTGACTCTGTACCTGTGAAAGAGACTAAGACTTTATCCTGTTTTATTTTGTTTCTAAACATCACCAGTCTGGGGGGTGGGGAGCTGGGCTTTTAGACCCTCCTCTTTTTCCTGCTGCCCATCTCTTTTTTCTCCAAGAGCAGAGGTAGGGACATCTGCAGGAATGTTGGACATTCTACATGTCTGTCAGACTTACGGTTCCAGTTTTGACAAAGGAGTTTGTGCTACGATGGACATTAGGAAAATCTGGGGTCTCATTATAGCGAAGTCCTTCCTTCCAGGGCTGACACTTCATTACAAGAAATGCTTAAGGTCTTATTCTGAAGCACAGAACGTAGGGCTGGAGGATGCATTTCCTGTCCCCGACCTTCCGTTTGACCCCGCAGACCCCTGCCCCACTTCTCTGAGCTCTGCAGTTGGCCTGCTTCCTCGCTGCCAGCCCAAAGTAGATCCCTTTCTGCAGGTACTTCTAAGCTCATGTGTGGCTTTTGAACAGCCCCTTGCATTCATCTCCTTCCAGATTTCCAGCCTGATGAAGGCTCAGATAAAGAGTTCCAGAGAACAGATGGGAGGCTGTCAGTGCACGTTACTGATACGCAGAGCTGCTTCAAGCCTCACGCATGCCAGTGTGCTCAACCACACTCGTAATTCTTCCTCTGTTCCCCAGCCCGAGCCAGGAGCTCAGCCAGTTTTGGCAAGGAGTGAAAGTGTGAGCTTTCTAGGGGCATTTATATAAAACATGCTAGGATTGATGATGAACTAGGGAATAAGATCTTTCTTCTTTAAGTGGGGGAGAAAATACTGTTTTTCTCCAATTTCTTTGCAAGAATGAAATCGGAAGTGAAAATTTTTCTAGCCCGACTTGACGCCATTGCAGTTGGTTCATGTGAGAACCTTCCAGAAATGGGCTGCTTTGTCTGGTTGCAGAGCTTCCCGATGACCACAGGAAAGAATATTCCAGTAGCTCCTGCAAGGTCATGGGCCTATAAAAATAAAAGAGAGCCACAGGGATCTTATATTTCAACTTCTAGTATTTGAACAGGTACACAAACATTGGCCAAAGACAAGAAATGACCACTCATTGGCAACTTAGTGGAAAAAATGGGAATCGAGCTCAGGTATAGTTCAATGCTTTTTTAGAAAAGGACCAAATTGTAGAGTGAAGAATATTTATTTAGAGTTTAGGCAGTGGGGGTGGCTTCTTTACAAATTTTATATGAAGGCCCAGAATTTTCCTTTAAGCCCAGCAGGGTTTAATAATCTCGCATTAGGAACGTACATCAGTTATCTCCTGGACAATCTAATTCTTTCAGTAAAAAATTCACTTTGCCTCTCTTCAAGTGGTCTGAGAGGAGAGAAAAAAGAAACATTTTTTTCCTTAAGCTTCTTTCTTATATGAAATTTTGTCTTTGGCCTTTGAAACCTTAATAGAAATAGTAAAGCTTGCAAACCTCACTTGAAAACTGGCCCACGGTCTGGGTTTTTCCTTTTCCTATCCTGTGAGAAGTGGAGACTTGCACATACCTTTTGTCCGGTGTTCCAGGAGATCCATCACCTGGCAGAGAAATTGGAAACCCAAGCACTAATCTGCCACGTCAATGATTGAGAAGCGTTTGCTGGAAGGAGCTATACTGTTCTCTGTGACCTAGTAAGGAATTTGTGTGGTAAGCAGAGCTGCAGCTCTTCAGACTCTGCTTTGAAGGGACGTTTCATTTCTAAGTACGAATTTAGGCTGAGCTGTGCCCACGAACCATCGCTTGCTTTCCCGCAGTTGTCTGTGTTCTCGTTTGAAGTGATGCCCTTAAGAGATGGACAGCTCGGGCCCGCGAGACAACAGGAGGCAGCCGCAGGCAGAGTCTTTACCCCAGTGGAGACACCACCGTTCATAGGAAATGAGTAAGAATTGGAAAACTCAATCTACACTGTTTTGGGTTTCACCTACTTGTAGCATGATAGGAAATTGAACAAACTAAACTTTAGGAAAGATTGTGAATGCGGGTTAGCAGGAAAAAGAGATAAAAGGCTGTTGCAGATTTTCAGGTCTTGGATGAGGAGGGCCTGGGATGGACAGGACTCAATGAGAGAGGTGATTATCAGTAAAGAGAACGTTGGGTTTGGTGGCTGACAAGATCTAGGGGATTAAGGAAAGAGAATAATTGATACTATCTCTAAGAGTTTGAGCCTGCTTGACTGTAGATCTGTGGTGCCATTAACTGAATAAAGGAATTTTGAGAAGGGACTCATGTGAGGTCTACCTCCGCTCTCCACAAAGATAGAAACCCACCTTCCGACCCCACAATAGTCACCCCAGCGGACTGTCACTCCCTCTCACAGACTCATGAAGGCAGGTACTAACTGATGTGCTGCCTCGGCGTCTTTATACATTTTTCTGTGGGTTCCCTTTTGATTTCCTAAGGAATTTCACATTTTTAGTAAAGTAGCCATGCAGAGACAAGGTATGCAGTCTGCTGTGTACAGGGAAAAAAAAAAATGCAATGAGAAGACAAGAGCTGACAGCCGCTCTGCCAAAAACAAGAGAAAAGAGAGATGTACTTTATGGAGCAGATATTGTCTTGATAAATTTACATAAATTGATTTTTTTTTAAGTTTGAAACCTTTCTCCCCATTATTCTTATTTTTCTCTCCAATCAATGACTGCATCTCAGTTTGATTTTCTTTAATCAGTGCCTTGCCATAAGCATTCGTAGCCTACAATTTAAAGACCTTAAGTAAACACTTTGGTGCACCCAGGGGAATGGGTGCTTGAAGGTGTTCTTTGCTGATATGCATGATCAACACTTACTACATCTTTTTACAGGTTCCCATTTTCATGTAAACAACTCATCCTAAATAGAGCTATCTCTAACATCAAGGGCTGGATCTTTCTGAGAGGCCCGGTTCAATCCCAGGCTCAGGTCCTTGACAATAATGTGCTCTCTCCTCCCTGGGTACTGGTGTCAGGAGTTACTCAGTTGTTCTTTTGACTTTGCCTTTCAAATGCTGATCCTTGTTAACCATCAGGATGGGGTGGGGAGTAGGTGAGACAAGCCTCAGAAGCAGGGTGACCTCGGAGTGGCGTCTGCTCCAAGACATGTAACCCTGGAGTCTGGGGCTGTGAGGGCGGTGATTTAACAAATCACGTTTAAACAACACGATGGCACGCTCCGGTCTGAGGTGTCTTTGAAGCACATGTCTAAATAATGGGGGAAATAATGCACATTGCCCACAAGTGTATTTAAATGACACACACATTAGGAGGTGATGCTGGTGGGGGTTCTCGGATTTCCGCATAATGAACATTTTTTCTTGTTCTTTCATTCTGCTTTCACTTCATGCTTCAAAAATGGTCACTGAGTTGAGCAGACCTCTGGGCACTCTGTAAACAGAAGGAAAAAGGCAGCTGATGGCTCATCGCTAGCCTTTGAGAGAGCTCAAGCTGGCGCTCTGACGCAGGGAGAGGCGGGTAGTGGACAGCCCAGAGACTTCCTGCTCCCGCATCTCATCCCTCACCTGCCGCTGCAAACACATTCCCTTCTCTAAAGCGTCACTGTCTCCACAGGGGAGGTAGCACAGGAAACTGCTCATGGACAGCGACATTTGGGTACATATGTGTTACCCAGATTATGTTCAAAGGAAAATATTAGCTGGGAGAGAATGGGGCACGGGGTTAGCAAATTTTGATTTAGATTAATTGATTAAGTAAGGGCGTGGAAGGGAACAGGCTCAGAGGACTAACTCCAGGCTGCTGATACAGTACAGAAGGCTCTCCCTAACGTCCCATTACGTCTTCGGTTGTGCCCTAGCATCACTGGGTTGCTGGCATTCTTGACACATGCTTGTGCTGGACCCTTTACTAGCAAGTCTACTCCAGTCTTTCCATATTTCCTAGATGTCTTCTACTCTGCCCTGAAGTTACCTCATCTAGGCAGGGCCACCTTATGACTCTCCTTGGCCCTAGGCACTGTTGCCTCTGTGGGCCTTTCTTGCAAAAAAAAAAAAAAAAAATTACAACTTTGTTGGCACAAAGACTGAATTCATTGTTATACAGTCATTATAATTATATTCATCTTTTCTTCTGATTAAAAAACTTAATATTAAAAAAATTCATGGGCCCCTCAAAGTACCGTGGGCCTCAGCATGATCCTGCTGGGCCTAGTGGGTAAGTCAGTCTTGAATCTAAGAGGCCTTTTCTGCCTCCTTGGCTGGTTATTATTTCAACATACATGCTAGGCAGCCTTGTGGTCCCCATAATCTTCCCTCTAAGTCTGCCACACTATCAAACTGGGCGATTTTTGAGAAGACAGAACTGTGCTTTATTCATTGTGGATCCCACGCAAACCCCACTCAACACGTGACCACTTCTTCCATTCACCTTGAGCTGGATGACTGAGGAAGACAGAGCTGGTAGAAGACAGAGCTGGTAGGATGCCGTCCCGAGGGGTCGGCCACAGTGAAGAAGGCGCTGGTTGGCACCAGTCAGCAGAAATGGTGCCCCGTGGGGTAATAGGTGGGTGGGAGGGTTTTGTCGATTTGCTCGGCCTGCTCCACCTGTTTGCTCAAGGCCTGACCTGCCCGCTGGCGCTGACAGCAGCAGCCATGGTCAAAGCGGCCTGCCGATCCAGCCAGATGGAAGGCTCAGCGGATGTGGCATCGGTGCCCTGAAGGAGGCCACCTTTCTGAGCACAGCAAAGTCACTCTGCCTGCGAGGAGGGCTCTGTGTGTTCTCAGAAAACACAGAAACAAAAAACGGCACAATAAATAAACTTGAGCAATTTCCTAAAAACTGCTTGGGGTCAGTATGGCCAGAGGGGAGAATTTAATTGCAAAGCTCCTATGTTTCAACTGCCTGAGGCTAGAAATTGGAGAGAGAACACTGCGAGACGCAAAAGTCCATTAAAAGCAGGAACTGATGGTGAGGGTGTGGGAAGGCTTGACGAGGACTGGGGTTAACATGATGTGACTGAGACACTTTAGGTGAGTGCTTTAAATTTAAGTTTTAGCTTAGCATGGCCCAAACTGAAAGAAAGTGATGATCTGTGTCGCATTTCAAAATTTGTTCTTATCAAAATTAAAAGCCCAAGAGGGTATTGTGTTACCAACCTCCTAGGATACCATTTGCTATAAAAGAAAAAGTTTAAGATACGGTCCCTAATGTCAAATAGCTTGGAATCCAAACCGGGCAAGACAGGTCATGGGTGAATCTCTCATTGGAAATGAGAGAGCAGAGTCAAAAACTAGGTCGACCTCAGAAGGAGCAAAAAGCAAGTGGGCAGAGAAGTGAGAGAATCTGTCTTCTTGCACAAGTGGGCTGGTGCCTGCGCCTCCTTCTCCGGCTGACCTCACCTAAGAGTGCAAGGCTGGGACTGCCTAAGCGACGACCCCTAACCTGTATCCCCAAAACTTGTCTCATTTTTGAGCCCCAAATTCATTTCAATCAACCACTGGGATATTATTTTTCATAAAAGGCCTCAAACACTGTCACCTAAACAGACCCCACCATTTCCCTTCCACTCCTACTGATGTCCCTGAAACTACTAATGGCACCATCATTAGTCAATCAGAATCGATGGTGCAGAATTTTTCGAGACTCCGTTCTTTCCTTTGTGCTCTGGTTTAAGTGACACTGTGGCTTCACAGACTCTTTTTTCAAAGTCCCACTTGGCTCCAATCCTGTCTTTTCTATGCTCAGGCCACCTCCTTAATTTTATCCCCTATCACCTTATTACAGACTCTTGAAATATCCTCCACATTGTTTCTTAGAATTATTTCAACATACGTGCTGGCGTTGGAATAATTTTACCTGCGCTGTCCGGTCCCCATATCTCCAGTAGCTTTTCATTGTCTCCTAAATAAAGAGCCTTCACTCAGGCATTCTAGAGAAGTAGTTAAGAAGAAAGGGCTTTGGTGCCATACCGACCTCGTTGGAGCCCTGGTTCAATCATGTATTAACTGTGTGACATTTGCTGAGTTAACCACTCTAACGCTGATCATTAAAATACAGAAAATAATTGTATCTACAGCACGATGTTGCTGAAAAGAGAAAAGATGCAAAGCACTTAGCACAGTGCCTGGCACAAATAAGTGCTGAATAAGGAAACTATTATTATGAGCAATTATGATTTTTTTTGTTTATCAATCTGACTACATCTATCTTCAGAAAACAAAAACAAAACAAAATAGCTGCCATTAATTCTCTGGCACTTGCCAATGTGCCTAACGAGCACTATTCTTCGCTTGGGTCTTGCAGGGTTCTGCTGCCATGGGCCCGGCATCCAGCATAGTGGGGGTAAGGACTCAGTAACGACTGCCCTCCGAGTGCGACCTGCCCATACCCACCCCAAGCCATGGACGCAGGCTTCTTCAGTCCCTCATTAGCTCTGATTCTTTTTTTAGCACCTGGACTCTCTCCTGAATGCCCATCGCATGGGCTGCCCCTGAAACCCTTCCACATCTCAGGCCTGGAGTTTTCTTTGCCCTCAACAGGAAGCACCATCCAGGCCGGAAACACTGCCACCTGCTAAATTCTGAGTATGAGGCAACATAGGAGAGTGGTTAAGATCATGGTCACTGGAACCAGATAAACCTCGGTCCCATTTCTGACTCCCGTGTGACCTTAGACAATTTATTCAACATCTCGCTTCCTCGTCTATTAAATAAGAAGTCATATTGTTTTATCTTGTATTCCTCTAAATGTAGTGCCTGCTAAATATACAGGATGTTTATTTAGGAATGTGTTCCCAGGCGGAAGTATCACAAGACCACAAGAAGGACCAGATGTGAAGCAGGGCAGAGGAGACAGGTGATATGAGCAAAAATTTTGGAGTTGGATACTGTGTAAGAGACTGGCACTCAACCCCACTGCAATTTCAAAGGGGGATTATGAAATCCAGATCAGAACTGGCTGTCTAGGGGAGCAAAAGGAGAAGCGTTTATCCATCATTTTCTATTATCCTTTGGTCAAGGGAACCCCCACTGTGTGTTAACTGCTGGCACTTTCAGATCAGACTCTTAAATACTGAGCTGGGAAACAGCAAAGCTCTGGGGCAAGAAGTAAAATTTTTTTCCTTAGAAAATTCCATGGATTCCCTCTTCTTTTATTCAAGACTCTGTTCAAACAACACCCTCTTGGAGGGCTTTCCCTGACCACCCCATTTAAAACAGTACCCCTAATATAATGCTTATACTCTATCTCTTTGCCGTGCTCCCATATCATTTATTATTCCCGAAATTATATTATGTAATTTGTTTATCACCTATATCCCTTTTTAGAACATACATTCTATAAAGAAAATAACTTTCATTCACTGCTCCATGTCCAATGGCTGGAATGATATCTGGTACATGGTAAGGGACCAACAAATGCTTTTACATGAATGAACGAATGAATGAATGAATGATGAGTACTATCACCACCTTATTCCTCTTTGGATATAGCCATGTGGACAAATGACTGTGGTCTCCTGCCCCTGCAATGGCTAGCTCCACGGGCAGTCATTTGCCACCTCCCACTCCAGACCCTGTCCTGACCTGACTTCCTCCCCTTCCCTGCCTCCCTGTGCTCCTGAACACTCACAATGCCTTTCAGCAGATTTGGTTGAATAGTTACAGGTGCCACAGATAGAAGCCATCTTCCATCTTGCTGTGTCACACATACGAGTTTTCCTTTAAAGACAGAGTTAATTTGAAACAGTGCGTCCCTTTGTGCTGCTGGGCAAAAGTGACTATTATTCAATTTGTATATAAAAATATGTAATAACCTAAGCAGAACCAAATGTTGCTACAGGCGTCCTGGAGTCAGTGATTCTCACAAATGCTCTAGTGAACACGTGAGTTTTGGTACATGTGCACATGGTCATGTGTGCACACATGAAAATACACACACACACACACACACACAACCTGCTCAGCTCTCCTCACCCTCAACAATTCACACCCCTATCTATCAGTTTTTGTTTGTCTTCTGTTGTCTGTCAATACACAATAGTTTTTAAAGCAACGATTCCTGAGATGTCGGGTGATATGATACTGGATTCGTAGGGTGATTTGGTCCTCAGAAAGCTGATATGACTACGGGGACAACATATATTTCAAGGTCAATCTTCCCTTTCAGCTCAGATGCTGAGGGGGTGCCACGGTCTGAATGTTTGTATCTCCATCAAATTCATATGTTGAAATCTTAACCCACAAAGATGATGGAATTAGGCAGTGAGGCCTTTGGGAGGTGATTAGATCATAAGGGTGGGACTCTCATGAATAACATTAGTGCCCATATATAAGACTCCAGAGAACTCTCTAGTCCCCGCTATCATATGAGGATCCCACAAAAAGGCACTGGCTATGAACCAGGGAGGGGGCCCTCATCTGGCCATGCTGGTGCCTTTATCTTGGACTTCCCAGCCCATAGAACTGTGAGAAATAAATTTTCTGTTTTTAGAAGCTACCTAGTCTGTGGTATCTTGCTATAGCAGCCTGAAAGGACTAAGATAGGGGCTTCCTTCTCATCCTATTTGCCAGCTACCCCCAAATTCCATCTATTCTGAGCCAGAGATGTAGGACTCAAAAAAAAAGTTCTATTTACTTTAAATATTTAAAGTATAATACCCTGGGGAATATGTTTTAATTTCCTATATTTCTATACTCCCTTCCTTATCCAATTTGCCTTGGGGGACATGTCTACTCTTTTTGGTTGATGGTGGTGGAAGTGATAGGAGGCGAAGATGGTGGATGTTGTGGCGGCGGAGGTGACGGTGGGGGACGGTG
>NW_006432945.1:789241-825018 GCF_000325575.1 Pteropus alecto
TGGTGGTGGGGGATGGTGGAGGTGATGGTGGGGGATGTTGGTGAGGGATGATGGTGAGGGATGATGGGGGGGATGGATGGTGGTGGGGGATGGATGGTGGTGGAGGTGATGTTGGGTGTTGTGGTGGTGGAGTTGATGGCAGTGGAGAGAGACACAGTAATTTTGTCTTCTGAGGGATGGGTTGGCAACACGTTCAAAATAGAAACACCAAAAATAGTCTCTTACCTGATCTGAGATGTAGGCTGTTACCCACTAAAAAATAACCGTCCTTTCTATATCAAATTTTCTGAATATCAAAATTTGATTCTCCCAGTTAACAACCAGTTTCTCCACACTATCACTTGCCTGCTCTTTCTTTCTATTTATACATGTGATATTTAATAAATCCTGTTTGGAAACATGACATTTTGATAAGCTATTATAGTTTTAATAAGGTTCATGTTTTCTGTTTATATTATAAGCAATGCAGGATTATTTTAGAAAATTTAAAGAAACAAGATTCTAAAGAAGAAAATAAATTTAAAAAGTATGCAGAAGTACCATTCACATGTGGCTATGTGTTTCCACATTAGTCCATCTGCTCTCTCCTGCCCTACCTACTCTCTACCTCCATTCTTTCCTTCCTTCTTTCCTTCCTTTTTTTCCTATCATCTTTCTATCTTTATATTGTGACATTGAAATTACATATCACATTTATATAAAAATCATAGATATAAAGCAAGTTTATATAGTGACATTTTCTCATGTTCCTAAAAATTCTTTCGAAAATGTTTTTAAGGTATGAATAATATCACATCACAAGGATATCCTATACTGTATTTATAAGGTTGAGTATTGAGGTTATTTCCAATTTATTTTTCTCATAGAAAGGTCATTTTTCCCGGGGCCATTTGAGAGTTCTACTTTAGGCAGACACACATATTTCTTTAGCAGGTTCCATGCACATAGTTATGCATATGTCATCAGAATGGGTGCAAATGAAAGGCAGAATACCTGCCTTTGGGGAATTTTCATCCAGTTCAGGAGAGAGATTGAAATGAAGTCACAACATTTATAAACTAACATATCATCGAGTGAGAATTACAGTGCGATGGAGTCATATTATAAAGCTGGCACCTGGGAAAAAAATCAAGATCAAAGTTGGTGGCTAACTCGTGGGCATCTAGGAGAGATGTCGGGGATCATGGTTTATCCCACAGTATCCAAATTTGGGCACAAGCTGAGATGTAATTTACTGCTACAGTATATGCATATAAAAAGGCGTAATTTTAAGCTAAACTTTTAAGGGCAATCAGGGGCATGATATGTAAACATTTAGGAACGAAAAATCATATGTAGGGCTTGAAAAGCCATAAAGCTTGACTACAGTGGAGGGGGCTATGAGGAATAAAGAGAGTTGGGATTGGTGAAGCGGAAGGCAAGAGGGAACCAAAGATACCGTAGGCCCTTGAGATGGGAGATGATGTGACAAAAATATTGTCTAAGGAAGATTATCCTGGCAGCTGAGGCTGGATATATTGGAGTCGGCAGACCCTGGATACAGGGACATCTGGGTGGAAGGTGCTGAATTAAATCAGGCATGAGCTGACAAGGGCTGGATGTAGAATGGTGACAACAAAACTAAAATAGAAAGGGAAGGCAAGAGAAACATTTTAGCAGACGAGAAGGCTCAATGTGTAATGGACTGATTAGATAATAGGAAGCGAAAGAAAGAACACTTAAAATGGGTTCCATGGGGTTGAGTCTATGGGACAGAGCCCTGTTTGTCGGACGAGGAAAGAAGACTCATTCCTTTGCCTCTCTTTTCTGCCACTAAAGTCCCTTACATCTCACAGGCTCCATGACCCTGTGTGGTAGAGAAGATTGGCTTTGCAAGCCATTGTTAGGTCTTCACAGGGACAACCAGATATTTAAAATCCTCAGACACACACATTCTTATTCTGACCTGCCTGTCTGCTTTTCCTAGGACAGAAAGTCGAAACTCATTTTTGTTGTTGTTGTTGTTGTTGACTCTGACTGCTCATGTTCCTGACCTTCACTTATTTTGATCTATTGGGCCCTGAACTCACTTCTGACTTCTTCTACTGCTAGACAATATGTCTGGTGCTCCTGAACCAGGACTGTGGCTGAGTTGGAATTTATGTGACTGCAGAGCTTCCACAGGAAGGGCTCAAACCTCTTTCTCCCAAAGCTCATTGATGATGATAATAATTTTAGTACTACTATTATTCCAAGCTTTTACTGAGAATAGTGTATACTTCTGGCTCTCATATGCATTAATTTTCATCTTCGATGTTAATATTACTCTTTTCATTTTACTGAAAGGAAACAGCAATTCAGGGGAGTGATGTATATTCGTCTGAGGTCACACAACTGGTAAGAATTGGAGCTGGGAATTGATAGTAAATCTGTCTGATAATAATCTCTGGTTTTATTTTTCTTAAAATTACATCACAGCGCCTTTTAAATTTGACCAAGTCTATACAGGAAGAAATACCAGGGACTGACAGGATGTTGCTAACTTAGCTAAGCAGCTGTGACTAGTTCATCTCACAAATACTATTCTTTGCTATCTCATTCATAAGTCCTGGAACTAGGAGGCTCTATAAACACAGGATGAAAACTATAGAATATGTCTCTCCCCTTTGCTCTGTGTCAGAACCAGGAATCAGACATTGATCTCTGAATCCAGATGGAATGGCATTTTCATAACAGGTTTCCTTTTGTGCCATTTGTTGTACCAGCTAATTACTTCAGGAAATCTTGGTGAAATCCTGCATTTAACCAGTCTCCTCTCCGATGTGCGAGATCACTTGGAATCTTCAAAGCACAAGATCTAGAATCAGAATGGTTTCATGGAATGTCAAAGCAAGAGGTGAATCCTTAGAGGAACCTAACACCAGATGCTTTCCCTCAGGTCTCCATTATTAATGAAATGTGTGTTGTCATGGTGATGGGAAAGCAAGTGGAATTGGGACAAGACTTGAGAAAATATTGTAACTCTAGGAGCTATAAAATCTTTGTGACAATGTGTATCTTGTGATAAGCTTGGGACATCACATCGCTGTCTCCCACGACATGTCTTAGACATTATAAGGTCAATAGAATATCCTAGGATTTGTTAAACCAGATGGCTCTCTGCCTTCCCTTCATTGGCATGGACCCTAAGAGGCTGTAGTCAAGGTGAAGGATTCTGACAGTTGTTATTGGTAATAGCACAAATCTATGTAAATTATCCACAAAACCCAAATAGGAGGCACATTGAAGAATCTTAACTGGGGATTTCTATGTCAATACACTCTTTGTTTTTGTACTATCATGCAAGTATTCTCATATTCAGAGAAAAAAGAAAAGCATAGACATATTAACTATATATAGATATAGATCATAAGATCTAGTTGGGTGATAATCACATGTCCTGCTTTGTATAAGACAGGCCTGGTTTCCCTGGTGCAGTTGTTATGAGTGACTCCTTTCAGTGAAACAAGTGTCCAGGTTTGGGTGATATATGGTTCCACTTGATTGAGCTGGTGTTGTGGTTATAGATGTGTCTGGGAAGGCTTGGTGCATCAGCAACAAAGAGTACTGTTGAGATCACAAGGACCTGCGAATCTGGTGTGCAGCACTCTTGGCAAAGTGAAGCCAAATGGCCAGTAGGAGATAACCTGATGGCTCCAGCTGTGTGTGACTCCAGCCATCCAGGAAGCCACAACCACCTGAAGGGTTGAATACAATTTCAAGAGATAGTAATGCTTCCAGGCAGTGTGGGGTAGGAAAAAGGCCATCTGAAGTAGAAAGGGAAACATAAGCAAATGCAAAGTGGTTAGAACATTTGGAAAAATTCGTTTGTCTTTAGAATCGGATACGGATATAGGATGTCTATAAGGATCAACTCTAGAAATGTATATTATGGCTGGAGTATGGAGAACCTTAAATGTAAAGTAAGAACTTGAAACTTGTTTTAATATTTTGTGGGGAACTATTTAAGGTATTTTAAGGAGAGGAAGGATGAGAGTTGCATCTTTGGAGAATTAATCGTAAGGGGAAGATACAGATAGTAACTAATTGACTATTGAAAATTCCTCCTTGACTAAAGAGTTGATAATCAAGGTGATCATTTTATATATATATATAAAACCAATGTACTGTAAGCCTGAAAATAATAAAAAAGATAAGTTAAAAAAAGCCTTAAATGTTTTCATTATTAAATAGAAAGTCGACGAAAAAGAATAAATAAATTAAGTGGTTGACTCAACAGAGTAAAAACAAACCTAATTAAAAGAAAAGATAAAAGATGAAGTAATTAATAAAAAAATAAAATAAATAGTAAATTTATATACATATTCTAGAGGTAGTCCTTTGAGAAAATAAATTTTAAAATCTTTTATATTTAAAAGTAAGACATAAAAAGTACAAGTATACAAAAATTGCAATGAGAAGAGGGAATAGTGTAAAAGACATTTTAAAATTCACAAACCAAAATACTTACCAATAGTGATAAATTTGAAGTTCTTCATTACATTGATGATATGCTAGAGAAAGCATACAATAAATTTGGTTCGAAAGAAAAGAATATCTAATAATTCTCCTTAAGAATTCTCCCTCCCCCCAAAAAAATTCAATTGTAGGTTATTTTATAATTGTCTTCTGTCAATTTTTCAAACAACAGTTTCCATAGTGTGTAATTGATTAGTCTGCCTAGAAAAAATTAAAACTCTTCTGAATTCATTATAAGAAGCAAGCATTATCATGATACTAAAACTTGACAGAGTGCCACCCCCGCGAAACAAAACAGAGCAGAATACTGGCAGGACAATCTCAGTTATAAATATTGATGCAGAAATCCAAAACAAAAGATTAACAAATCACATTCGTAAGTGTATTAAAAGAAGCATGGTATCATATAAAAAAGTACAGTTTACTCCAAGATTGAAACACAATAAATTTGACAAGCAAAAGGTTTAAGACTTAATAGAACTCATTTGAATTCACAAGAAAGCCCCTAAAATCCCAATAGAAAAACAGGCAAGATATGAATGGACAATTCACATAAAAAATAAAAATGGCTAATAAGCATATGAAAAAGTATTAACCCTGTTAGTTATCAAAGAAATGCAAATGAGGCATCACTTTTTATAAATCAAATTAACAGAGCTTAAAAATAAATAATAGTAACAAGGATGCCAATAAACATATGAAAATATGCTCAACCTCATTAAATCAGGAAAATGCAAATGAAAACCACAATGAAGTGCTATTTTATACCCACTAGCTTGGCAAAAAATGGAAAACTCCAGCAATCCTGAGAGTTTGGGAGCATGTTCAGCAATAGGGCCTCTGTAGTTCTGACAGTGTTGGACAACTAAAAAACAAGGCGATACTATCTAAAAATATCTGAGATGAGCACACCCTTTCACACAATCCCACACCAGGGGATATATCCTTGACTAGTGGTTATCAAATGTTTTCACCTGCATATCTCTAAAAGAATTCTGAAAAACTACGTACTTCTTATACATTTTAGAATTGTCATCTAAACTTTTCACTGGCGACAAATATAATTTTCTGTGTATTGACTTTAAATTAAAAAATAAATACACGATCAAGTTCTTTTTCAATGGTTTAAGACTTTAATCACTTCTTTTTCTCCTTAGACCTGTATGTTTTATTCCATGTCTCCCTAAATAATTTTCATCAAAATTCAATATAATGTTATGCTTGAAATACTTGATCACCTTACCGCTCATCTTTAGAGAAAAAATGTATGCATATATTTGAATTTTTCAATAATTTACTATGTGACCATAGGGGTCTAAGTATCAAAAATTTCTTCTGGAATAAGTTATTATTATAGTAAGTAGTAATACACAATGGATTAAAACAATATGAATAAATTATAAATTGTGTTAGATATTTGCTAATTATGAAACTAAAATTATATTGGAAATGTATATTGTATTGAAATAGATAGTTTTTTCCAATTGGTTTTCATGTATCTAAGGGTAAATATTATTTACAGCTTGAATGAGACAGAATACAGCATCAATTTTATTCCTATTCATTGTTTTTATAGACAGAAGTGCTACGAATCTTTGTTCTTGTAAATAAGCAGGGGAATAGAAGTTTTGTTTAGCAATATGACTCAATTCTTTGAATTCATTCCCAGCTATATGCTAAATATAATCTAGTGATTTATGAGTGATGATTTTATCATCGGAAATTATTCTTAATAATCTAGCAGCTGAAAGCTTGTTTTTTTGGACAACAAAGAATTGGAATGCATCTGACTTGCAAAATGATTTGTTATCCACTCATTAAAGTCATTCACTTTCTCAACATCATCATAAAATTTTAAGATGTCCCTTTGTTTGTCATCTTGGAGTTTTTTATACTCTAATGCATCAGAATAAGATCTGGATGAGTGAGAGGTATGCTTTTCTTTTGTAAAGTAGAAAAAGAGCTATTAAATATGAGAGAGTAGAAAGGATTGGTTTAAGGAAAACATACAAACAAAAATTGGTGATTTGTAAACTGATTCCCCGAAAACTGTCTATGCCCATGTGCCTTTCAAAGGCCTTCTGTCCCCATGGGGCCACAGGTACTCCAGGTTGTAAATTATTGCACAGGAGAAACTCTCTCCCAAGGATGGTGGCAGGAGGCACAGAGAAGAATCTTCACAGCAGCACCGTCTAAAAATAGACCCAAAGTAGAAATACCCAAACATCCATCGACAGGAGAGAAAACAAACCATGATAGATTCATGCAATGAAATATTATATAGCAGAGAAATAAATGAGTGAAAAAAAGCAAGTTGCTTAAAAGTATGTACAGTATCGTATTTATAAAGTTCAAACCCAAGTTAAATTAGTTGCAGGTTATTTAGGTTATGTACATATATAGCAAAACTATAAAGGAAAGAGCTGACAAAACATCTGATGTCACGTTGACTTGTTAGAGGTAGGGAGGCTGTGGACCATGTGGGGAAGAGGTGCACAGGGACCTTCAACACTCTTGATTATATTCTCTTTGTTAAAGTGGGTGGCAGGTTTTAACATGTTTCCTTACATTTTAAAACATTCATAAGTTATATTACAGTTGTATGAATATTTGATATCTACTAAGAATAATGTATTCTTTTGTATGTATGAAATGCTTAAAATTTTAAATGGAAAAAAATGTGTGTAGTATTCTATATTTAAGATGTTTCAGTGAAGCAAATATATCTATATTTTTGGCACTGCTTCTGAAAATAAGAATGGGTATCGTGTTTCTGGAAAGCAATTTAGAACTATTTATAAAGAGTTTTAAACTGTTCCTACTTGGTGATTCAATAATACTATTTCTAGGAATATATTTTTAAAAATCATTAGAAATGTTATCAAAGATTAATACTAAAGGGTATTTATCACAGTACTGTTTGTAATGGAGAAAAACTGGAAATAATATAAACAGGCAATAATAGGAGAGCATTTAAATGTATTGTAGCAAAGCAAAATGACAGCTCGTTTAGCCATTAAATTATATTTTAAAATAATATTTAATTATCAACATAGCCTTAAAGCACATGCTTTATTAAAGAAATAAAACTAGAAAACTATAAGTACATCATGATTCCAGTTATTATCATGCATATCTGTGTTTGAGAGTGCAGCTGGTATGTTTTTGTATTACACAGCAATGGAAACCAAGAAAAAAATTTTAATTAAGTTTATTGGGGTAACATTGGTTAATACAATTATATAATTTTCAGGTGTGCATTATAATTTGACATCTGTATATTCTATCATGTGTTTACCACCCAAAGTCCAGTTTCCTTCAGCTACCATATATTTGATCTCCTTTACCAACTTCACCCTCCCCCTATCTCCTTATATTTGACCCTCTTTACCACCCCTCCTCCCCCACCCCACTAATAACCACTAGCCTATAGTCCATGTCCATTAGTCTCTGTTTGTTCTGCTCATTTTTGCTTTTAGGTTTATATCCCACATATAAGTGATATTATGTGATTTTCAACTTTTTCTGTCTGGCTTATTTCGTTTAGCATGATTATCTCAAGGTCCATCCAGGTTGTCGCAAATGGCAGTATTTCATCTCTTTTTATGGTTGAGTAATATTCCATCGTATATATGTACCACAGCTTCTTTAGCCAATCATCTATTGTAGGACACTTCGGTTGCTTTCGTGTCCTGGAAAGGTCACTTTTTTTTATCCCTCCCTAACTGAGAGGAAATCCACTCTCATCTGGATTCCCTCCCTCATACTCTCTAGCATGTTACCTGTCCAGCCACGGAGCCTGACTTACTTGAAATGAAGCCTGGGAGGATGTCAGCCTCTATGTATGTAAGAGTGCCACAGTGCAGGTGGTACATGCAGGAGAGAGGCCATTTGAAACCAAGTTCTCAGCGTCTAACTATCACAATCATCCTTCATAGATATTCTGCTTGCTTAGAATGACTTCCCTTTCCTACCCAATTTCCAGGTTTCTATGTCCTCATATCTCCTCTGTAAACCTGTTCTCACTTTGTCTAGCCCTCGTGATCCCTCCTCCACTCTTATCTGCAACCCCTGCTGCCCCATAGAAGATTTTATAGTTATACCGGTTATATCAGTGTTCACAAATCACTTTCGTTTTATCTGTACTAACAGACTGTTCTTCTTTAAAAATTCTTTTTAGTATTATAGTTACCAAAGTACAGGGCTGGAAACCCAGGTGGAGCCCATTGCTTGATGGTTAATTGATTAGTTGATTGAATAATAAGAAGTTAAACCTAGCTTTCATGGGACTTTGCTATTAGATATAAAATCCAGATCTTTAAACTTTGACTTTTCCTTCTCCCTCCTAAAATAGTATCATCTTTTCAATCAGAGTTTGGGCTAAAGACAGTTCGGGTACTGAGAAGGAAAAATAAAAAAGCAAAGGGAGTTGGGTCCTTTGATGTACTTGCTATACAGAGAACTAAAGAAAAATGCAAATGTTCCCTTCAACTAAGAGAAGCTTATCAATATTAAGAAGTACATGGAAAAGAAGAAAGAGGGAAGAAAAATATACAACACTTAACAAGAGGATAATTTAGCTTGTTGGCAAGCACTTAGAGACCTGGTTCATGAAAAATTACACACAATTGCATAGCAGTTTTTTCTGGGCTTTTGTGTGTGAATCATGGTATTGATTTCATGCAAATAATCACATTTTGTTGGGTGTTAGGCTGTAGAAGGATGGGGTGGAGAGGGAAGGGTAGGTGAGAGAAAACCAAAGAGGGGGAGAAAGAAAAGCTTGTTGGCCTTCCAGCCCTTGCCACGGTGACCAGCGGCTGGGCTGCACGCACAGGACTGAGTAAAAGATGCAAGCCGCTTCTTTGTGCCTTCTTCTCGAAGGCCGCTCCAGGAGGACAATTGCCAAAGACAGCCTTTATTTTCTTGTTTTGGTTGGGATTGAATTATTCGAAGGGAGAAAAAAGGATGATTGTGGATATACCTTGGGGATAAAAATAAAGGATTTTCATTGGGAAAAAAAAAAAAAAAACAACTATGTCTACAGCCACAGCAAAATGTGATAGGGACTTTTTGGTTGAGAAAAATCTTGTTTGTTTGCCAACTGGCCTGTTGTGATGCCTTTCCAGAAGTGATAAAGTTTTGTTGTTGTTGTTGTTTTAAATTAAAAACGAAAAAACAGAATTAGTTGCTTAGACAACTAATAGAGAGGAGCATCCAGGAGAGTTCGGGTTGAGATCATGAGGCGACAATATTGGGTGTTCACTATTTGCCATACGCTCTTATAAACACTTCATATATTTTTATTTCCTTAATTCTCATACTGATCCTGTGAGGTAAGGAGGTAACCGATGAGGAAACGTTAATATTTTGGCGTCGTGAGGCTTGGAGGCCCCAGGGCTCACTCCTGTTCATGTGTGTCTCTTGGATCCAGAAGGGGCTCATGGCTCTAATCACAGGGAGATGGCAGGACAGAGGCGTAAGGGTAAGGACTGCTGAGGGTTGGAGTCAAGGAGGAACTGAGGATGGTACCCAAGAGTGAAAAACCCCAAACGAACCACAGAGACAGCAAGAAAAGAAGCATCACATCCAGAAGTTGTGGACCAAGAGTCCCAGATCCCAGGTCTCAGACTGTGCAGTAGACATTCAGAGTGGGATGGCCCAGCACAGCAGTGGCTGGAGCCCTGGAGAACACCGTGGGCCCCAGCACTGAGAACCAGACCCAGGGTGGATGCTTCAGCATCGCTTAGGAGTCTAACCCTTGACACCAAATGATGACAATAGTCAGCCAATGAAATCAAACATTTTGGCCCTTAGCTGAGACAATTCTGGAGCCGTTTAAGTCTCTAGTTAGCTCAGGGGAAACACAACAAAACATCACAGCGGGGCACCCTTTTCTTAAATCTGGTGGTGGTCAGTGCAGGGAGGGTGGAGCATCCTGCTCATCTGAGATGGGACTTTTGATCAGAACAGAAAAATAGTTCTGTTTCTCTTTCCTCAAGAACCCTTGCTACATGGCTACAGGCTCTTCTTTTTCATTTTGAGGATAAGTTGTCAAAATCAGGGATAAGCTCTTCTCTTGTTTACACACATTTGCCAGCGCTTTCCCTCCGATTGGGCCCCTTGGAAACTTATTCCCTTATGATTTTTTAATCGTCGGTGTTTTGAAGGCAAGCTAACTACATGAGTAACTTGGGCAGCTAGTCCAAGTCTCACTGCCTGCACAGTTCAGCTGGGGAAGAAGGACACGGCTCAGTGAGGTTTCTGCAGAGTTCCTTTGGGCTTTGAACAAACAGCTCTGATATGAGAAGTCACCACTCTGCTTCCCAGTGTCATTAAGGAGCCCCATGTGAAGGGACGATATTAGTTTTCACTTGGAGAGCAAAGGCCACCAACAACTAGAGAAAGAAAACTGAAATGTGGTTAATGGGCCAATTTGGTGGCTCAATTGGGAACTCAGACATTTTGCCTCCTGCCAAGCTCTCTTGAATTTGTATGATACAGAAACAGACTGAGAAGAGACCTACAGGGTTTGGCAAGAGAAACAGATCAATGCATTTGTTTATTCTATTAAGGAGAAAAAAGAAAACGTATCGTTTTTATTTTTTTCTTTCAAACCCGATTCTTCCACATCATGGGCATGAGAATTATGTAGCAGTATCTTTTGTTCAGAAAGCTGGAAAGTGTCCCATTGGGAAAGGTCAAGTTTTATGTAAAGAAATTTGAACCAGTAATCAGCCTTTCACCTCAATGATGTCTGTTGTATTTAAAACATAAATATTAATTACATGTTAAGGCTAATTTCATTTCACTTTACAGATCTAACTCACCTGAATCTTTTTTAAATCTGCAAAGAAAGAACCATTTTTCTTTTATAAGAAATCTTGTAATATGATCTGGCTTTCAATTTGGTGTTTTCTTTCTAATTCTGAAGTTACAACAAAATTTGACTACATTTTAAAATCTAACTGAATTGGTTTCTTTTTACCAAGATAGTGAATGAAAGCAGATGTGATAAGGAGGCAGAGCGAATGCAAAAAGAAAATGAAATTCTGCCCAGAATATCTAATATCTTCTTTCATTATGCGACAGTAGGAAAAACCACTGACTAACCAACGCTTAGCCTTCAACTGTCCACCTCTGGACTCACTTCCCTCTTTCCAGAGTACTCAGCCTTATCACATAGTCTGATAAACAGGGAATTACCTCCTCCAATGGGCATTTCTTGTTTTCACCTGTATAGCATCTATTCTCCTTTCTTCTGACAACAAAATCATAATTTACTTGAGGAAAACCCCTTCCTCATCCTAGTTCCTGTTATGTAAATAGTGGCGTCAGGTAGGCAAATGACACAGGCCTGCTTGGAAGAAGCATCAAATGCCCTCACCTTATTGATGGACTCAGGGATGGATGTGTAACCCAGTCTCTGCCAGTCAGTACAATCCCCATTTTGTAGGAGGTGATAAATAGCTTAAGGAAGGACACACAACTAGGTTAGTTTAATAAAAATCAATTCCAGGGTGATCGTTTGAAAGAGAAGTTCTCTTTCTAATGGATTGAGAGAGATCTCACAGAGAGATCCTGCCTGGGAGTAAAGCCAACGTGAAGGAGACCAGAGTCAAAACTGAAAGTCAACAACTCAGTTCTGATGAGCCCCTAGTCCGATCATGCTATGGACCAATTTTATCTCTGGGCCTTCCAGATGTTAGCCAGTAAATGCCTCTTTACCTAAGTCAGTTCGAGTTGAGTTTTTGTCCCTTGCAGATATTAATACAGAACTGTCTTCCAAAATATGATTAATTTATTCAGCAAGCATTTATTTTTGTAAATCTTATTGTCGAGGTATTATACTTCAAAATTTAGGGTTTTTAACAAGGTCTGGTTTATTAAGTTTAATATGTATTTAGAGAAATAAGATTTGAGACAACTGAAATATATAATGCAAAAAAAATATGCATAAACATATGAGTAAGTGTCTTGATAAATATGCTAAGAGAATTCTAACTCGAAGAATGCTGAAGGGTGGAAGTGATCTGGAGAAGCTTCATTTGGGCAGTGAGTTTTGAATTCAACCCATAAGGAAGTGTGGAATTCGGATTGGTGAAGAGTAATAGAGCATCATTTAAGTGAGAGAAACAGCATCGGCAGATACCTAAGAAGTAGAAATGTATGGTGAGAGGCTAAAGCATTGTATGGAGGTAAATATGACTGAAGATATAAAGGATAAAGTTGGGTCAAGAAAAGAGAGTTTTAAGTTTGGATTTGACTCAATTGGTAATGAGGATGCTGTAGAATCTTAAGCAAGGATTCAGATGCTAAAATGATATTTCGCAGAGCCTTGTGTCAATAATGTAGAATTTAGAGTAACACATGGAGACAATTGAGCAGAGGAATAAGCAAGGAATCTGTTGCACAGATATAGGGGTGTATTGATAAGACGGTGTTGGCTGAGGGATTAGTGAGCAAGAGAAAATGGGAAACTTTGGAGCAAGATTGACAGTCCTCAGGGACAGATGAGAAATGCTGTGAGAAAGGAATAAAATGGTGATGTCATGGTTTTAATAAATTTGGGATGTGAGAAGTAAAGAATGAAAAATCAGTTTGAAAGAAAAACCTATTAGGCTTGATTTTAGACAGTAACTTTGGGGCAAATTTCAGTTCGAAAAATTGTGTATGTAGCTGGAAAGGTGGAAGTAAACCACAGGCAAAGGGTTAAGTTTAAGGTTAGAATGAAGATGGCTGTCTGAAGATCACTGTCATGGTGTCTTTGGCCAAAGTCCTCAAAAGGAAAGATTCTCTAAGCAAATGAGGCAAAAAAAGAACCCAGAGTAAGCTTTGAATCTCAGGGGTACACACGGGCAGGGCTGAGAAGGAGGAGAAAATGATAATCAGCTTGGAGTTTGAGGAAGGGAGGTTAAATATTACAGTATTTCTAAAAGTTGTAGTGAAGGTTTTGTCAAGATAGAGCAAACTACGGTGTAATTACACATCAAAGAAATGTGTATAGTGAGAGAGAGGGGGCGAGTAAAATCTGTGAGATAGGACTAACTTACTGTGAAAAACGCTTTTCCTTGGGAGAAGGGCCACATATGTATGCAGGAAAGAATTTATATGGGGGAAAAAAAAACAAAATCAGTTGGATTGTACAGGACACTGTGCTTAAAATACATTTTCCCCAATGCGTTTATATATTTGTATACATACACTCATAATTATACAGTTTGTAGACATGTGTAGACACACAGACCCAAATGCATTAGGAGGGTGTCTGGATAGGCTGTGTGGTGAACAGAGGGAAAGTGATGCTATATAAAAGCGATCTAGAAGGAATTACTATGCATAAATGACAGCATGCGTGGTTTGTTGCCATTGGCAGCACAATGTGTGTTGCAAACTAAATCAAATTTTTGTTTCAGTTTTTTTTTAATCTCTGATCTCACAAGAAACACACAGAGAAACCTGCATTCCCCACCCAAACACACCCCAAAACATCTACTGAGACTTCTAAGGAGAAGCAGAGTTTGTCTGAGTTTAGACCCTCAGAATTAGCACTGCAGTTTCTGCAGATGGAGATCTAAAGCGCAGAAGTTGATCTTATACATTCGATGAGGGATGACTTCACAGAATTTTAGAAGGGTAAAAACATCTAGACGTATATTCACATCTACTGCCTACTCATACACACACATGGAGAGAGTCAAGTTTAATAAGATCCAGACCGATTTGACTTTAAAAATATATCTGTGCTTTTAAAATAATCCATGCTGGCTTTAGTCCGACCCTTCATATAGTAACTAAAGGCAGCCCATCTTCCCTGTGCATATGTTTTGCTTCCCCAAAATAGAGTCCTTCAGGCTCCTACAATAGAAGGGTCTGTGAAGCTCAAGCTATGAGATATACTTTCCTGCATCTTTGAAAAAATTATCCAATTAAAAAATTGTCAAATTCCCAATCTCCTTTGGTGTGGCCAGCAGGCCTGTCTCAAGGAGTCCAGTTAAAGGGACAGATTGCTTTCCATTGATTTAGATACAGTAATTCTTTAGGGCAAAACCGGAGTAGATGTGATTCTGAGACCCTGGGATGCGCTATGAGGACTTTTGGATTCCAGCCCACACAATAAAAGAAAAAATCTTAATGCTTTTTGTGTCCTCTTCCTGCCAAGACCCAATTAAATGAAAATGGACCTTAAGAAATAAGCCAGAAGAAAAAGAGAAAGATAAGAGAGATGGGTGAGAAAAGGGAGAAAAATAAGAAGAGAGACAGAATCAAAGGATGGAAAGAAGGAAAGAAAAAGGGGAGGGAGGGAAGGAGGAAAGGAAGCAGGAAGTAAAGAAGGTAAGAGGAAGTCAAGCAGAGAGTAAGGAATTTCATGAGAGTGAGAAAAAGAAACAGAGCCTGAAGCAGAGGGTCAAAGAGGAAGGGGAAAAGAGGTCGTTTAGAGTGGCTCATCTGAATAAAATCAGGTTTCCCACAGGCAGCCACTCCAGTGACTCAATCTATCATTTACATCTCAGGCTCCCATTATCAACAGATAGTCAATCATTGGACGTCCATGAACATCAGAATCATTATAAACCAAACGCCAGAGACCAGCGCACTGAATTCCATTAACTGTTTGCACAGCAGGTAAGGAGTGCCAAACACACAGGCTCCACAAGCTGCACTTCAGGGGAGAGTATGCTTGGCTTTGGATTGGGTCATTTGGGGAGGAGTCTAAATACGTCCTAAGAGAAGTCAGGTTCTTAAGAGATGACTTTCATCTAGTCATTCTTTTGCTGAAGAGAGTGACTGCAATGACTTCCCATGGTAGTCAAGTCCAGAACCTACATCGTGACATCACATCTGTCCCCAGGGATCTCCTAATTGCCAATCCAATAGGCACGTCTTAGGTTCTGTCTTGAATTGGATGCTGTTGATCATTCTCTCCTCTGTGGAACTTTGCTTTCTTTGGTTGTAGGAAAACGTGAGCTGCTGGTTTTCTTCATTGCAGAGTGACCAATGGTCCTGGTTTTCTCAGGACTGAGGGGTTTCTGGCACTTGAGACTTTTAGTGCCAAGGTGAGAAAGTGTCAGACAAACAGGGACAAGTTGGTCGCCCTATCACACCTCACCCATCTTCTCTGACCAGCCCCCAATATGCACTTCTCTTCACTGCCCGACCTTCAGAAGTGAAATTCTAACCCCTTTCTCCCTGGACAGAACAGTTTTCCGGTGTATCTTATTCATTGGGCGTTCAACTCTTCCTCCGTCCTGATGTACGAAAGTACCTCAGAGTCAACGGCCCCTCACAGGGTCACATCCGTATGTGATGTGTTCACATATGTCGTTTTCCCAATGCCTTTCTCCATCATCCTGTTTACTTTTTCAGATCTAACTTAAATTGATCTTCTCCACGTACATTAAGTTCTCACTTAATGTCATCGGTAGGTTCTGAGGCTTGACGCGAAATGATGTAAAACAAAACCAGTTTTTTACCAGGGGCTAACTGACATAAAGACGACTCGGGTCCCACAGCATCTCATCAACGTTGTAAAGAAACGATCTCGAAGGAAGCAATGTAGTTTGAGGACTCGCTGGAATGTCACCTGATTTCTCAGGCCATTTCTGGTTTCTCTTCACTCGCACTTGCTTTAATAGAGACTGCACTACATACCCTAGCACTTAATCAGACCGTGTTCTAAAATGTGATCCAATTTTGTACACAGATCATATAAATTATGGTGTTGGAGACAAATAGATCTGGGTTTTGAGTCCCAGGTCGACCAATAATTCTCTAACACCTATTAAGCGCTTACTATGGGGAACCGACATTTCAATTGTTTTCCATTGTGTCTCATTTGTACTTTAAAACCTCATGAGGGACCATTTTACAGATGAAGAAGATGTGACTCAGAGATAGTAAATAACATGCATGTGTAAATAGCAGGTAAGGTTATACTTGCCCAGTACCACGCTCTTAGCTATCAATTGTTGTTGGTTTCAGTGAGAGCAAGATTAAATATGCTGTGACTATTTTCTAGAAAATCTCTTAATACTCTATAGTTTATACAACTAGCGACCAAAATTTTCCATAAATTCTCTCCTCATTTTCTCATAGTCTTCCCAGAATGTCTGAACAAAAGTGCCTCTGGCTCTAAGAGACACCAGGTCCATTAGAGCTTGCTGCTAACGTATCCTATAACACTCTTGCCCGAGACCGCAACCCAAAACCGCCCCCTTGGCCTTGAACCATGTGTAACCACCCCCCATCCCAGTAAATATTTTATCTTCACAAGCAGCTGGAAAGAGAGAGGTGCACTAGCAGCAGGCTCGGTCAATCCTGTTTAAATATTGATCACAAACATCGTTAAAATAAAAGTCTATCGACTCAGCTGGTGACTTTGCAGCTTCAACACTTTACAGAATGCAATTTTCCATGTGCGGCAACGCCAGGCAACTTGCTTGAGTTATGATGTTAATAAGTGAGACACCTCCTTCGGGAGGGCTCTGGTGTCCTAGAGGCAGCTGCAGACAGGAGCTGGCCCTTTGATTTGAGGCAATTACAAAGTCCTTCCGCAGCCTTATTTTCCCTTTAGGTCAGTGTTCTGGATACCAGCTTCTCACCTTTGGAAGCCAAGGCGGCATAATTCCAGGAGGTGAAAGTATGTGTCTTTTGTGGCCTTGAGAATACAAGGATAAAGCGATGGGAAAGGGAGTCGTAAGGGAACTGGCAAAACTGGATGAGTCCATTCCTCCGCAGGAGTAGCCTTCAAATGTTACCATCTCTCAGAATCGCCTGGAGGACTAGTGAAAATCTGGACTGACGGGGCCCGCCCACAGGGTTTCTGATTCAGTGAATCCGGGGTGGGGCTCAGGAATTCGCATTCTAACTGGTTCCTAGGTGACGGTGATGCACTGGCTCACGGGCTACACTTTGAGAATATCACCATCACCCACACCTGTGCGAAGACAGCAAGTGCTCACAGAACCAGTGTGTCCTCAGCGTGCTCTCAGGGGCCTGGCATCCTCAAATTTTTCAGCTTAGAAATTGTCACCTAGCCCAGTGGTTTGAAACTCTCAACGAAATTCCTTATAAGTGAAATCCTATGCAGTGGTCCAAGATTAAGACTGATAGCTAGCTCTGCACTGGTTGAAGTGAGAGCCTAAGACCAAGAGCTCCCCAGCAGAGCCCTGTGGCTCCGAGGAGCATGGTTTGCTTCAAATGTCCTTATTTCACAGATGAGACAATGAAGACTCCAGATGAAGACACGGCCCCTCTGCGAAGAGCCAGGACTAGAGCCTAAATTCCTCTTTTTCCCAGAAGAGCTACTACATCCAACAGATAATGAATAATCCACCACTCCTAGGAGAATGATGACAGTGGATGAAGGTGCCATCCAGGGAGAAATTCATCTAGTCATCACTCTTGAGGGAGAATCTGTATCTTTCACACTCACTAGATCGAAGAAAGGGCGTTCAGGGCCTGAGTTTCTGAAAGCTTTTTGGAGTGGCCTAGCTGTGGAAATTCCATTTGTTTCAAGAGTGTGTCCAGCTTACCCATGACTCTGACCTCTAGACAGACAGAAACATGGCAAAGGAGGTAACTAAATGGAAGTGTAAAGGTGGGTTGCTAAGAAAGAAGCAGATGTATCATACAGAGAGCACGTAGCTGTAATTGACAGAAATGTGACAATGGACCGATTCTAACAAAAAGAAAATTACGAGTTGGCCAGCTTTTCAAACCTTCCTAAGTGGAAATGTAGGTAATTGGGCTGATTGGCCAGGAGTGCTGAAAAGAGCTAAGTATAGAACCAGGGGAATTCAACAGAGGCCAGCCAAGAGGAGAGACTGTTCATCTCCTTCGCTTACTCGGGTCTGTTCCCCGCCACCACCTGGAGTCATGGCAGCCCAGGGTTCCTCAGTAAGTGAATTCAGCTAGTTGCCTTCTGGGTTCCTAAAAGGAAAAGTAACTACAGTCTTATGCATGACTTTTTCCCTCTAAAATGGAACATAAACACAATAAATGTGTCCCCATTAACTAGTTTAACATTGAAACAGTCACAAGAACTTCCGAAACTGTTTCAGTTCCTCTGGTGCCAGGTGGCACTTAGCTGGTGACTCAGGTGGCAGAGAAAAAAAACAAGAAGAGCTCGAGCTTCATGCACATTTCCTCTGGGAAGCAAAGTTGGCTGTTTAAGAAGTTCTCATTCCCTCATGCGGACAGGGATGGGATGAGCTGTACAAGTGGATTTTCATTATCTGGTTTGGATGAGGGTCTGCATATAAAAACAATTGTATATGTTTTCCCCCAATCCAGCAAAGCCTATCCATTTTGTTCCCTTCTAATTCTCTCAGTTCTACAGCCAACTCTTTCTCTGCTGGTAATTTTCAGGAGTCCTGCAGTGTGGTGACGGGGCCTTTTGTGGCTTCTTTCACCACAGCATTTAAAGGACCAACTATTTCTTCTCACTTAACTCTGAAGATAAACAGGGAACATTGAGGCCTCAGGAGGTCTGATTGAGATAAACAGTCTTTAATGTTTTTCAGATTTGGGGGGCCTTATTTGAAACAGCTAGTATGCTGAACTCAGCCAGCTTTGACTGGAAATTCCATTCCACTTGAATACAAAGTTTATGTTGCTGCTGTGTTACCCATAAAGAGTGAATAAGTAATACTTAAAAGACCAAATCTCTTTCAGAAAGACAGAAAATACTGGAAAGGATCTTGAGAAGGCATCCAGTCCGAACAGGGCGGGTCTGAACTGTGTTCACGCGTACCAAGCATATTCTCGCCTCGGGGCCTTTGAACTTTTTTCGTTTTGGAGCAGTTTCCTCAGAAATTCATATATATTTCTTTTTTCCTTCATTAAAGTTTCTGTTCAAATGTCAATACTCAGAAAGCCCTTCCCTAACCATCCTTTCTAAAATGGCACCCTGCAGTCATTCTCTACAGTATAGTGTCTATACTATTCCATTTTATTTTCCTTCTGGCACCTGACATTCTATTCTATTCTCATGTGTTTTAATTCTTTCCGGACTGTGTCTGAAGAGTATGTCCATAACGACAGGGTTTGCTTGCTTTCTTCTATGCCATGTCCTGAGGGCCTCAGCAGTGATTTGCACACAGTGGGTGCTCAGTAAAGATTTGTTGAGTTAGTGAATTCTAGAGTTGTCGCTGCCAATTCTGCTTTTAGGTGCCTCCAGAGGCGGACAAAAACCTTGCCTTTGTAATCTGTAAAGTTCCATATAAGATGTATACTGTTATTAATGTATTAGTCTCCATTTTCAAGTGCTCTGTGTTGAGAAGCATTCTATTTTAACTTAAAATATTCTACTGCAAATTGTCGGGAGAAATCAAGAGCGGCTTTTAGATACCTTCTTCAAAGAAAACAAAAACACACTCCCATTTTCTAAGAGAGTTTGTATATTTGCTAGCATGCCCCTCAGTACGGAGGGACAGGGAAAGAAGCCATGTTTTCCCAAACGCCCCCAGTTACTAACCATAGGAAAGGTCTAATTCCATTGTGTCTAATTATCAATTTTCAGTTAGACACCAGGTGTCCCATTTTTCATTGTGTCTATTTCCACTTGTGTATTACCAAATGACCTTATTGACTCAGAATTTTCCAGAGAAGATTTCAGGTGAGCTTTTCCACAGCCCTGAGAGAGGGACTGTTATTATCCTTATTCAAACTCGTAGGGCGTAAGCGAGTTGTCCAAGGTCACAGAACCTTGACGACTGGAACACAATAGACTTCAGACTCAGGTGTCCAGGTCCCAGCCCTGTGTACGTCTCCTCAACCTCTGGAGAATATATTTTTCCTACCTGGACACTCATCTCCTAAATGCCTGTGACTTTGTCTAGCTGCCCTTGGGAGGAGGAACCGAGCAAACATTTTTGTCTCCTCGCACCAGCCGCTGAGGCTGAGTTCCGACAGTCCAGAAGGAGAAAAGCATCCAGAAATCAATCAGAGAGCATTAACAGACTGTGCTTGTTAATAGTCTAACAACAAACAGTAAATCCTCCTTTCGGCCCTGACTTACCGTGCTGGCCCAGCATGGCTGATCCCTAGGGGGAAACAGGAGGTAGGGAGAAGAAAACCAGACACAGCCTCAGAGAAACCAACAGCAACAAGGATGCCTCCCTGCCAAAGGTGCCCTCCTAGCCAGTGTGCTTCCCGCAGGAAGAGAATGAATTAACCAGGTGAGGAGCAGAGGCTGCATCCCAGCTCTGCTGGGCACGAAGCTGCTGTGCTGTAATTGCCTGACTCAGGGCTTATGGCCAAGGAGGAGGTCAGGAGCCCTGGGCCTTCTTTGGCTGAAAAGCACAGTTATTGCAGGCAGCTGCTGCTTTCTCAGTGGGTGACATTTCTCTTAGGAAATGGTTTATCTGGTGATATCCCAAACAGTCAGTGTGGTGCTGTTATTCTGCTTCTGGTCTCCAATATTAATCAGGCGGTTGGAGCGGGGTGATGGCTCAGACCCCAGAAGGTACTCACAGGGATCCAGCGGGGGGAGGCAGACTAATTTACCAAGGAGACTGTGGTCTTCGGAAGGTAAAATCCATAAAGTTGACAGGAAGCGAAGGCTGTGTCTTTTGAATGAGAATCAGTGAGTTAAGTCCTTCTGAAGGCCTCGCACGTGTCCAGGAAAATGTGCTCCACACTACGAGGAATGCACATAAGGCTGTCTCATGTCTCCTGCCTTCAGGGAGCTTGAAGACCAGGTAGAGAAACTAAAACTGTACTTAAACAAAATAGAATGGAACTGAGCGCTAAATGGGATTAGTAACAAGCATCAAAGTGACTTTTGATAAGTGGACATTTGGTGCATTTAATAAGTGCCAAAAGGATTCTAGGAATGATCAGCAAAGGAATGCTTCGTGGGCGAGATGGAGCCTAGCCACACACGTTGAATCATGAAGGAAGTCTGACTAGAAGCAGGGAAGTGGACAGCATTCTGGGGAGGGGAAGACAAAATAAGAAGACAAACAGAAGCCAACCCCACGACAACAGCAATAAATATCTCTACGGCTTTTCATAGTTTACAATGCACTTTATCTCATGACCTACATATTTAGCCCTCAAAACTAAGTTTGAGATAAGCTGGTTTGACTCAATGAGCAGTCTCAGACTCAGAAAGTGGAGGGAAAAAAAATGCCTAATGTTACTCAGTTAATAGATATCAGAGTTGGGGTGAGAATCCAGCTCCATGCCTTTTCTTTTAGAATCCAGAGGATTTTCAAATGTTTTTTACTACAATTTAGAGCAGGAAATACATTTTACATCATGGCTCAGTACACACATGATACCGTTTCCTGATTTAGGGGATATGTGGCCGTGTCTGAAGATATTTTTGCTTTTTATAACTGGGGTGATGGCGCTACTGGCATCTAGTGGGTAGAGGCCAGGCATGCTGCCAAACATCCCACAATGCATAGAACAGCCTCTAAACAAAGAATTATCTGGCCCCAAATGTCAATAATGTCAAAGTTGAAAAACCCTCCTCTGGACGGGGCAAGGCTCGGCTGGCTTCATCAGGGCACGCTCATGCACCTGTGGTCAGCTGGGCATTGGCTGTGGGGGTAAGAGAGACTGGCTGGTTCTGGATGGGATCCCTCATATGTCTGCTGGTCAATTTGCAGACTGGGGTACAGATAATTGAGTCATGTGTTTTTTTCTTCCACAAACTGGTCCAAGTTCATTCGCATGGTGAATATCTCAGAGTTCCCAAGAGCAGCAAGAAGAGGCAAATCTCAGTGCTCAAGGATTTTTGAAGTCCTTGCTTGTGTTGTGCTGCTATTGTCCCATTGGCTGATGAGTCAAATTGAGGCAAGAAAAAATTGAGGGCCGCGACCGCAGCAATTGACCACAATTTCATTAAAAGAAAATGCTCGTCATGGCCTATTAAATTTATCTCAAGAACTACTTTATACCAGACGCTTTACGAGCTATCGAATGAGGTTTATCTTCTGTTCTTTTATTCCCAGAAAATTGGACAAATGTCATATACATAGTAGGTGCTCAATATATATTTTATGAATGGTCACGAGAAACTGGAGATGCCAGTAAAGAAATTCGTGTGAGCTGGAATAGACACTCTGTGAAAGAAGGTTGGCTGGTTGAAGTGGAGCCAGGGTATGGCACCTCTGAAATGTCAAGTAAGGAAACGTTCTTAATTGAGCTACGAGGTTCTCAGGCAGGCTGACTTCTCCAGATTTGTAGAATCCCTCATCACTACATTTTCCCTCTGGTTGCTTCATCTATTATTCACTAAGTTAAAACTCCTAAGCCTTCTTTACCTAATAAGGACATATGAGAAACAGAAGGCTATATTCTATAGTACTTAAAGATGATTGAGAGAAAAAAACCCATAGGAATTCAAGAGGTTGAGAGCCTGTTAATTTTCTCAAAGGAAAGTTTTGCTTCTTCTTGGAGAAAACATTGAAACCACATGGGCAGGAAATCAAAGAATACTTTGTTATTAAAGGTCCTGAAAAGTTGGGTTTTGGTTGATGGAATGAAGCAAACTGTACTTTGTTGCCTTTGAGAAGTCAAGAGACTCTTGGCAAGTGAGAGGTAGGGAAACCAGTCTGCTACATTCTAGTTCAGCTCTGACCTGCCATGTATCGTAGGACAAGCTACTGTTCCTCTCTGGGCCTCAGTGTTCTCCTCTATAAAGTGAAGTTGTAAGATCGAATGAGCATGAAGTTGCCTTCCAGCGGGCAGGTTCTGATAGCCTGTGCATCATCTGTGTTTCTTACGGGGGTAAGAAATTCTGACTCCAGCTTTTCCCTTACCTCATTTTTCCAGGCACCATCAGTCCTGCCTTGTGAGCAGAATGAACTCTTGACGTCAATCACAGGGTGACAAAATGGGAGCCTTTCTGTGTACCCCCTGAGGAAAATTGCAGGCAGAAAATTAATCCAGATCTTTACACCAGATCCCTCTCCATACAACATCTGACGGGGAAGGCCTCTCACTTTCCTTCTGGCTCCCACATGTCACAGAACCTGTTGTCTCATGATTCAATCCCCCATTCCCATTAAAGTTAACCATCCCCTTGAAAATGAATGCACAGTTAACAAAGTGATAAGTTGATGCTTAAACTTTAAGCAGATTGCTTTCAGCTAATCTCAGTTAAATGACAGACGAAATCATAGGCACTCTCAGCTTTACAGAAGCCCTAGCACCCAAGAAAATGAGTGGGCTCCTAAGGGAAAACCCTTGCAATGTTTCTTTCTCCAGAAATTGAAATGGAGAAAACATGGGGTGGGGGCAGGGACAAAGGAGAACAGGAAAAGATGTCCTGCTACGTTCGGGACAAAGCTAGCTATATAGTCTTAGGAATATCACTTAATCACTCTGAGTCAGTTCCCCTATCAGATTACAGTGATATATCTTTGTTGCAGGACCTTTGTTAGCAAGAGAGCATTTGCCCAATCCCTGCACATCCGAGGCTCTCAGTAATAAGGGGCGGGGCACTGGAATTTGCCAGGTGGTCCCTTACCATCAGTGAGATCTAAAAGGAAATCCTCCCACCCCCTGCACATGCTGCTGAAGATCTTTCTACATGAATGTTAACACAGAGAGGTGGCAGAGGTTTGTTTGTACTTTGGGAAAAGAGGAGAGTAAAGGCCAAATTTTTTTACTGGTCCAAAGATATTTTTTGAATATACAAATTTTCATCTTTTTGTACCTAAGAGAAAATCTCTGCCCTTGCCCTCTTCAGATCGTCAGAACAGAACAACACTTTCTCATCATCTCAAACTGAAACCACACCCATTAAAAAACAACTCCCCTCCTTTC
This sequence comes from Pteropus alecto, assembly GCF_000325575.1. Lineage (NCBI taxonomy): Eukaryota > Metazoa > Chordata > Mammalia > Chiroptera > Pteropodidae > Pteropus > Pteropus alecto. The sequence continues at coordinate 813,521 of NW_006432945.1, forward strand.
CTCCCTGCAGCCCCCGGTCAACATAGTTCTGCCTTCTGCCTCTGTGAATCTGACTACTGTAGTACCTCATATAAGTGTAATCTTGCAGTAGTTGTGCTTTTGTGTCTGGTTTATTTCACTTAGCATAGTGTCTTCAAGGTTCATCCATGCTGCAGCATGAATCAGAATTTCCTTCCGTTTTAAGGCTCAATAATATTCCATTGTATATAGACACCACAATTTGTTTATCTATTCAACTGTGATGGACACAGGCTGTTTCCATCTTTTGGTATCATGAATAATGCTGTTATGAACATTGTATACAAGTTTCTGTTTGAATATCTGCTTTCAATTCTTTTGGGGATATACTCAGAAGTGGAATTGCTGGATCCGTGGTAGTTCTATGTTCCACTTTGTTTGAGGAACCGCTGTCTTGTTTTCTGTAGTGGCTGTGCCATTTTACACTTCCCACAAGCATCGTTGTGAAGTTGTGTTTATGGTAGTTATTATAATAAAAAGCAAGTATTTATTACATTAAAATCAATGCGGAATTGGAAATAAGAGTAGTACTATTTAATCTGATTCCAAGGTTTGAGAGGTCTGCATATATCCCATTTATAAGTCATTGTGATTAGTTAAGAATAAAATGCAAATCATTTTTTCTTTCAGTTAATGTTTATTATGTTTTCAAATAGCTAGTATGTTGTTGGAACATAAACATTATTATATATTTAACCTCACTTTAGATAGGCGTGCATTTAACATCATTATTTAATAAATGGAACAGCTAGGTACTTCCTTTGGCTTTGGACACCAGGAAGGCAATGACTGCTGCACCAGCTGTGCCACAAACTGAGAAAGTCTGGAGACCTCTGGCCCAGAGAGTGAATGCAAAAGAGAGAGTCCCTGGAACCCCGGAGCTTTTTCTACTCTCTTCTCAATGGATTATGCCGAGGTTCTGCTACCGGAATCTTCCAAAATAGTAATGGTTCCTTTCTCATTTTTTTCACTTTTCCCAAAGTGGTATTGAGCAGTGGGTTACCTAACCTCAAACTGGGATTGAGTAGCTCAGTATTTTTTTTATCGTTAATTAGGTCGTATGCGTTAATAATAATAATAATAATAATAATAATAATAAAGTTTGGATCATATCGGAAGGATATGGAGAATTAACTATGGGTGTCAGGGAAAAACTGAAAGCAGAGGGGTCAGCAATGTGGCAGTTCAAACAGAAGTAAAAAAAATAATAATAATAATAATAATGAGCTAACACGCAAGGGCATCTTACAAATATACAATCTCTGGCCTTCTGGGTTCATAGGACAAGCTTTAAGTATCTCAACAGCTCACACTAGCTCAGAAATGATATCTGTCTCCTCAAAATAAAGTGTCAAATTAAACTCATAAAACATAATTCAGAAGTCACGTCCTCTGTGACTTCGTCCCTTACTCTCGCTGTGGAGACGGTTGTCCTCCACCGTGTTCCCACAGGTTTTGCTCATACTCTTTTAAATTAAAACATTTTCCCTACTCCATTTTGTTTCTTTGTCTATGCTTATTTATTTATTTTTCCTCTTAAAAGTAAATTCCTGAGGGCAGGGACTTTAATTTATTTACCACTGAGGTCCTAGTTTCAGCGAGTATTAATTTAATTATCTGAGGGTAGGCAGTAAAAAATTAGTAACTTTAGACCTAGGAATTTCACTGTTGTAATTTTATCACAAAGAAATAAGAGTAAACATAAAAGTTTTATGGACAAAGATGTTCTTAGCAGCATTTCTAATAAAAAAAAACTTTAAGTGTTCAACAATAGAGAAATGTTTAATTAAGCTATCATACATCTGTTTAATGATCAGGGGCCATTAAAATAATGTTTATAAATAGTTTATAATAACAATAAAATGCTTATGTTAGTATACAAGTTTTTTAAAAGGAGATTCAAAATTATGCATACAATATAATCTCAATTTTGAAAAAAAAAAACAGCATTTAGAAAGAAAGAAAAAAACCTTGGGAGAAAATAGATTAAGACTATTTTAACAATTATCATCTCTGAATATTTATTACGTTTCTTCCACTCTTATTACGTTTCCCATAACTCGTCTAAGTGTAGCCTTAATGTATGCTGTTTTCCCCTCTGGGAATGCCTTTCGTTTTTCTTTGTATTTGTGGACAGCTGATTCTCAGGTCAGCCCACATCCCAGCTCTTCTATGATGTCTTTCCATCTACTTCTCTGACCTCTTATAACTTTCAAACAATAATGTTTCGAGCTAAAAAGAATATTACTTTTTAGATCTCCTCTTAATATCTCATAGTCAGTAAAAATGGCAAATAGCCTTAATCTGGAGGCAGAGTGCCCAGTGGTAGAATCTTGATCCTACCACTTATCCCGAGTGACCTTGTACAAATTATTCTCTCAGCACCTGAGTTTCATTATCAGTAAAATAGAGTCTTATCTTGTATCTAGAGACAAGTTTCTTAGAGGCAGAGACCATGGTTTATCCTAAGGCTTTGCTATATAGAAAGTAAAAATCTAGAGTTCAATTAATTATTTGTGATTTATATTGGGAACATCATAATATTGGTAGTAGACACATTCACAGACACAAACTACTTTGTAACAAAGTAGATCAGTAGTAATTGTCACTGGCTGTACTTAGTGTGGTCTTAGTGTGGTCTAATGGCCTCTAATAAAGGCTATTATTTTCTTTTTACCTATTATAACTCATATAATTGGAGGAAGGCTCTCCTTGGTTCATTTCTTGGACAAACGCCATTGAATTCACATTATGTGACACTCACTGTTCTAGAGTCTGGGGATAGATGTGGTACAAAACAGTTTTTGCTTTTAAGAAACTTTCAAATTGAGTGGTCATGGTGGTGGTAAGTATTGCCAAAGTAACATATAATTACAATTTGGTATGATAGGATAGAGTACAACTATGTATAAGATACATTGGGAGCACACAGGCAGGACAGTTTCATAAGTCTTCAAGAGGAAACAAGGAAGAACAGAACTTTTGCAGAAGAAGAAGTGCTGTCTGAGCTGAGTCTCAAAGAATGTTGAGGAATTATCCAGTTGAATTGGGTTTGAAAATGCCAGTCAAGGAAAAGAAAACAGCAAGTTCAGAGGCCTGCCATTTATTTTTCCTCTGATGCTTTATTTTGGAGAGACAAGTGTTATTTCTGGTTGAGTCAGAGCCATTGAGATATTTAATGGTAGTGCTAGTGACCCAGAAGAATGAGGCTTGGAGATTGTATATATTTAGGATCGATTCTCATTGTGAAGTTGAAGGTAATTCAAAATGTCTAGAACAGAAGTTACGATCTAAAGTAGAGTAAAAACTGAACTGGTAGAGGTATACATGTGTGCCATGTTGGACCCTGAAGCTGGAGAGGTGAGCATGCATCCTGTGCTAAGAGGCTTGGTGCTGTGGAGGTGAGTATGTGATCCACACAGAGGGTCCTAAGGCTGAGGAGGTGAGCATGTATGGATATTCTGCTATATGGCCTGAGTCTGAGGATGTGAGCTTGAGTACCACACTAAGGGGCCTAGAGCTGGAAAGGTGACCATGTGTACCATGCTAAGAGGGTCTGAATCCATCCTCACAATGACAACAAGCCTGGGAAGGACTTTAAAAAGTGAGTGGCATCATTGGGTTAATTTTTTGAAGAAACAGATTGGAGAAAGAGAAACTCACTAAGAGGTGTTGCAGTGATCCAGGAGCACCTGAAAAAAGGTAGATGTAGCACTTAGACAATGGGAAACTTATTTGAGAACTAGTAGAGTCAAGGTCAACAGAATGGTAAGGAATTGAATGTGGGTGGTCAAAAAGAAGGAAGTGTCTAAAGTTCTCTCAAATACATGGCTTGGGAAAGTGAGTGAATGGTGGTGACATTCACCAAAACAGAAATGCGGGATGATTTGGTCTGTTTTAGAAGGAAAAGTAAAAACATAATTTTAAATGTAGTCTTGAATTTGAATTTTTGTGGGGTATCCAGGCAGAGATACATAGTAGATAGCTAGATATTTGGATTTTGGAGCTCAGGTAAGATATCTAAGATATATTTCAGAGAGCTAATGATAAAATAAGGTTTTAAAAATAGAAGTAGAAACTAAAAATTACACACACACAATAGAGGAAGTAAAAATTCTAATAACTATTTAGGTTGAACATTTAATTCAGCTTAGAACTTCCTGGAAGTCTGGACAAAACAGAAACTGTTATTGTGTCCACATCATGTTCCCACTTGTTAGGGTTGATGGAAAATATGAATTTCCTCAATATAATATATCTAAAAATTTTGGAAAATGGCAGAGTGCTAATAACACTGTGAAGTAAAAAGACTGGGAATGTAATTTAAGGACTCTGCATTTACACTACTGGTGCTGAAAATACTTCCCATTAGAGGACAAATATTTGACCCTGTCAGAAGCCATAGTGAAACATACCAATACGTTGTTTAAATATTTGTAAGGATTGGATATCTTGGGGAATAAAAAACACAATTCTTTAAAAATATCTTATCAAATAGCACTTGAAATAACCCTTGTAATTCTCAAGATTCGTTGGCTCAAGCTATTGGAGTTTTATCTTGAACCCAATGAGAAGCCACTCAGGTTCACCTGCTGTGTTCTCGTCCCCCTTTTTAGACATCCCTTCCATGCCAGATGCTGGACACCAAAGTCACAAATTGAAATTTCCTGCTACCATTGCTGGGTTGAGTATATGTGTTGAAGAGATTTGAATATCTCAACTATTGCAAATGTATGTCATCTACCTTACTTTCCTCTTGGTGAGGATGATGTTTCTCTCAATGAAGGCAGCTTACCTTTAGAGTGGTTTAGTTTCTCAAACATGGTTTGCTTTGAGCTCAAGGAGAAAAATAAAGATATCAGGAATCTCAGCAAATTTTATTATGACCTTATTGGCTAGAGCTCAACCATGACATCATCTGTTTACCGAGTTCCAGTCTTATCTCAGGTCCTTGCAAAAGTTGATGTATAGGATGCCAGGTTCTTTGCAGGAGCTGTGGTGTATTAGTTTCCCATATCTGCTATAACAAAGTATGTCAAACTGTATGGTTTAAACAACAGAATTTGTTATCTTGAAGTTGTGGAGAAGAGAAGTCCCGGATCAAGGTGTTGGCAGGGTCATTTTTCTCTGTGGGCCGTGAGGGAGAATCTGTTCAACGCTTCTTCCCTAGTTTTCAGTGGTTTGCTGGCAATCACTGGCTTGTAGGTGCATCACCCTAATCTCTGCCTCCCACTTCTCATGGCATGTTACCAAGCGCCTGTCTCTCCCTGTGCCTGTCTCTGTGTCCAAATTCCCCTTTTATGAGGACACCAATCATATTGGATTAGGACTCATCCTAATGTCCTCATTTTAACTTAATTACCTTTGCAAAACCCCTATTTACAAACAAGGTCATATTTGAAGTCCTGGGAGTGAGGGGTTCAACATGTCTTTTTTGGGGGGACAGAATTTAACTCATAAAGTATGGTCTACACTTTTCAAGAAAATGAAAGGTTCTCAAACTTTGAAATGCATTAGACTCACCTGAGGGACAAGTTCTGGACACCATTCTCTTGCTACGAGGATAGGCTGACCCTTCACTCTACTTCATGCTACTATTATGTATATAATAGCCAAGACAATGTGAATAATTTTTAATTTTTCTATATAGCCTATATAGAATGTTTCCATAGAGAAACATTTCCCAAAGTTTGCTCTGCAACTTCAGTCATGCAAGATACTCTAGAATAAGATACCACAGTCAACTTTATGCTGGAAGATATTTACAAACCCCAGAATTAAAACAACAACTCTTTAAGTTTATCACTTTTTTTGACTTGAAAATCTTACTAACATCCCGTAGAATTAATGTTCTACAGAGAACATTATGGGGAATGCTAGTTTAATGTTTTAGCATTTACCAAACATATTCACAGTTATTATCTCATTTAATCCTCCAAACGGGCTCTGGTAGAGACAGAGTTGTTATTATGGTTTTATTGTGGAGAAACCATGGTTTATAGAGGCCACGCCATTGGCCAGGAGCAGGTGGCCAAAAGGACAGCAACAGAACTTGTATCTCTGCCTCTTGATTTTATGTCCAGTGTTTTCTCCCTAAGTTTCTCAAGACTGGAAGGATGTTACATAATCTCTCCCTCCCTCTCTCTTTGCCATCACAATTGAATTCAAGGCTATGCTTTAACCTTTACTTCAAGGCAGCACTTTAATTTCTGGGTGAGAGTGAGAGGAAAGACAAAGCAGAGCGTGGGGGGCAGCCCCACACCCCGAACACCCTGCCTCATGCTGCCCATCTCCTCCTCTCCCACACTTCTTGTTTTATATTCAGCTGTTGCAATGCTCTCTCCCTCCAGTTTACCTCTGCCCTTTTGGGAGGATTTCTATAGGCTTTCTACATAACCTGACTTCAAATCCACCACACAATCCCCCTCCTCCAATGTCATTCTTCTCTCTCCGACCCCCAACCCATATCTCTAAGAGACCCTCCTTTATTGGTTCTTGAGATGCTAGTGACATTTGGAACACACCTTTCATCTCTGGGATGCTGTCTGTTACCATAGAAATTTGTCTGAAGGGAGTCTTCAGGTTGCTGAAACATGCCTGTGGGGACCACCGAAGCTCAGGCACTGATGGGGCTGGCTAGTCCCTAGACTATGAATGAGGAAACGGGAAACGCTTCACTACTTCGCCACTCCGCCCACACCCCTCAGAGGGCCACTGTGCAAAGGCAGGATGAGGGACAGGTGCTTTGTGTGTAAGGAGGAAGGCTGATTCGACTGAAAGCACATTTGTGGATGCTATTACTTAAGGGGCTTGAGAGACAACTCTCTCAATCACCTGAGGAGTGAAAAGGGAGTTTATGTAACAGAAATTGTTGTGAGGATAGATTCTGTGCTTAGAGGGCCCTGGGAATTGCTGTATGAAGTTACTCTTTCTGAGGTAGAACTCTGATCTGACTATTGTGTGAAAGATATGGCTGACCTTGGCAACAACCTCAGCATTATCCCTCGGTGAGGGGTGGAGGGGGAAGGCGGGGGCTTTACCAGTAAGCCATCGCAGGGAAGGATAGGGAGCTGGGGCTGATTTCAGGTGGTGAGGCGCCCCGTGGGAAGAAGCAAGTACCGCAAAATTCAGTCTCCAAAGGGTTCTGTGAACTCAAGCCCACTTGGAGCCATGCCAGTCAGAAGGGGATCCTTTGAAGTGGGTATGTGGGACAGCAAGACTGTAGATGGTGAGCATGACCCAGTGTCTGCTCGTAGTTCCTCGGGGTTTATCTATTACCAGAAGCCCTCTGGCGCTGTCTGGGGTCACAGGGAAAGGGATTGGGGTGATTAGGGAAGGTAGACTGACCACCATACTAGGGAAACACTTTGCCTTATGGTCCCTTTTTCCTGCTTCCCCCTGCTCTGCCTTGTTTCTGGCACTTGGTGCATTATTTTCATTCTGTATTACTCACCCTCTTGAGCAGGGTTTCTCAACCTCAGCACTATTGATATATTGGGCTGGGTAATTCTTTGTCGGGGGTTTGTTCTCTGCACCATAAGATGTTTACTAGATGCCAGTAGCATGCCCCCACCCCCATCCCAAGCCGTGTCAACCAAAAAATGTCTCCAGACATTGCCAAATGTTCTCTGGGGGAGGGGAGGAATTAGCCCCCCACCACCCTAGTTGAGAACCACTGTTCTAGAGAAAAGAACTTCAGGGATATTGATAGGAACTGACCAGAACTAGGCTCTGTGGCTGAGGGCTGTGCTCATGTCAGAGCTGGGGTATTAAATGTCAAAGAGGAGCCTGGGGCTTTTGCAGTTTAGTCATATAAACAAAATCTATTCAGTAGGGATTCATGGGACACCACCTTAGGGCACAGCTGGTGGTGGGGCTTGTCCTCACTGAGCCCAGAGCAACAAGGTTCATTCCGACTTCCCTTGCTGGCAGCAGAGAATCTTTGAACTTGGTCAGTCTTGGTCAGAATGACTCAAGAGCTGAGGAGTCAGGTAGGTCTCCATTACCTGTAGGAGAAGAGACTTAGGGAAAGTAATAATAAAAACTATGGTGGTGATGATGATGATGATAATGATGAAGATGACAATATTTACATAAGATGTACTGTGTGCCAGACCCTGCTCTAATAACTGTCCTTTTTTTCTTTTCATAAAGATATACAGTTGGCTCATTTCCTCATGTCCTTCAGGCTCTCTGCAAATGTTACCTTATCAGAGAAGCTTTTGCTGGTCATCTCATGTAAGACAGCCAGGACCTCCCGATCGCTGCCAATCCTTTCTACTGTGTGTTAACTGTTCTTCACAGCACCTGTTACCACTGACATACTGAATGGTTACTTTATAGTTACCTATCTCCTTGCTTATAAAAGTAAGCTGTGAGAATTAAGTCTTTCCACTTCTATACGACACCAGGTACATAATTTGAGGGACTATTATGGGCTGAATTGTGCGCTCCTCAAAATTCATACGCTAAAGCCCTAACTCCTAAAACTTTAGAAAGTGACAGTATTTGAAGACAGGGCCTTTAAAGAGGTGATTAAGTTAAAACGAGGCCCTTACTGCTGTCTGTATAAGAAGAAGAGATTTGAACACGCAAAGACACGAGGAACGTGCGCACACCAAGAAATGTGTCCATGTGAGGAGACAGTGAGAAAGTGGTCATCTGCAAGTCAAGGAGAGAGACACCAGAAGAAAAGCAACCTAGCAACATCTTGAACTTGGACTTCCAGCCTCAAGAACTGTGAGAAATGAACTCTTGTTATGTGAGCCACTCAGTTTGTGGTATTTTATTATGACAGTCCCAGCGAACTAATACGGGCGCCCAGTACGAAATGAAAATGCCCCGTATTCGAAAAGCAGGAAAAAAAGCACCACTTCAGGTATTAAAATATAAAGGTTTTCCCTTTCTTCCACGGTCTCTCTTGGCCCATCATGTGGTTTTAATTTGCGGTTTAATGTGGCACTCCATCGGCAAAGGCATATTTGCCGGGATGTGCAGATCCTCACGGGTGCCCAAGTGCCTACCTTGTGACTCAAGACACTTGAAGTCCAGGGACCACCAGGCTCCAGCTGCTTGTCTGGTGCACTGTACTCACACAGGTGGAAAAAGCAGAGCCAGATGTCTCCCCTTCCCATGGGCCCACTACCCCAATCCGATACTTCCTCTCTTATAGAGTTGTTTTGAAGAGTAAAGGAACTGATGTGTATAAAACACTTAGAACAATACCTAGGGCATAAATAATAAATAGTTATCAGTCTATGGGACAACTCTACCAACTAGTTTTTTATGTTTATTCCTTAAAACTCTTACTTTAAAACGCAGTGTCCGCTAAGGCTGGGAATGCCCAAGTCCTACATGTTTGTTCATTTGTGTCTGTTACACTCTTCAAAACAGTGAGAATGGCATTGAACTTGTATGAAATGTTCCAGCTCCAGCACGCTTCCCTTTGTTAGCTTATATTTGTTGCTTCCCCTCCCTAGGGCTCACTTTACCCAAATGTGTGCTGGGTGGATGGGGGGACATTGAACTAGATTCTTTCCGAGGCCCTTTCGAGTACTATTTTTCTACATGTCTCGTCCATTTCTAAAAATCTCTGCCTTCTCCACCGCAGCCCCAATAGCACGTGTGACCTACCTGGTTTTTCTCAGCTTCGACTTTAGGGCGGGAGAGAGTGCTTCCTACCTGGTCCTGGGAGCATTTCACTCCTGGTCTGACTCCATAAAAAAAGAGTAAGGCAGACCGATGGGCTCATTCTCCTCCTGGGATGTGGTGATGAATTTCCCTCTGGAATTCCTGGCCTCCCCTTTCTGGCTGCTTTTACTCTGTCTGAGGGGTCATTTATAGCACTGTCCTCCATTGGGAAGATCAGTTTCCCATTTTCTTACCAATCTCCCCTCCAACTCACCACTCTCTCGGTGCCGGTAATCCCTCCTAAGCACCATCCCCTTGGGGCCTCCAATAGCCCCCATGTCCCGTGGATCTCTCCTCTGATTCTGACAGAAGAGATGCCGAGGGTGGATACCCTGAGAACGAGGCAGGTTGAAGACTTTATCTGCTTTTTGCAGCTGCATCTTTTGTGAGTTGCATTCTCTGTCTCGTCAATACTGTTTCCCATTAAATTAAATAGCTTATTGACTGGTGTGCCACATTGCAATGGGGTTGATGGGATTCGCAGAGACTCCTCACTCTGCCTGCCCTCCCCCCAACAATCACAGGTCACTGCTCAGTAAATCAGCTGGTAATGGAGTTTGAACTCTCAGAATCAGCTCTGTGTACCCTTTTTATTTGTTTTTAATTTGTATCAATGGTAATTCTGTCTGTTTCAATTTATGTCATGGTACAGGCTGCAGAGCTGAGAAAGTGCCCTTTTTTACCCTATTAACCACAGAGGGGGCAACATCCTTTTTTGGGTTTTTTTTTTTTTTTAATGGCAGGCCTGCTCCAGTGGGCAGGAAATGTCCCCTTTTCAAGGACAGTTCTCTTCTGTCAGGGCTCACCAAAGTGCCTTCCATCCTCCCAAATTCTGGGCCGAGCTTTTAATTTGTTTCCCCCAGGGCATATCCCCTTGTACTTCTTTATCCAGATGAACTATGGAAATAGGATGAAAGTATCTGGAGGGAGTAGTTTGCGCCCCATAACCTCGAGGATCCCATAGCTGCCATGCTAGTTCTCCTAGCAGGAGTGATTTGCATATCACTCTTTCTAGAAGCTAAGTCTGCTTCCCTAGTCTAGCTGTCAGGTCATTTGTCTGCAGCTGAATGCCATTTACAGCTTATTAGTGTCAGGCCGTCATCGTAAAGTACATACAGTTTGCTGCAGTGCCCTTTAACTTCCTCCAGTGGTCCGCATTACTCCCCTGTGCCCTGATAAGAAATACGGAGATACAGAAAGAAAAAGCACGTAAGAATGGTTGAAACGAGGTGGAGATTTCCCAAGATGGGGTGGCCAAGTTTGGGAATCATTTGGGGCTTTGACAGGTAAACTGGCTTGACTTGGCTGCTCCCAAGAGAGAATCAGATAGGTCCGCGTGCTGTGAAAGAGTCACATATGAATTCTGTGGATTTCTCAAGGAAGTAGGGCAAAGGGCAGGAGGAAGGCAGCGGTGAGAAGATGAGAGGAAGCAGAGTAGAAACCATTCTGTGCTGTGACCCCACCTCCACCCCCTGTACGACCCCACAAATCTTCCAAGAAAGTAAAACAAACAAACAAACAAAAAACGAAGAAGGTGGCATTGAGCTCCAAGCAAGACACCAACCAAGAATGGCTGCCCAGGAAGCACAGGACCACAGAAATGCAACCTTGAAACTGGAGGATTCGAGGCACAATTACCCAAAGCTTTGAGGACACTAAAAACCCAGCTGACATTGGGACGACTTTGCCAATTTACAGAGTGGGTTTGGCTCCCGCACGAGTCCTCGTATCCTCCCGGTTCTGTGGCCTCCCCTGGCAAGCCAACACCACCCCCATGTCCTCCAGTTCCC
>NW_006432945.1:825051-872747 GCF_000325575.1 Pteropus alecto
TTATCTCCCAGTTCAGAAAGTCCACGCTGTGTGGGGTTCATTGCAGGGTATATGAGAAATCTCTGTGCCTTCTTCTAAATTTTGCTGTGAACTACTCTAACAAAAAATTTAAAAAATAATAAAGACTTTAAAAAATTCTATGCTGTCCTAGTGGAGGACAAACTTTTCATTGTTCAATTTTAAAATCTAAACTCTCTCCCCAGCCCACCGTCTCAGCGTTCTGGGACTTCTCACATCTTCTGGTCTAAGGGGCATCTCTTCTAAAGTCCATTTGCTAGTTTGTAGTAAATGAAACCCCATGAAGTCTGAAATTTATCTGTTTAATTTGATCTAGCTCTTTTGCCCCCAAGTTATCAGTTCCTCCTTCCTCTGGTCAGTTTAAGATAATGGATTCGGGGGGCCAGACTCCTACGATGTACCCATTTTAGAGATCTGATATCAAGCAGCCTGCTGATGTGACGATGAGATTTAGAAACAAAGTTCTGGGTGAATGGAAAGGGAATTTTGGGCAGAGGAATCTCGCCACTGAGGAATCTCTCAGTGTAGTAGAATGTAATACATAGAGAGTGCTTACTAAATGCTGCACTCTCACATGCATCATTTTGTTTACTCCTCCTGTAGTCCTATGAAGCTGACCTCATAAAAATCTCCCTTTCTTCATCTGTAAAATGGGGATAATAATAATGTTTACCTTGCTGGGTGCTTTTGAAGATCAAATAAAATATAGTATATGTGATAAGAGTTTGTAAATCTGTATTTTACAATCATTATCTTTACAATCAAACCCCACGGGCAAATGGTAATTTTAGGTCTCTGTATAGTTTGCGGCTTCTCTCAGACCTAAGTTACTCAGCTCTGCAGCCGGAGTTGCGAGTTTGATTACATTTCATTGCTTTGCTCTTAGGCACCAACTTTTCTACGTTAAAGAAAGGTGTAATAAGGTGGGAATTTCTGTCTGAGCTCAAAGCCTGGGGTCCGACTTAGCCTCTGAAGGAACAGTTTCACAAGTCTTTGGGTGAGCTGACTGCATGAGCCTCAGGGAGAACCGAATCTTCTCTCCAGCTGATGAGGTGGCCCCGTTGGAAGTGGCACACATTTGCCCATTTGATGCTCTCACATCCTACTTCAGGAAGCCTGTAGCTGCTTAATGGATTCATTTAAGTGATAATATGCGCTGATCGTCTGTCAGGTTGTTAAAATGGTGATAACATATTGCACTAGTAGAGCATTATCTATAGTAACTGCATTATAATGGTTAGGGAATGTCGATAGAACTCCATATGATATTCCCATAAACACCAAATGAATTCGGAGTTACCAGGCTATTCATTCCAAGTACGGTCAAGGGAAGAGGTGACACTTCATCTTCTGGGCCCTCGTTTTCCAAACATTGCAAAAGGAGGCATTTGCAGACAAGTGTTGACACATCAAAGTCAAGCAAGTACACATGCTTCTCTGATTTATAACCACTCGGAAACCCACTAACTCAGCCTGGAGAGGGTGTGTGAGCTCACAAAATGTCTGTCTCCCAAGGAACAGAGCGAACGAAAAGGAACAGAGGAAGTAAGTCGCTGGGGCAGGGAGAGTATGGGAGCCATGGTTTCCATGTGGCCAGGTCCTGCTTCACTGGCCTAGAGAATGAAAGAAGTTGGTGGGCTGCGCAGTGAGGCATTCAAGCTGCCCCCTCCCAGGACCCTCCCAGCACCGTCTAAGACCGGAAATAATGACTTAACCACATTGGAAATAATGGTTAAGTCAGTAAAATTTATCTTTGTCGCCTTCGGCCCCCAGGTTTCAGCCCTCTTCTGTGTTTCAGTGTCTCTCCCCAACACTCTACGACTTTCTACTCCAATGTCCCAGTCTTAAAAGTGTTATTCTTCTCTGGAAATTTACACTTGAAAAGAAGGTACTGCCCGAGCAGAGGGCTTCTTTACAAAACACAGATGTAACTTCTAGCTTTGAACTTCAGTCTGGCAATAATAATAGTTACTTTCCATTTAGCATTACCGTGAACCAAGCAATGTATTTACATGATCTATAAATCTCAGACGATTTTGGGATTTACAATCCCATTTTAGAGTGAAGTAACTGGGCTCAGATCGCTAGCAAGAGGGGTAGAGCTAGCATTGAAATAAAGTTTTGTGAAGCCCTTGTTTTGGACTGCTTTGCCCAGTAAATTGCCTGACATATCTGTTTCCTTATTAAATTCTAAAATGGTGTATCTACCTTACAAGGCTGTTATGAAGTCACTTGAGACAATGCATGTGGATGCTCTTCATAAACTGTCAACTACTATACCAGTGTCTACAAGCACCTGTGCAAAGTGAAAAGCTCTGGGTCTGGAGTTACAAGATCTGGGTTCAAGTGCCTTATTGCATAGTGTCTGTCCTTCCGTAAATCACTTTATATCTTTACAGGCTTAAGCCTTGTCTTCTTAAGGAGGTGTGAGCACTGGAATCTTTACTGTCTGCCTACTATGTGCCCTTTATACATTGGGTCCAGGAGCTTCTGCTCTGCAGCAGCTCACAGTCTAAAGGGGCAAACAGACTGTGTAAACAGATAGTGATAATAAAAGCTTCTAAGTGCTCTGACAGAGGGTGTTCTCAGAGCACCAGTGAGGCGAAGTACTTCATCCTCGGCAACTCTGTTACAAGGAAAGGGACGGATACCATTCTATCAAAACTAATAGAATGAGAGGTATTGCAAAGGCAGTATGTGCCTGAGTGCTCAGTAAACTAAAGCATTAAACACACATGGAGGGAGAGTTTATGATTCCCCCAAAGGAAAACATTGCTCTCGGAGGAATTCCTGTGTCAGCAGGGGATATATTCCTGTGGTGGCTCCTATCTGCGACGTTTGGGAGGTTGTCTGGTACCTTGGCCTGCTGTAAGCCCTGTCTCTGAGTTCCTCCTTCCCCTATTATAACCTCCCTCTATTATAAAGGGTGAGAACTGTGACCTGAAACACTTATAGGCCTGGGGCTTTCCCATCACTTGGAGCCCTGAGCCCCAGGGAATCCCCCAGGGCCAGAGGGAATGGCCTTTATGCTTTTCCAAAGTGATGAGGTAGGAAGCTCTGAAACCCAGATCCCCTGGCCCAGGGGAGAGCCTGAGGCCAGCAGGGATTCCTGGCAGCCCCTGCAACACGGCAGTTCTCAAGGTTTACCTGGCTGTGATTTGAGGTCAGGGCTGTCATTTTATTTTTTACTGCAGAATAAGGGAACACTTAGCAAAAAAAAAAGTAATGCATTCCTTTATTAAAACAAAACATTTTGTCACGAAAGACCACATATTGTGTGATTCTGTTTACATGAAGTGTCCAAAACAGGCAAAACTATAAAGAGAGAAGGTATATTAATGGTTGCTTAGGACCAGGCAGCAAGAGAGTTAGGGGGTGGAAGAAAATGGGGAGTGACTGCCAATGGGTATAGGGTTTCCTTCTTGAGTGATGGCTGAAAACTCTGTAAATATACTAAAACCATCGAATTGTAAAATTTAAATTGGTAAGTTGCATTTTATGTGAATTATAGCTCAGTAAAGCTGTTCAAACAAAACAAAAACACAGAAATGCCAAGGTTTTATCTGAAAAGGCACAATAAATCTCTTGGTGGTGGGAGAAAACTGTACCGGAAGCTGGACTCTGGCCCTCCAGATATCAGGCTCCATTTGGGGCTCTGTCACTCTCTCCCACCTGCCATCACTACAGATTCCCACGGAAAGCTAACGCTTACCAGGACAGCTTCCTAGCTGGCTCGCCCCTCCTCTGCCTGTTGCCTATTTTTGCCCCAGCCTAAGGCAGATCTTTATAAAGCATCAAAGACATTGTATCTAAGTTAAAAACACTCTTAGCATGGAGGAGTGGAATGGAGAGTTATTGTTTTAAAAAGTAAGCACCTGATTACAGCTTAGCTAAATGACAATGCTGACTCTCGGGAGAACCTGAAAACCAGACTCCTGCAAATGAAAAGGGTGCTTCTTCCTTCCCATCTCCTTGATCCTGGGGAATAGCGCCATGACATATTGTACTGTTAATTTAGAGTTGATAGAACCATGTTCTATGCAAGGTGTTTTTGAAAGACATGTTAATATTAATACATACCAATCCCAGGGAAGGTGTTTGGTGTTGTCTCACAGTTTCAGACCTGCCACACAGCACTCATCTGTCCAAGATATTTTTTCTTTTCAAATTAAAATTATGATCACCACCCACTCCAAATTCCTTCATTGTTGCCAAATTCATCTATCCGGGTGCCCAAGCCAGAAACGGCAAGGTTATCTTTGACATCTCCATTGGCTCTTAATGAACCAACAACAGCCTATTAATTCTAAATCCAAGATATCTCACAAGCATGTCTGCTCACTTCCACCCACACCGCCTCCACCCTAGTCCAAGGCATCCTTATCATTAATCTAGACTCTTACAATAGCTTGCTAAGTGGTGTCCCCATATCCCCCCTGTGTTCCCACCCCTGCATTCTTCAACCAACAGCCAGAGTGATCCTTTTAGAGATTAAATCAGATTAAGTTACTCCTGGGCTAAAGCTTCACAGACTCGCCGTCCCAGCTAAAACAAGCTGCTTCCTGTGGCCCGTAGCGCTCCGCGTGATACACCACCTGCCCACCTCTGTCCTTCATGTCACCTTCTTCCTTGCTCACCATGTTCACTGGCCATTTTCAGTTTTTTAACAACCCCAAGCTCTTTTCTGGACTAATTCCTATTCATCCTTCAGTTCTCAGCTTAAATATCACTTATGCAGAAAGATCATTAATTAATTCATTTACTACTTATTCATTCATTCGGTGAATGTGAATCTAGCATACACTTTAGGGCTTGGCACCGTGCTAATCTTCGAGCCCCTCTCTTCGTGTAATTAAGGCCTCCCGTTATATTCTCTCCTGGCACCTTGTTCTTTTTCTTCATAGTACTTAACACCATTTTTCACCATACATTTATTTGTTTAATTTTTTAAATGTCTTTATTCTTACAATGCACTAAGATCTTTGAGAGCAGAGACTATTAATTCACCACTGTATTGCTCCCAGAAATGATAGTTATTCAATAAATATTTCCTAAATGAATGAATGAATCTTTAAATAGAGGTCTTTCTTTTTTCTAAATAGCATGTGGCATATAGAAGGTTTATTGCTTTTCCTCTCTTCCTGACTTATTCCACATCATAAAATAACAGCATACGATGCTGAGGGTGGCTAAGTGGGAGGTAGGCTCACTGAACTCTTCCTAATGGGAATCGGCTTTGGAGAAAAAGGACAATAATAATGATTAACATTTTTATGGTGTTTTACAATTTGCAAAACATTTTCCACATGCATTATCTTCTTCAACTTAATAAAGATAATCTAGCCCTATAAAATTAAATAAAAAAAAGAAATAAAAAGCTTAAGGACAACAAGGATCAGGCTGTAATAATATTTAAAGTCTATTAGCAAAAGATTGGTGAGTTAGAAAAAGAAGGAAAACCCTTCACCATGAGAAGAGAAACCCTCCTTTCTAAGCCTGCGGGCACTTCGTGGGTTTGCAGAAACTAAAGTGTATCATTTAAGTACTTTGTGCCCTGGCAGAGTTTCGGGCTGCTCATCATATGGATTATATCCCAGTATATAAAGCATGACGGATTCCAATCCAGTTTTCTATCAGAATAAAGAGTCCTCCCAAAAGCTCAACAACAAAGAAATGTCTGTGCAAGCAGAAGCTGGGGTGCGGGACCACCTTGGTTGTTGCTTAGGAGAGGGCACTTTCCCGTATTGAATGCACCACCCCTACATTTGGAGATTACTTAAATTGACCTAGACCCTCCCTTCTCCCTTCCAACCCTTCCTCCCTATTTTCTTCTAAAAGCCTTTTTTTTTTTTTAACCATATTGTATATAAAGTGAACCCTTCCAAGCGCAAGGACCCATAATACATTTTAGAAACAGACATAGGTTAGTGAATAGAGTCACCGTACAAATAAGATAAGGTGAAAACATAGGCTTAAGGAGAAGATACCCCAAATGCATACAGCTTAGCAAGAGTTTTACTCTACAGAGTAAAAGCCCAAAGGTCTTTAACTCTGGTCAGCAAAGTCCTGATCAGTTTACCTTTATCAATTCGTTGCGGAGTCTTCCAGGCTTCTCCCTGGCACTTTCAATCTTCTCCTCTTGGTATTGACCTCCGGTGTCATGATCAGCAAAAGGCCAGCCTGAAGGGTACAGATCCCTGGGAGGCAGAGGAGGGTGAAATGAGAAGAGAGATCTATCACCTTGAACATACTCCAGCTCAGCCAGTTATGAAGTTGGCCAGGGTGAGACCTGTATAACGTTTGGATAGGAGGCCAGTTGAAAGAGTTGAGCTGCAGGCTGACAGACAAGCTGCTGTAGGGGTGTCCGCTCTCCTCCACTAGCTGGAGCTGTGAATTTTGGCAAATCACTCTCCTTCTCACCCCCAAACTGAGTGGTTTGGTCTGATGGTGTCTAGGGTCCTTTTTACTCTAACATCCTATGACTCTAAATCTTATTTACTCATTCCGCAAGACCTCAAAAAAAAAAAAAAAAAAAAAAGACAACATAGTCAATGATGTCACAGGCTGAAGAAAGATGGGATAAAATAAAGAATAAAAGGTGTCCACTAATTTTGGCACTAGGTGAATGGGAATGTTGGGGTGAAGAACACACTGAATTGAAGAATGAATAAAAAGTAAGGAGAACTAGATCGTAAAGGAGAAAAAGATACAGAGCAGTAGCCAGAGTTGAGATGAATCTGGTGAAATCAGGGGAAAGAGAAACAACACAAAAGATGAAACATCCCTCCTATACGTAAAGCGATTGAAGTGGTCACATGCTATTCATTCTGTAGGATAATTTTTAGTGCTTAGAAAAGTATCCCCCAGGACTGAACGCAGACGGGATTCCAGTGGGTGTCCGCGTTTGTTTCAGGATGACGTGGTGAGAAGAAACGATGACGGAAGCGGCAGAAGAGGGCCTCGCGCTCCACCGCAGGATGGCGGCGGGGTCTTTTTTTGTTCCTTATTCCCCAAAGTTCTAGCCTTCAAGAAATAGAAAGTTTCCGGACATGACAGATGTGGGGAGATGGAGGGGAAAGAGCACAGCACTGGAGTGTGAGAGACCTGACTCACGGGAACAGTGGTGGACAGACAGACAGCCAGAGCAGACTTGTGACTTAGCCCTTCTGTAGTCTAATATTTTACAAACATGTGTTCAACACATATTCGGGGGAGAAGCGGATGAAGGGGAGGGCAGAGGAGGAGGACTGCTAGAGGCTGTGGCTCGACTCTGACCCGAACACGTGTGTCCCTCAGCCAGCAAAATTGACAAAAGTTGTCATTTACTCAGACTTTCTCTTTCTAAAAAGAATTTGACCCCAGTTCCTTAGAGATCTTACCTCCTATTTCAAATGATTTTCCAAAGTCTTCTGTTCAAGCAATTTCCTTGAGGATAAATATGTATTTGTATTTATGTGTGTGTGTGTGTATATATGCATATATAGATATAGATACAGATATAATTTTAACTGAGAATAAAAATATTACCGTTCATTTTCATGATTTGCAGTAGTTATTAAGTTGCCATAAACCCTGAATTAGTGAATACGGAAACACTGCTCCTGGGAGAAATACAGTGTTAGGTTCCTGCGAGCCTCGGTCATGACATTTTCATCAACTGATGATTGTGTAAACTTGATTGTGTACAGTTCTATTTAAAGGCACCTTATTTACTATATATTGTTGATCCATTAACATTGAACTTATAGTCAACAGCACTATGACTCATGCTTGATTAAGCTTATCTAACACACGCACTTTCTCCATAAAGCACATCACAGTCTTCTTGGACTTAGAAACACCAGACAGCCCTCTGGCACTATGCTTGGGGCCATCTGAAAACAACGAAATTGTCAATAAAAAGCACTAAAATGTAAAATAATAATAATAATTAATAATAATAATAATAATGTAGAGCTAAATAGACCATGAAAAGGACACTTCTTGACAATATAAGAGCAGAAAAAAGAAGGGAGAAGGTCATCTCATTCGACCTTGTCTGAGAATGTGCACGTTGGCTGACTCGGATCTTCATCACTCCGCATATGTTGTTAAATAACTATGAAAGTGCCATGAGTACTGATGCTGGGTTACAGATAAATTTGAGCTAGTAGGTGAATTCACTATTACCGAGTTCGTGAATACTGAGGATCAATTGTGCATGTACGTATGTGTATATTGATATTGGGCAAGTTCCCTAATCTCTTTAAGCCTAACTATAAAATAAGGTTAATAAGACTTCCTTATAGTGCTACCGTGAGGATTAAATAAAATAATCTATAAAGCATCACAGAATACACAGTACCCTTTCTGAGACACCGAGGGAGGAAGGTACCACCCTTTCCCATCGAACCCCCTTTTTCTTCATTCGGAAGCCTCATTTTCTCACCAGGATGTCCATGGCAAGAAGCTTTAACTTTTCGTTTGCCTAGAACATTTTCCACTTGTATTAAAATTGTCCTAGAAAACCATTAGGTTGATTTTCAATCATCACAGCTAATATGTCTCTTGTTGCAAATGTCAAGGATTCAATGCTTGTTTCAGTGTCTCCGATCTTCTCTCACATTCTGTACTTGAAGGTGAAATCTATGCTTAGTGAAACAGCCCTTTTGTATCCAGGCCAGATACATCTGAGACTTGGATGCCTTTGCTTTCTCTCCCGTTTTTATTTTTTGTTTTGTTTTTCTTCTCTGCCTGATCAATACCTTCCCATCTGAAGAAGCAAAACATTCTCTCTGTTCTGTTCCTCTTGCTGCTGATTCTGACTCAAGGGAATGGGGGTGGGCGTGGGGAGAAAGAGAGGCAGAGTCTATATTTAACCACAAAGATAATTCCTTTTCCTTGACACGTCCAGCAGCTCCAGAGAGAATTTGACATTTGAGGGGACTGAGTAGTGTAGCAAGAGTAATTCTTATTTATCTGGCTATTGGAACAGAGGGATTGGGAGCAGCAAGTGAAATGCAGGGGTGAGACTGAGTCAGGGATTTGCGGGGGAGGGAATATAGAGCAAGTAAAGAAGAAGTAATTATTTATCGACAGTGATGGAAGGACAGAGAGCAAGACTCTCGAACCAGCTTCCATAAATACTATACTAAATTGCCTCCAGGTGGATTGTACAGCTCGGAGTGGGGACAGGTGGCACAGATGGGGAGAGTGATGGTTGTCCCAGCTGCTTAAATACTTTGCATCTTAGATCGGCACTTTTAAAACTTTGATGTGCATATGAATCACCTCTGGATCTTGTTAAAATGCAGATTCTAGTTCAGTCGGTCTAAGGTAGGTCCCAGGATTTTTCATTTCTAGCAAGTTTGGAAATGAGGCTGATGTTTCTGGTTCTTGTATCGTACTTTGAGTAGCAAAGCTCTAATAAAGTGTTTTGGGAGAGCACAGGTAAAGAAAACAAGGGAAGGTATTTGGTAAGCCACCTCTTTATCTCCTCTTTTTACCTGTAGCCCTGTCTGTTTTGAAAACTTCGTTTTGTATTTACCTCCCTTTTTGTCTCCCCGCCATCTATACTCAAAGCACTTGGAGGGCAGAGACTGAGTTTTGTTGATCTTTGCATGTAAGGCTTTGCTCAGGGTAGGCGCTTCATAAATATTAAAGTTGTATTTGAAAACATCCCTCTTCCTCCATGAAACTTTGCCAGATCATTCCAGCCCTACAGCACTTATTATCTATATCATTCATTTGGCAATTAATCTTATATAGCCTTATGACAGTTTTTGTATTGTTGTACTGGACTGTTATATATCTTTTGAATTGCTATGTATTTTTTAGCCCCTTTATGTATTGACTCTGCAGCTAGATTGTAAATAAATTCCTTGAGTTGAGGGACTGTATTTTCATTTATTCATCAATCATTTGGTTTGTCCCTATCTTGTTTAAAGCGATGTGCTAGGGTCTTGATTCACAAAGACAAATAAGGTGGTGTCTTTGAGGGACAAAACAGTATAAAGAGAAGGAATCAGCTCTCAGAGTCAGAAAGAACTAGAACTGAATTCTAGATCCACTACTTTCTAGCTTCAAGAACATACCATGCTCCCACCTTGACATTTTCACCTATAAAATGGGTTAAAACCATCAATCTTGTAGAATTGTCATGAGTTTGATCTACAGACAAACCCTGTGATGAGTATCTGGTGAGCATTCAGGGAAAAAATATCCTTGTTCTTAAAGTTTCCATCGAATCATTTAGAAAAACAATAAGTACACAAATAGTCAAAGCATCAGATATTTTACATTGGTAGAGTCCCTCTCTGTAATTCCCACAGGGTCTAACAAGGAAGAGCTGATATTTGATTGAAGGCAACAATAGCACCTTCTACCACAAAGGCGTTTGAGAGAGTGAATTCAATCCAGTTTCTTAATTTCAATCCAATTTATTTATTTTATTGACTCTTCCCATGATTAGGCCATACACTAGGCTCTACAAGGGTATAAGGATCTGTCAAAGGCAATCCTTGCCTTTCCAGGGCTCCAAAGATAAGCTCTGCTTACCAAAAAAAAAAAAAAAAGTAATTAAAGGATGTAAAAAAAAGTAATTAAAGCAAGAGCTAGAAGTACAAATGAAAAAATAAGCTGAGGAGAGTAAAGAACTATCCATTCTGATGATGGCAGGAAAGAGAAGGTGGCATTTGAGCAAAAGAAGGACCAAGAATAGCAATACAGAAGATGGGGGACCAGTTAGGATAGCCTGGAAGAAAGAGTTGGCAGAGGGCAACCAACATATATTCCTGTTGCTGTGAAATAGCGGACTAGATGACAACATGATAAAGGGTCCTGGG
This sequence comes from Pteropus alecto, assembly GCF_000325575.1. Classification (NCBI taxonomy): domain Eukaryota; kingdom Metazoa; phylum Chordata; class Mammalia; order Chiroptera; family Pteropodidae; genus Pteropus; species Pteropus alecto. The sequence continues at coordinate 835,893 of NW_006432945.1, forward strand.
GCTCCCCAGACCTGGCCTCATTTGCTCTGACACCTTCACTATGAAGGATAATCTCTCTTTTGGTCCAGGTGAGGAACCTGAAGTGGACTCTAGGAGATGGCTGTCCCATATAAGGATAAGGCTGTGTGAATGTCTGGTATACCTGATTGCCAGCCTAGCGAACCCCTAGGTTGGGTTCACAGCCTACTCCACTTTGAAATAATTTTTAGATCAGGAGAGCAGAAGAGCACAAGGTCCTTTCTGGACCAGATTATTTCTCCTAGTTGTCTATTTGGACCAAGGCCAAATATTTCTTTCTCCCTAGTCTTCATGTCTATCTGAGACAGCACTGAAGACCAGAATTAACTAACTATGGCCCCTAGTTTTGACCAATCCAGGAATTTCTGGTGGGGGCAGCTATAAGGAGGCAGCGAGCCCAGAGAGGTTACGTAAGTCTGTTTGACCCATTGTGGTACTCAATTCTGAGCCTCTCACTGAACCCCGATTCTTTAATCCTGCCTTAGGAATCCCCTAGAGTAAACTCAGGCTTGACATATGGATGATGCTCCTGCCATGCCTAGGGATGTCACCCAGAAGTGACTCTTGATGATTTCAGGGTCCCAGGTTACATTGGTTCCACCTCTGATGGTGCTACCTGTCTTAGAGAAGCTTTGTGAACTCTTCTTCAATTCAGAAAAGTCACTGAGAGGGATTTTACTTAATTTAATCTAAATGAGAAATACCTTTGCAGAGCTGTGTAGGCTTCTGAAAACACATCTAGAAGCTAAAAGATTTCGTGCTCACTTCTATCGCCCAGCAAACAAGCATAGACCATAAATGGCAGTTCAAGGATTTTCATCTGCATGCTTCAGCCTTTGGTATAGTTTTTAATTTGCTTTTAATTTATATTGATCTTCCTTCTGCTTCTTCAATCTTCCAGCATCTTCAGATAGGAGAATGCTACAGTGATACCCTGGTCCCAGGTGATCTGGGAGAAGAAAGAGTCTTCACACTCAAACACAATCTTCTACAACTCGATGGCAGAGTCTGGAAAGAAGAAAATATATGTGTGTTTAGGATTGGGGGAGAAGGAGGAGAAGGGTAAGAGCAAGTCGAATCTCCTCATGATAACCTAGCACAGGAGGAAAGAATCTGTCTTGCAATTTATGTGACATCAGCCTCCAGAGAAGAAGGCTGGGTGAGCGGTTAGAAACATAAACATTAGAGCTGGGGAAGCTTTCTGATTAAAATGGGCAGCCAGGTGACCTGAGTGCAGCATCAACTGAAAAATTCATATCCAGTACCAGACCAAGGGTGGAAATTAACCTCGCTTAGCACAATGATTAAGCTGCTGTCAATTTAGCCCTTTTCCACTAGCGCTAAAATCTTACTGATTTTTCTTTTCTTTAATTGGATTAAAATGAAGGAAACCCAAGACTTCAGGGGAAAGAGAGCAGAGCGGAAATCACATTCTCCAGGGGCTTCAGACTCTGGCAACTGTGCTGCTCCAGGTGGGATAGTACCATATGTAACTTTGATGCCTAGACTCAGCAAGCTGGATACCTGGCTTCCATTACTGGAAGGCAAACTCTGCTAGAATGGGTCTGAAATGGACGTGCTCAGTCCCTGCTGACCACCAGAGCCAGAAAGAGAAGTGAAGGGTGTGCTTCACCCTACAGGCAGTTTTAATCTCTTGCTCTCTTTAGACATTAGGAATTTCTGGTTGGTGATGAGCGTCTGACTACATTTGTCTTCCCACTGGATTCAGGCCTTCAAATATATCTCTTTCGTTTCTGGAAAAGTTCTGAATCTTGCTCTCATTAGCCTGAGATGAGCAAGAAGGATAGCTAAATGATGTGGATGATGAATACCCTGGGGTGATAGCGCTGAAGAGGACTCTGCAGGCTAACGTCAGCCTGTATGGTATCTTTGGGTGGCTCAGGAAAAGGTGATCCTCTGGCTGGACACAATTTCTTGTCCTTATTCTTGATGACCAGATAGAACATTTGTGAAAAGCAAATAGTGGGCCTTCATGGGGGTGAAATTTGGGTGGGGAGAATCCAACACAGCCCCGATGGTGGCTCACAGCTTGATGATCAGGATGAAGGCTTGATTTTAGCCACACACATACCCCGCACCCACCTCAGCTGGGTGCACTGGGGGAGGGCACAATCTGCACAACCATAGTGGTGGTCCTGGTGATGATCTGGGAAGCAAGGAAGCAGACTGGAACACCTGTAGGTACCAGGGCTGTAAGTGGAGGAGGAGGAACCCTTTACTTTCTTAGAAATTTCTTAGCAGAGTTTATAGAATTTTGCTGGCTCTGGGCTTCACTAAACAAGTGATGGTCAATTAGGAAGATATAGCTCTTGGACTAAAACAGAGCCAAAGCCACTGACCAGGAAGAGGTGCCAGGAAAAGAAATGGTTTCTGCTTCCCAGATACATGTCCCAAACAGCACAGAGTCATCATTTCCTGTGGGCTGGCACCTCAGGCCTTCCATGCAGCCCCTCGTGCCATATATTCCCGAAGATAGCTATGACATCCCTCCAGACTTTGCCAGGGAGAGAGTCAGAATGCACTCCCACACACTGACAATAGTGCACACCCAGGCTTATGTGTCACACGCTCTCTTTTTTTCTGAAGTTGTGTGTTTCTATGTCTCAGTTCATAGCCGCTTTGAACTTAAAAAGAGTTTGAGAGGAGGATGTGGGAAGAAAAATTATTTCAACCAATGACTTAAACAATTGAGCGGAATTTCAGAGCCAGCCAAGGCTCACATCACAGTGCAAGAAAAAATCTGTTGAAAGTGATACCAGGCACACACATACTACCAACACGTCGACCAGAAGGACTCTCAAGGATGATTCCATTGCAGAAATAGAAAAGAATTGTTTTCTTCTTCCTAAGTATTTCCTCTTCCTGAATACTGCCTCTTCTTTAATACCCTAAAAAAGCATTACCATGTGAATAGGTTTCAGACAGCACAATCAGGAGTCTTTTTGGGATTTGCCAGATCCTTTAACGGACCCCATACTCATGAGCATCAGTTAAAACCTTAAAGCTGCTGTTTATCCCGCTTCACTCTCACCCATCGGCACGCCTCCTTTCTTCTATGGGAATACAAGTCTTAGCACGGATCCAGATTCAGGGGTCCCTCAGTGCCTTTTGGAGAACAGCTAGCCTGTGTCATCAGCTAGCATGAGTTTTCATTACACGTCTCCATCCCTGCAGACCTGAGGACACAGGGCTAGTGCCCTTGTCTAGCTCTGACAACATCAGAGGCTAACTCAGGGCTTGGGAAGTTATGGTCCTTGGACCAAACCATGACGAAGGCATCAGCTTCCCTCCTCGTACCTTCTCTGTTGCTGGCTTATTCCAAATGCAAGGTCCTCTCTAACAGGGTGCTCCCCAGGAAATGAGCTTTTGGTAGCTGAATGCGATTTGATGCCTGACTCCTGTGGCTCTCCTTCCTGGCATGCAACACTTTTATTTAGGGAATCCTTAAAAATTAAAAACCGAGGCCTCACTCTCAAGAGATTCTGATTCAGATAGTGGCCCCCACGGAGACCAGTCATTCACATTTTCAAAAGCTGCCCAGATGATGCTGACATACATCACAGACTGAGAACTGTTTTCTGCAGAGATGTCGCTCACAATGAGTATACCTCATTGCTAAGTTTCAGAAAAAATATACCCCCACTCCTTTCCTTCCTGGGAACTGCCCTTCAGTTCTAGTCAGTTAGCTCATTACACACGTATTGAGAATTTACTATAAGCCAGACACCGCGCTAGGTCATGTGAGTACCAACACAGATAAGACCAAGGAACCGATAGTCTGTTGGGGGACCGGGCACACCTGTACATCCCCACCCCATGCCTGCTTCAGTGGGCTGTGCCCACTGAAGTTGCTATGCCGCATGGAAGAGGACACATGCATACTTTTTAATCCACATTCACCTGGGTGGGTTCTCGACTTTGGTGGAGCTGTGCCGAACTGCCATCTCCAATAGCCAGGCTCACAGGGTCCCCTGCAATTCTAGAAAAGAAGGAAGCTTTGGGGAGACTCTCCAGCCGTCCCTCTGAACTGGGAGAGTTCCTCCTCACTCTGCTCCTCACTTGGGGGCTGGGAGGAACCATGGAGTTTGCATGCAGTCCTAGATTCCGCTGAGGATGCATGAGGCTGGGAACATGGTGCAGGTGCAGTCTACGGTGGACGGCTATGTTGGCCCCACAGCGCTCAGCCTGAAGATAATAAAAACTTCTTTTCTTTTCTCTTTTTGTTATCAGTAAACGAAGCAGATCCGCTGCCAGGGTGACACAGAGAGAGACGAGATGCTCACTGTCAAGGTGCCTGAATATATATTTTTCTGAACTATGATGAATTTTTTTCCAACAGTCAGTATTCTGACCGCTGTCCCACGTTGACACTTTTATTATCTGTAGCTCAATTTCATGGAGCAGATTTGGTTTTCTTTTCCAATTGTAAGATTCTTTTCAAAACAAATCAGCCTCACTCTCTGGTGGTGTCTTTGTTTTGTCCCTCTTCCTGAGAGGACATTTCTTGAGGACCGCAATCTTGTAGCTGTGTGTGGAATAAAATCACTCATTTTTTTTCCAAGAAGGCTTTTGTTTCACCCCACTTATTTCCAAAGAAGCAATTATTATGAGAAAATAATAAAAAAAAAATAAAAGATAATATTTATTGAATGCTAACTCTGCAGCAGGCACCTTCCATTTGGCTCTACACGGATGATGGCTTTTATTTGTCACAAAGGCTCTGTGAAGGAAGCCCTGTTAGCCTTATACTATAGAGAACCAAATGCAGACTCAGAGAGATGTGGGAAGTAACAGGCTCAACATTATATGCTCATAAGTGGCAGAGTCAGGATTTGAACCCAGTTCCTTCTGGCTACAGAGGATGGGTTCTTAACTCCAGTATAACACTGATGCTTTGGACACAGCCTCAGTCTGCACATCTCATTTCGCATAACATTCCTCAACTCCCTAGATATGGAAGGTGGTTAACGCAGAAGAGGACAGAGGCGAACCTGTTTCTATGGCTTCCTTATGTCTTTGCTTCTCTCAGAATTAGTGACAGAGGGAATTGTGATTCAACATAGGGACAAAGAAGGCACAGCACACAGCTCAGGATGAGGTACTAATGCTCCCTCCCCCCGAACCCAGGGATCCCTTCTGCTTGGGTTCTATTTGGGTGCAGGGGGATAATTCATTATAGCTGACTGCAGTTTGTAGTTAAGATGTGAATTTAATAAAAATCTTCAAGTGTCTTTAATTCTTGTTGACAAAAAGACATTTTTTACTGACGGCTTATCAAGAGAAAGAAGCTTTTCTTTCTCAACACAAAGATATTCAACCTCATCAGGTCTGTGGCTGTGATCGATGCATTATGAGCTTTTACCTGGAATTAAAAACTGTGAAGTATCTAGGTGAGGGTGAGGATCGTAACTCTGAGATTCTACTAAATAGCCAAGAATATTTCATTAATTTCTCCAGGAAGGACTTCCCCCTTTCCTCGCCGCTCCCCTCACTTACTCACATTCTATTAAGTTACAGCCTGAAAATTGCTTACCTGTCTCTGTTCCATGAGCTTATTAAAGGTGGTGCTGAGGTGCTTGGCACCAGTTACCCCATCACCTGCTGTGGAGTTTGGTCAATGGGTATACAGATGCAAGGGAAGAAGAGGTGGGAAACCATCTATAAACTCTACACGAACGGCCTCAAATGGTACCTCCTTCCATCTATCTCACCTAGCCTTATTTCCCCAACTCACCCACTCATTTATTCACCAAATATTTATTCAGTTCAGCAAACATATATTGAACATCTGTGTAGGCCAGGCACTGTGCTAGGCATACAAAGTAGATTAAAAAATTCTCCCAGCTTTCAACATGCTTAGAATAGAGTGCAGCTGGCAAACAATAAAATAACTGCTGTAATTCAGTGTGGTTAGGGGAATGTGGAACACTTTGGGAGCTTCTGGTGGGAAGGTCTGAGTATCAATATGGCACCCCAGGTAGAAGGAATTGTCTGTACATAGGCTTACAAAGATGCGAGAAAGCAAACACACAGGTGCAGAAACTCCCTATTCTTTGTTACTTCAAATGCCCACTTTATTCCAGTATCTGGCAGCCCAATGCTTCATGAGCTCTTCTCCAGGTCCTGGAGTTGAATGTTGATTTGTTCAAGTTAATTCCAGTCCCCATTGTCAGCGATCAGTCAAGGCATAGACAAGTGATGCTGTCCTGGCCAATGAAGGCAAGTCTGCTGGAGCTTCTGGGGACGTATTCCTCACTCATGAAAAGAATCACTGAGGCACGCCCCTTTTCTGCCATTGAACTTTATTGTGTAAAGGTGACATGCATAGAGTTTCTGATGTCATCTTTTAGAAATGAGAGAGGAGGCCAAGAAAATTGCAGAGAAGCGGACATAGAGATCTAATATTATCGAGCTGTTATATCAACCCTGAGACTGTTTACTTGATATGAGAGATAATGTCCTCATTATTAAACAGCTTTTCATTGGTTTGTCAGTGACTCGCAGCCCTTAGAAACTTCCTTGATGGAGCAGGTGTGGAAATTACATATATAGCCCCTTCCTACCTTACTGCCTTTGCTCTTGCATTTCCTGCTGCCATAGATGCCTTCTTACCAATGCCATCTGTTAAAATCCTACACACCAAAAGACCCACCTCAAATGTCACCTACTTCTACTCAAACCAGTATGATTCTCCCTCTCATCTGACTTCACCCCCATTTTAAGAGGCAATGACCCATTTCTTTCTTGCATCATGGTTATTTCCATGCTTGTCTTGTTTCTAATACTAGATTGCAAGTTCTATGAAGATAGAGATCGTGTTTTATGCCTCTTTGTAAATCCCGAAGTCCTTCCCCGGTAGATGCTTGGCAAATTTAATGGGATGAAATGGGGGTCTGCGGAGAAGTGAGACATAAACAAAGAAGCTACGATCTGGTGAAATATAAAGTTAAAGGAAAACCCAGCTAGGTAGAGAAAGCATAAGGCCTGGGAACCTGTAATATCAGGGCCTGGAGAATTATCAAGTTTAGAAAGTCATGTTGCAGGTGAGGAGTGATAGCACCACGTTAGGTAGAAGTCGACAGCTGAGGATGAGGGACTGAGAAGCTAAAAAATAACAAGCATAGAGATAAATTTATACACATAAACTTATAGCTCATCTCAAATACTATCTTTGCACCTTAATAATGTAGAAAAGACAGCCTGACTCTGAAATCAAGGATGGTCGGAGTGACATGTACCTAAAAGGTGAGATTTCTGGTAATAAACCGATAACTCACTGCCAAGTTCCTCTCAGCTGGGCCTTGGGTGCTAGCTATAACACCACCTCGCAGCAACTGCCTGGACCTCAGAAAAGCTCCTGGTTGATGCTAGGGTGGCTTTGGAAATCCAAGAATGCGTGGGAGCTGCAAAGAAAGTGGTAAAATATATTTGCAGCTGAGAAAATTTCAGAATTTCTTGTGACATTCAAGGCTTCAGGGGAGTGGGCCAGACATGCCACAAGGGTAGGTGTGGAAGATGCTGCTTCTAAGACGAAGAAGTGAGAAGTTTGAGTTTTATTTTGAGTGGAGAAATGAAACATAAGAGAGGCAATGGGGTGTTAGTACTGAGAAATTTCGTCTAGTAGGATAGATTAGATCCTTTAATTCTTTGTACAGCAGAGTTGATTTATATTCTCCCTTATTTCTGCCATTGCCCCCTTATTTTTTCTTACTTTCCTCCCTTTCTTTGCTCGTCCTTCCTGAGAAGTGTGGCTCCTATGTCTATGAAGCATTGCAGTGCTTCAAATAGATGAATTTGTTTGCTTCCACTTATAAGAAAGTAGAGGCTCAGCTTGGGTGCAGAGCCAGCTTGGAACTGTGGAAGTGGGCTAAGGGGTGTCCATTTCTCAGGTGAAAACTCAAATCAGGCCTCTTGCAGTACTCATCAGTTATACTCCCCCTTTCCCTGATGTATTTGGCTGTTTAGAGTGTATTTCTGTGTCTTTGCTGGACTGACAGACATGTAGATAGATAGATCTGATGGAAGACCACAGGTAATGATTGTATGTGGAAAATAATGACTTTGTGCTCTCCTAAAAAAATTGGGTGGCAGCTCTTCCCATTTTATAAAGACCACAAGTCTAGAAGTCAAGAAGTCAGGTTCTAGCCTAACTGCTCGTATGTAGCCCTGTGCTGAGCACACCTCTTCTCTTTCCTGGACTTCATCTTCTTTACCTGTAAAGTGGAGACATTGGACTGAATGAGCCCTAAAATCCCTTCCAGAAGTTTCACTTTGTGTTTCTATGATTCCTACCAATGCACTCCCATGCTCAAAAAGCAAGAATGAGTGTAGGCAATATTGCAGCCCTTACAGCGTGTCCTTTCTATCCAGGGCCCCTGGGCTCATGGTGATATGTGGAGAGCCCAGCAGCACTAGATATTCTGAACCACAGGGAAGGGCTCTGCTACCTCCTGATCCAGTCCTAGGTGAACTGCACTATGGATTTCTTATGTAGCAAAAAGCTTTGTCTGACAGGCATGTAACAAGTTCAGTGATGCTGAATGGCTTTAACGTGTGCCGATACCCTGTAGACATTTGGAAGGCCCATCAGTCAAATATGAGTCTCACCTCAAAATGTTTCATGATCCTTAAGCTGCAAATTTTGTTGTCATGTTTAGAAAACTTGCCCTTCCAAATACCTCCTCCCATCTGCTGCTTTTGCCCTTATAACTGTGTCCAGATGATGCCTGTTTGATGCTTCCACTCCAGTTCTCCTTCCCACACCCCAGCATGCCCCACCCTGCTGTTTCTCAAAGCCACAGCCTTCCAAGTTCTGTGGAAATGACTCTTCAAGGAATGCCATTCATTCAATTCACTCTAGTTCTCATTAGGCCTGCTGTCTGATTTCATAATGTTCTGGGTTTGTGAGCCAGTGCTGTTTTATGACTATAGTTTATTTAAGTGTTATATGGAATGCACATGCGTATGAACATCAAGCAATTCACATTACGCTTTTTTTAAGTACCGATGTAAACCCAAACTAAGAACCAACAGTTGCCCGAAGCCTGAACCATGCCTACTGACCCAGCCCCACAGAGGTTCAGGAAGGGGATCTCCTTTTATCCTCTGGGACAGCCCTCTCCTCACCCTCCAGTGCCCATTGCCATCCTGGCACAAAAGGGAGAACACCCATCTGAGGCCTACTTGTCTGAACACAAAGTTTGCCATACTCAGCTACAATAGTTGTCCAGGGGCTGAAAAGAAGCAAAGAGAATGAAATAGCAAGCAGTGCTCTATAGTTTGCAAAGCACTGTAACCGAGGTTCTCCCTGGAAGCATTGCTCCCATCCTGCGAGGACATCCATACTATCGCCATTGCAGGAGGAAACAGAGGCCCAGAGAATTTAATTTATGGTTTTAGAGTTTCCTAGTTACTGAATCGTGAATTTGGGATTTGAGTCCGTATTTCCCTCCTACAGAATCCATGGAATTTCTGTGGTATAAAAATAATGTCTAAGATAGAGAAATGTGAGCGAAGAGGCTGATAAATATTGTAACTGGTTTTATTAGACTAAATATTAGTATTCCTTAGAAATCGGTGACCTAAGAAGTCTCCTATGATTGGTAACTATAGGCCACCGCAAATCATAAACATGCCTTTATTTATTTATTCATTCAACAAATATTTTTAAAATCCATGTTGAGTTCAAGTTCTTATGCCAGTTGTCATTGTGTACGCACAACACATGCTCATACACATCTGTGTGTGTGACCAGACACGTGCCACTGTTCTCTCTCCATCCCCAATGGGCCTCCATCATGGCCAAGGCCCGTGAACACTAGCCTTCATCAAACCTTTCCAAGTTACTGCCCAAGGACTGACTGCTCTGCCAAGAGCTACCAGGAAGTAGCTTGAAGGGCTTCCAAGACCCCTGAGTGAAGTCAATTTAAGAGACTGACTCTGAGAGTGGGTGGTACCACCTCCTTCCTGAGGACCTCTACCTTTGCCCCTCAAGCCGCTCTGGGAGTGTGCCATTCTTAACTTCTATTATCTACAAATAAGTGATTTATTTCCCCTTGAAACTGTTTCATAAATTCAAAGCCACTCTGTGAGGCTGCAATACTCATTGGTGGATTAAAACCACAATCTGGACTGTCAAGATGCTAGTCAGAGCGTGCTTGGGGAGGACAAGAGAAAGGATAGCAGGTAGCCAGGGAGCAGGGAGGCCAGGGAAGAGTGGGGTGGGGGTGGTGAGAACAGAGCTGTCTGGTCCTGCTTTGTGCCTCAAAAAAGGTAGAAGACAGGGCCATTGTGTTTGTTCAATGGCTTTGCATTGGTTTTGTTCTTTTTCTATACTGACAGCACGTGGGCAGGGGGCTTGCTTCATTGTTTGGGTTCTCTCTTTTCTCTGTGTTGTTAACAGCACCCATCTAAAAAGAGACAGCCAAGGAATAGTTTGTTTTTTTAAAAAAAGAAGATTCTTTTGTTTCCTGTCTGGTTCTCTGAAGCTAGGAAATAGCCTTCGCAAATAAGGATTTTTAAAGAAATGTTACCTAATTCAGAGATAGGTCAGTCCATTTATCTCTTGCCCCATCAACTTACGACCAAGACCCTACATCAGTGAATCTTACCCACCACCAGAGGTAGCCACTTAAAACCTGGGTTCTGGAAAACCATAGCTAGACCCCCTAATAATTTGGGCTGCTGCCCAGCACCACCATGATTTATTAATTGCTTATAATGGGTAGAAACTTGGGTTATTTTACAGCAGAGTTTTCTGAGCTTTTATTGATGCTGCTATTTCTTGGCAGCCAGAAAGGAGAGTTGGCAGGTTCAGTAATCCAAAGAGAGGCACTGTGAAGACCTATCTTCAGAATAGCACCAAAAAAACACAAATGATTTGTGATACTCAAAAGCGGTTGTGAATATTCAACTAGTTGAGAGTTTAGGCTGAGGTTATTTTACAAACAACTCATCATAGAAGAAAGGTTCAAAGAGAGAGAAAGTGGGAATAAGGAAAAGTGTCGCTAAACAGTGTTCGCCTCAGCACTGAGGCCACGCTGAGTCTGTGCAAACCCAGGAGAGCATAAAAGAGTGGCATTAGATGGTGAGTTTAGGTCAATTAAAGCAGAGGACATTTTGTTGTTTGGACGTCACATCAGACTTACTAGACAATGTCCATTTGGTGTTACTCACTAGATGGAATTTTAAACTTTAAAAATTAGAAAATTAATTATTAACATAGAATCTGATGTATTGATAGTAACAACCATCCAAGCTGGCGATTTATTGGTGGCTGCAACTGTCAGATGTTGGATGATCACACCTACTGGTGAAGTTTGGGATTGCATACCATCACAGACTTCTTTCATGTACGGGCACACCTTGTTTTACTGTGCTTTACTTTATTGCACTTTATAAATATTGCTTTTTTTTTTTTTTTTTACAAATTGAAGTCAACATCCTGCACCAGCAAAAAGATTATGACTTGCTTGATTGCGATACTCACTTTATTTCGGTGCCCTGGACCCAAACCTGCACTGTCTCCAATAGTTAATATATTCATTCAATATGTATTAAGGGACTATATGTACCCAACTCTATTCTATGCATTGGGATAGAATGGTAAATAAAGATTAACATGTTTCCTGTTCCAATGGATGAGGAATTTATCGAGGGGAGACAATCAGATAACAACCAAATAAATAAAATTATTTCTGATCATGGTAAATGTTATGAAAATAACAAAACTTGGTAATATATTGGAAAAAAATAGCTGTGGGGTTGAGCATGAGACTTTTTTACCTAGGGTATTTACGGAAGGCCTGCCATATGAGCTGAGACCAGAATGAGAAAAGGTGACTATACAGAAACCTATAGGAACAACATTTCAGGAAGAAGGGACATCAAGTGCAAAGCCCCTTAAATTGGGAACTCATGTGTTTGAGAAACAGAAAGAAGTTTGGTGAGACTGAAGAGTGGAGAGCCTAGGGGATGGCATAAGATGAAATCAAGCCAAGATTAGAAGTTTGGCTTTTAAGTGTCCCGGGACACCATTAGGAAAATTTAAAAAGTGGCAAGGTATTATTTCATGTTCAAGATGATCACCAGGCTGCTACGTAGAATATACAAGCAAGGCAGACCAGCCAGGAGGCTAAGCAGTTGTCCAAAGATGATGGTGGCACTGGCTATGGTGGCAGAGGTGGAAGTAGAAGAAGGTACGAGGATGATTTTAAAGATATAAAAATACATATTTATAACAGTATTTCACTAATAGTGAATACTTAGCATTAGACTTAACTATCTCATCCATATTCTTCTCCACCAAACCCACCCCAATTCTTCCAGAAAGTAGGCAAGTTTTGTCAATAGCATAGTAATTAAGAGTTTAAACCCCAAAATCAAACAGGCCTATTTTCAAATTTTAGTTATGTCCTGAGGTACTTGGCAAATCATTAAATTTCCTGATCTTCAATTTTATTAACTGAAAATGGGGGATAATAAAAGTACGAGCCTCACAATTGTGGGTCTTTACTGAGATAATGTGAGCACATAACCCGATTATAGACGCATGACAAGTTCTCAGAACATATTAACTGATGCTCTTAATACTTCTTCTAGGTAGAGGTAGATGCCTTATTCTTATAGTTAAATCTGCACGATGCGCAAATGTCTTATCTGACTTGCATATTCACGGAGCAAACTTAACATTTAAAAAAATTTAGCATTTATTTTTTTCATTTTAATGGAAGTACAATTGACACATAATAAACTTTACATATTTAAATTTACAATTTTTTTTTGACAATTTAAGTTTTTGATGTATTTACTTATGAAACTATCCCTACAATCAAGGTAATGAACACATCTATTATCTCCCAAAGTTTTCTCCATATTCCTTTGTGCTACCTCCCAGCTCCTCCTAACACTCCCCACTCCAGTCCCCAGGCAACCACTGATCTGCTCTATTGCTATAGGTTGGTTTGCATTTTCTAGAATTTTATACAAATAGGATCATACATTCTGTATTGTTGTTGTGGCTTCTTTTACTCAACACAATTATTTTGAGATTCATTCAAGATGTTGGATGTATCAATAAACCTTTCCTTCCAATTGCTGAGTAGTATTCTATTGCCTTAATAAACCATAGTTTGTTTATCCAGAGCTGTGGACATTTGGGTTGTTTGTAGTTTTAGGCTGTTACAAATAAAGCTGCTATAAACATTCTTGTAACAGTCTTTGTGTGGAAATATGCTTTTATTATCTTGGAAAAGTGAAATGCTGAATAAAAATGATATCGCATTCATTGAGAAATTTGAATATAGACTGCTTATTAGGTAATATCGATGTTAAAGTTTTCAAAAGTGGTAATAAAATTATGGCTGTCCAGGGAAATTGGCCTGGGTCTTAGAAGACATGGATTAAAGAATTTAATCATGATGAAATATGATGTCTGCACCTACTTGCGATAGGTTGAACATTTTCTAGAGCTGCTTCTGACCACTGGCCCACAGAGGAACAGCAGCTTTGGGGTTCCCTTTCAGGGCCTTCCAGACCTCGAATCTCCTACGGGTCTGTTTATGATGACAGGTGTATCATGGTATGTACGTATGTGTGTGGAGGAATAGATAGATAGGTGATAGATAGATAGATAGATAGATAGATAGATAGATAGATAGATAGATAGAAAGACAGATAGATGATAGATGATAGATAGGTAGATAGGTAGATAGATAGATAGATAGATAGATAGATAGATAGATAGATAATAGATGATAGAACAAATTTGAATGCCTTTCATGTGCCAAGCATGATTCTAGGTACTAAGAATAGAGCATTGAATTAGACAAATGCCCTATCCTCATGGAGTTTCCGTTCAAGTAAGAGAGACTATAAGCAATGTAATGTAACGTTAGATATGCATAGGTACTATGAAGAAAGATAAAGCAGCATATGATGACAGATAATGAAGGGACGGGGCAAGAGTGGAGCAGCATTCTAAGATGACCTCAGATCGTCATATTTGCTACCTCCACTAAATTGCCAGGTCGTGGAGGGCCCTTCATAGCACTTTGGCACCATTGATTATGCTCAAAAATGTTTGTTAATTATTATCATTTCTATGTGTCCTTCCACAAGAGTAGGGATCCACCCGTTTGTCTGTCTTGTTCACTGTTGCATCCCCCACACATAATCCAGGACCAGTAATACAGGAACTGTGTTTAATAAATATTAATTAGACAAATAAATGGAAGATGGAGGAATGAATACTACCTAGGAAGAACGTGATGTACAGAGAGAACTCAGTGAGTGCCAGCACTGAGGCAAGAATCCCGATTTATAGCCACAGCCAGCTGAGGCGTCTCCTGCCAGCTTCCTTCTCTTGGCAGACACCTGTGCCACAGCTCACCCAGACTTTTGTTTTCATCTCATTTGGCACTGATGGAATGCAGATACTCTCCCCGGTATCCTTGTCTCTACCATAGAATTACTTGGTTTCAGATTAAATCAATGGCTCCAAATTTCTCTTCTTGTGGCCTTACTATGGCATTTACCACATTCCACACAATTAACAATTTCAGAATCTTCCCCTTTCTCCAGACTGAGAGCATCTTGAGAGGAGGATGCCAGTCTTATCAACTTTGTGACCCTCTTGGCCCCATTTCAGTATTAGGTACACAGGAACTCAGTAAATATTTATTGTATTAAATTGAATCCTAAATTTTCTTAAATGATTCAGAATGTCAGTGAAACACCCTTCACCAGTCCAGAAGGCAGAACAAGAGGAAACGGTCAGTGTTCTTGAAGTGTGAGTATCTAATGTTAGACTTAAGGAAACTTTTTTTTTGTCTTGTCAGCTAAGTTGTTAAGATAAACTCCCACATACAATTGTATACTTGGCACTTTTTGAAAACAGGAAAAGTTTTCAGTCCGAAATGCTTTTGAAATGGTTCAAAGAAGAGACAGAGACATGGATGAGATGACCTTTGAAAGTTGTTTGAAATTTGTTCAAATGTGTCACTTGGTCTTATCTGTAGACAGCATCGTCTATGAGCTCTATTCCACCACAGTCCACTGAAGCTCCCCCTGAGAACTACAGACCCTGTCTCAAAGTTTATAACTGCTAAAGGGCAAAGGAATGGTGGCCCTTGCATGGCAGGAAAGAGACAACCAGACAACAGGCAGGTCTGCACACCAGAGTTACCCTGAGAATCCCAAGTAAAACCACCATAGAAGAAGGCATGTGGCCTCCATCACAACCTGTGCTATTCAGTGTTGGAGGAGCTTTATGATGGCCTTGCTCTGGAGTCATAAAGTTTATTCCTGCACATTAGCAGATCCATTGTCCCTTGCCCCCACTGCCTCTTTCATCTTCTTTGGTAGACCTGTCAGGGTCCCCTTTCAAACAAGACCCAACAGGGGCAGGACAGAGCTGGGGGCGGGGCTGCTCCTTCAACACTTAATAAAGGCACTGACGTTGCATCCACTGCACCCTGGCAGGTTTTACATTACTCATTATCTGCTGCGCTATGGGAATCTAAATAATCTCAGCGCCCCTGCCTGAGCACTGACTCCGAGGCTGCTATGAACAAACAATAGGTAGAATAATTGCCAACAAAGGAATAATCTTTGCATTGGGTGACAGTTTGGGGGAATGAGGAATTGTGTCTGTGTTCACAGCTTTACTTCTAGGAGGACCTGTATACTTTCCAGGGTTATAATCCCTGAATTCATGGGGAAATATTTTAATGCAATAGGGAAATAAGATAGGGAAAAATATGGTGGCAATATTGTTAACCATAAAATGGAGATAATAATACCATCTCCTTCTTTTTTTTTTTAAGATTAAAAGATAAAACCCACACAAAGAGCTCAGCACATACTGACACCTAAAAAGTGAACAATAAATGTCACATCGGATTATTATGTGCTGCAGCGTACCAACTTTCGGGGAAGTCAGTTGGGGGAAGTAGGGGATGAAACGATAGAAGTCAAAATAACACAAGTGAGAACACAATTCTCGCTGAGAGGCACTGTGAAGTAGCAAAGAAAGTGCCAACATCGAGTCAAGGCAAACCTGAGATGCACGGGAATGAAAGGTACGCCACGCGCCCCCCACAGCGGGACACACAGACATGTTGATTCTTTTCTCTTCCTTTCCTGTTTTCGCCTCACTGACTTGTTTCTCAACAGGAAATTCTTTCTGTGCAAAAGTACTTTACAATTCACTCATAACGAGGCTCAAACGTCACCATTAGAAATTATTTTTTAAACTGTGACCATCCTGATTTCCAGTTCCAGTTGTTCATTAAACTCGTGGACTTGGGTATGTGACTTAATCATGTGGAGGCTGAGATGCCTTTTCTAATGAAATGGGATGTTAACATGTATACCGGAGGGTTATTAGCATTAACACGCAGAGAGTCATTAGTATACCGTGGCACTCAACAAATGATATCGTTGTTAGGTGCCCATAAACATAGCTCAATTGCAGAAATGACTGCAAAAAAAACAATTATATTGGCTGGGATATGTGTAATTTTTACTAACAAAGACAAATAAGTTGCTTCATCCAAAATGTTGCTGAGTGAGCTGTGAAGAAAAGCAGATATGCCCACCCCAGAGGAAGAATGCTGGGGAGGGCGCTTAGCTTCCCTGTCTTCAGTCCTGAAAATCTCTTTTCTTGCCTCTGTTGATGAAATGAAAAACATTCCTACCAAATGACTGTATACCTTCTCTCTGGCTTGCTCGTTGATTCTTACTCTCTGGGGAGACATCGCACCCCATCTTCACATATGTGGTGCTCGCTTTGGCTTGAGTCCTTCCCTCATCAGTACCAACCACACACAGCAGGAGCTAATGGCAGGTGTTTACTTCTCCTGAGACGCGTTAACCTCAGGCCTTACTGGACTGGCACTTACTACAATGCCTCTGCTTTGTAGATTGAAAAACCTGAAGCTCACAGGTTAGAAATGAGTAGGTTAAAGTCCTAATGAGGAAATAATACAGAAAGAAAGGAAATTTGGAGCTGTTTTCAAAATGCAGTGGATTGATTTATTTTTAAATTATGAAAGCACTTTGTGTTTACTGTTCTAAGACAAACAATACAGTTCAACACAGGAGTAGCAGAGGGTCCAGCCTTGGTGTGGAACGCATGTGCCAACTACCAGCACCCACAGAACCTACCTTACCCTGAAGAACCATTATAATTGCAAAAAATGTGTGTTTTTGCTGAACGCAAGGCTTTAACTGCTTCGTCTCAGAGAGGTAAAACCCGCATGATATTCTGGCCCTCGCTGACCAGACCAAGGTTTCTTCAAACCTGGGCTGAAGGTTAATTGTTCTGTCAGAGGAGCAGTGATTAAACTCAGTTTTCAATTTTTACCATGACCCACAGGACCCCAAGTGCTGTCCTGCCACCCTGCTGGACTCTGTTCCCTCCACTCAGGCCACGTAACGTTCCATTTTTTCTGCTTGTGTAGTGCGTCTTTGCTTTTACCCATGTCCCTGCCTGGGGAGCTCTCTGTCCTCTAATCTGGATGGGTCACCCTGGACTTCACACGTTACCTGCTCCGTCCTGGCTGTCCTGACACGCTGAAGCCTGCACTTGATTACTTCCCTGGATTAATAGCACCCATGTGTCCTTTCTGCTTTACTAAATGCTCCCCTGATTCTGACCTCACCAGTGCTCCAGGCCCGCCCTTCTGGCCTGGTTCTCCATCCCGGCCCTTCTCGTGCAGCCCAGAAATGCCTATGCTGGATTCACTTACTC
This sequence comes from Pteropus alecto, assembly GCF_000325575.1. Lineage (NCBI taxonomy): Eukaryota > Metazoa > Chordata > Mammalia > Chiroptera > Pteropodidae > Pteropus > Pteropus alecto. The sequence continues at coordinate 853,684 of NW_006432945.1, forward strand.
TCCTGTTTGAGCAGCTCAAAGATTTTTGTCATCATTTTATGCCCTCACATTACCCATAAGAAGTGACCACAAGAGAAGTGAGCAGTAGAACAAGAGTATTACATCCATTTTGCAGATAGCTAGACTAAATTCTAAAATGAAGAGGCACCTAGGCCAACCAAATCGAGACCAGCTTCAAGACGGTGTCCATTTTCCCTGACATTCATTCTTGCTCTCTTGTCTGTTCTGATTATGTAGGAAGATGATCTTGCTACACCACAGGCTTTATGAAAGGACCTATTAGGAAATGAAGCAATTCATGGTGGAAAGACACTGTGTTCGTTTCCTACCACAAACGGGGTGGCTTAAAACAACAGAAACTTGTTTCACAGTTCTAGAGGCTAAAAGTCTAACGTCAAGGTGTCAGCAGGAGCCTGTCCCCTCAGAAACCTCGAGGGACATCCTTCCCTGCCTCTTCTGAGCTTCTGGTGTTGCCCACAATGTTTGGTTCTCCTTGGCTTGTAGACGCATCACTGCAATCCTGTCTTTACACGGTGTTCTCCCTGTGTCTCTGTCTTCACTTGGCTATTTTCTTACAAGGACAGCAGTCATACTGGGTTAGGAGCCCACCCTATTCTGGCATGATGACCTCTTTGTAACTAATTATATCAGCAATGGCCCTAATTCCAAATAAGGTCACGTTTTGTGTTATTGGGCCTTAAGATTTTAACGTAGCTTTCTTCAACCCATAAAAATGATTGATGTTGAAATAAGTTGTGTTCCCTGTTAGGTGAGAAAAGAGGCCCAAAAGACAAGGGGCACCAAGAAGGAGAGATAAACTTGTTTTAAATACATGTAAGTGGTTCAATCAAGAAGCAGACATTCTATCTTCTCACAAGGCAGGAACTGCCCATCGGCATTAGCTTCCTTCAGGATCCTGGTAGGAAGACTCTGGTGACAGCAAGGTCACCCCAGCATGTACCATAGAAAGGGATGTATAGGCATTTCAGTTGTCTTTTGCTTCTGGGCAAAATTTTGTATTCAAACTTTTCTTGATACATAATTTACTCCTGTACTCAAAATTTTCAAGATTTAGAGCACAAGACTTGGCCTAAATTTAATTCTTGGGCCTCCCAGTACCTCAAAATGTAACTTGAGCAGGCCAAGGACTCATAGAACCTAAGAGTTGCAATGAAATTTGAGATGATACCATCTTTCTTCTTCCTTGATTCAGGAAATATTTTCATTACTGTCCTGATAGTATCTTTTAGCTATTGTTTCAAAGACACAAGAAAGACTATATCACAGTACATCTCATTTCTTTATAGGTCAAATTAATTATTGGCAAATCCTTTCTTATGCTGAATTAAACGCTAAACCCTGGTTCCAGTCACCTTTTGGCTAATCCTAGTTCTAGTTTTCAGTGCATGTTTTTCAAACAGTGACACATTCAGCTCTAGAGTTTCTGGGGAGCTCCACACATCTGTCTGTGATAGAGAAGGGAGAAAGTGTCCTCCTTTCCAGAACATTATCTCTCTCTTTCTTGTTTCACTTCTTTCTATTCAGTGTTAGATTTTCGTTAGCTAAGCATTTATACCAAAAAGGAAAATAATGGATAAGAATTATTTTGCCTCCTTAAGACATGATTCTTTGAGTGTTTCAAAGCAGGCATTATTTCCATTACCCAATCCCTTATTCTCTTCTTCAGAATAAATTTCCTTGGTTCTTTTGACTGGGACTATAGTTTGATTTCTTAATCCTTCAGATTCTCTAGTGTGTATGAAGATCATGCTCATCTGGACCATCCATCCTCAGTCTAATAAATGTGATGACACTTTTATCGGAAGGTGGTGTAGAAATTCTATAATTGATATTCTCATTTGCTTATGGTTCTGAAATGAAGGTTATGACCCCTCCAGGTCCCTTCTTATATAAAAAGTTCTATGATATTGAATCCCAATTATCTAAGAAGTGATTACAAGTAAGCATTTTCTGGTTATAAAGGTTTTCCTTAATTTGATTCTTTTCTAAAAAAAAATTATTTATTTATTTTTATGGTGACATTGGTTAATGAAATCTGGTAAGTTTCAGCTATACATTTTAACAGTAAGGTGTATATATATATATATTTACATTGTGTTTTCATCTCCCATAGTTAGATTTCTTTTTGTCACCACATATTTTTCCCCTTTTCCCCTGTCTACCTTTTCCCCGACCCCCACCCTCTGGTAACCACTAGTCTATTGTCCATGTCCATGAGTCTCTGTTTGTTTGTCTTGTTCATTTGTTGCTGTTAGGTTTATATCCCACATATAAGTGATATCATGTGCTTTTCACCTTTTTCTGTCTGGCTTATTTCACTTAGCATCTTATCCTGCCCATCCCCTAGGAATAATCTTTTCCACTGATCCCTAATCTGCTTCTTTACTCTTGTCAGCCTACCGCAGAAACACATTATGCTTATTCTGAAATCCATGAGTGCAACATACTTTACTCCTCAACTAGTCCTGACTACATCTAGCGGGTTGCAGGCACTGAAGGCAAGGACTCTATAACATTATGCCTTAGCACAGTGGTCCTCAACCTTTTTGGTACCAGGGACCAGTGCTCCTATGAGAATCTAATGCCTGATGATCCTAGGTGGAGCTGAGGCAGTGATGCTAGCACTGGAGAGTGGCTGCAAATACAGTTGAAGCTGTGCTCTCTTGCCTGCCGCTCACCTCCTGCTGGGCGGCCTGGTTCCTAACAGTCCACTGCCAGGTACTCATCTGCTGCCCGGGGATTGGGGACCCCTGCCCTAGCACAATGATTATCTCTGTAGTAGTAGGAGCTCTAAAATGCCCATTGAATGAATGAATGCTGCATTCTTCTACATTGTTTCATTTGTGTTATTCTTGGCTTCTGGTCTACCCATCCCCATTCTCCCACTCCAAATTGGATCATAAGCAACTTGAGGTGAGGTCTTATGCTCCATACACTGTTGCAGTAGCAGAGCCCTTGGGGAATGCTAAGCACCGGAGAATAACAGAATATTGTTGATTGATGATCAGAGAGTGAGTGGATCAAGCAGTGCCATGTCAGTCCAGAATCCATATGCATGGTCATGTACCTATTTTTGACTCACCATAGTACTTGGATCCAACTTCTTTCAGCTCAGATCCTCGGTCCATGCTCAGGTCATGGAAATACATCATACAGATGCAACAGCATGTACATTCTTTATGAGCTCTGGTGACTTGGGTTGCACCTTGAAATTGCAAAAATGAAGGTTTGTCTAATGATTTTTAATTAATTTTAATTACTTACATTTTGAATGGTGGCTTAGCATTCTGAATCCCGGCCCCTCAGATCACTGTGGGACGCCTGCCAATTTCCTCATTACACACTCATTCCCTTAACACTATTTGATAATTAAAGGCTTTAAAGCAAAATCCAAAAATATTCAATATGTAATGGGCAGGCCCCGGGAGAGAGAGTGGATTACAGCATGCGGTATGGATAATATAGCTCATTGTACCTGAATTTATAAAAAGATTTTTTCAGCTAAGAGAGTACCCTACTTTTGTCAATGAAGCAGAATCCCTGCCCCTTTCAACCTTCCCTTACACATCAGTGTGCTAACCCTAATGCAATCTTAATTAATGCCTAGAATGGAGAGATGATAGAAACGATAGAAATATTAAACTCCTCTGTCTTAGTCTGTCTGGGCTGCTATAACAAAAATGCCATAGACTGGGTGGCTTATAAGCAGCAGAAATTTATTTCTCGCAGTTCTGGATGCTAGAAGTCTGAGATCAAAGCTCCAGCAGATTCAGTATCTGGCAAGAGCCTGCCGCCTAATTCATAGATGGTGGTCTTCTTTCTGTGTCCTCCCATGGCAGAAGGAGTGAAAGAAGTCTCTGGGGTCTCTTTTATAGGGGCATTAATACCATTCATGAGAGCTCTAACTTCATGACCTAATCAACTCCAAAAGGCCCCACTCCCAAATAACATTGCATCGAGCATTAGGTTTCAACATATGAATTTGGGGAAGACTCAAACATTTCGTCTCCAGTACTCTCATTCCTTTATTTTATTTAAAAAATGTGGACAGCTATTGTTTGTTTGAAAGTATGTAGGGGAGGCTCCACTCAGAAGCAGGAGAGGAAAAAATGATTCCTAAAATTTCTGGTGCTGAAGTGTTGTTATAAGGCATCATGTGGAAAATTAACAGGTATCGTTTCTGACTCCATTCCACCGTCTCCATCATTTGTCTCCACTACAGAGAAAACCAGTAGAGGAAAAAGTTATATGTACTGACAACGGTGTAACAAGCTCGATTCCCCAGATGATAACCTGAAGACCTGGTTTCCTGAAGTTCCTGAGAATAAAAATAAATCGTGTTCAGAGAGCTGGTGCTAAGTGACCAGCCTGAACCAGCTGCCCAGTCTTGGACTCATCAGGCTTGTGCAGAACTATGTGCAACTTCCAGCAGCTGCTGGGATACTCAGCTTAATATCAGAGCTGAAATGGGAGAGGGGAACCAGACTACAGTATTATGTGGAAGACAAGGCTCACGGAGAAGTGATGTATGTCTGAGATACAACACCCATGTTTATTCAACAGATTAGTCACACAACTTTTTGAGGTAGCAGCTGAATTTTACTCTAAATCCAGATGTTTATCGAAGATATTTACTGGTCATCATATAAGCTATTTCATTTTTTTTCCTCTTTCTCTGCCCACTTCTTCTTAGCTGGACACTTTTTCCATCCACCGCTCCCCGTCCCTCCCCGCCACCCCGTCTTTGATTAACAACTAGGGTTTGCAATTTGAAGTCTCCGTCAAAAGTTTTGAAGTGGAAATTAGTTTAGGTGATTTGAAATTAAGTATCAAGGGAAAGAAATGTTAAGAATTATATGAGTTCACCAAAGTCAAGCATGTTTGATCTTAGCAGTCTTCTTTTCCTGGACCAACTCCTTTTTAATAGATTAAAGTAGATATGATGAATGCTGCCACCCAGGGATGTTAGAAGTGAAGGTGAAATTGGCAGAGGTGAGTCAAGTGGGAAGTTGCCTATCTCTTTTCTGTCCACAGTCTGTGCATAATTCATAACACAGAGATTATATACAATCTCTTATTCATGAACTTTTAAACAGACTGGTTATTACCGTTGCCCCATTGAAAGAAGACTCTCTCTCTCTATTTCCTCCTTTCTCTCTCAGAATCAAGGACACAATGAGAGGCACTGACATTTTCAGATCCTTAAAAACGAAAGCCATCAGTTCTTTCTAAGTCCTTAGCTTTGAACCCTTGCTAAGCTGTTGCATATCCACTTTTGAAAAGATCTTTTGTAGCAAAATAGATTCCGCTGACAGCAGATGTTAATGCGAGTGTCACTCCTGGAGTATGGAAATAACCTGGCTAGAAAGGAAGGATAAAATTGAAGGAGTGAAATCTTTTTCTCCTTCGCGACAGTGAAATTAAACAAAAATGGGCGGGGTTGAGAAGGAAGGTCCCTATATTAAGTTTCAGTTCTATTCCTCCCTTCAGTTCCATCTCTCCCATGTCCTCCCCCGTCCGCATCAGAAGATGGTCAAGTGTCTAGAATCATTGAGATGAATCACAACTGCTATTTGAAGTAAGGCTTAGAGGACTCCTGATTGTCCTTTCGTTTCTCACGCAGCCTGAGTGAGTGAGGAGAGAAACGCGGACAGGAGGGGTGGTCAGAGGAGCAGTGAGGGCAAACGAAGCGGGGTGGCAGAAACTTCTAGAGTGGGGTTCGCTGTCATCGGTGGCTCAACAAGGGCTTTCAGGGAAGCCGCTAAGGCTGACTCCCCTTCTTTTCTCAGTAGTTTAGAGTCAGCACGATCTTGGGTAGCCCGGATCAAATTCACTCCCAAGTTTTTCTGCTTAAAGGTCCAGCCCAGACATACTTCTATGCCCAATATTATGGAATAAAAGCAAAAAAAGGTACAGTTCCTGCCTTTCCAGTTTACCAAATTTTTATAGGTATTTTATCTTCAACAGCCATTTCATGCTTCTTTTACTAAAGCTTGGGAGGCAGCTGAAGCCAGTTCTCAACACCTTTGAGAAGAGCTTCTCTGAAACTGAGAGCATGCTTTTTCCAGCTTTGGCCTCTGCCTGCTCCCCGGTGATTGTATGTGCCGTGTGGACGTTGGCTCCCCGGACGCTGGCTCCCCGTTGTCAATGCCTGGGAGTCTCGTGGCCTGGCACTGCCTCTCTCTAGCCCCACGGACTCTCCTTTGTTTCTTAGTCCTGAGTTTGTTCTCTATTTTTTTTTTCTCTTTCACTTAAATAAATTGAAAATGCAGAAGGCATTTTAAATGAGTGAGGCAGTGAGATGCCAGAGTTGCGGCTTCTGTACCTTGGTGAGTAATAATGGGATTAAAGCTCCCTTTATATGTTCCATTCTGGTAGCTACTCAGGAACCTCACCAGGCGAGAAAGCGAAAGAAACCCGAGCTCAGAGGGGAAGGCAGTGTAGAGCCTTGCTCAAAGAATCCTCGTCACACCTCTTTCTTCCCTTCCCATCCAGCTCTCTGAGGGCCTGGAGGAGCTGCTACAAAAAAGCTTTTCATGGAATGAAAAGCCAAGAAAGCTACACAATTGCAAGTGTCTTGGAGACAACAGGAAATGGAATGTGACGCTCAGCTAATTAAGTGATGAAGGCAGCAGAGCTATTCCTGACTTCTTCGCCCTGGTGCCTTCGGAAGCAGAGTTTGAGTTAGAGTCTTTCTGGTTTCAACACCTTTATCATCAGTCCCTACCTCAGGGCTGTATCAGCCTCCGCTTCAGGGTTGTATCTGAGCTTTGCCTGGAGGCAAAGTGAAAAGTAATCACCACCCGTTCAGCTGCCTCTAAAGCTGACAGAAGTTCTTTTCCGCGATTCTTTTCTTCTATTGTGGTGAATTAGGATGTGTGGAAATAGCATTGAATTTGGAATCGGTAGTCCCAGATAATAGTTCTGGCTCAATTTGTCTCTAACTGTAACTTATTTTTCCCTCTGTGAAATGGGTTAATGGTAACCTTTACATCACAGGACTACTAAAAGGATCGAGTGACATAAATATGTGAAAATAGAACCTATCATCCCACTGTGACTTTTCCTAACTGGTGTGGAAACTTTCAGAGCAAACAGATTGAAACCAATGAGAAAGGGGAAGAAGTCCAAACAGAAGGCAGTGAATTAATAATAATGCAATGAAGGGTTTTTTCTTGGTTTTAATGTCATCCAGCCACAGGTTGCACACAATATCGTAAAAATAAGTCCAGGTGTCTCCTTGTCTCATTCTGTTTTCATTCCTCTCCTACTCAGCTTTCTAGAGGAAAATTAAATAGCAAAGGAAGACTCACATAATCGTGATTTTGCACAGCAGGAGGTTCCCAGGGCGTGTATGGGTTGTCTAGAAATTCTACACTGAGTGGATAGAAAAGGAGACTTTGCTGGATGAAGTCCCCAGGCCCTCTCCTCCCCACTTATATTAGTCCTTGTCTGAGAGGTGGCCTGTCTCTCAGAGACTCTCAAGTCTCTCCTATGGCCTCTACCTCTACTTGCTCTAGCTTGGCAAGTGCACTGAACCAGTGGAGTTTCTGGATTTGTCTCTGAGTCCAGTCTCTCAGAGTTCTTTGCTCAAAGTGGTTGTATCTGCTTCTCCCAGAACCTAAATTCATCTTTTCATCTCAACATCTCTACCCCTGGGCTGACGAATCAATCCTTCTTCCTGGTGGAGCTCAACTTTATTTCACAGTGTTGACACCGTTAACCTTGTCAGAGCTGTTCAGTAGGAACTCTTGCATTTATTTCCCTGACAGACTCTGGAAGTCTTCATTTTTCTCTCACGGTCCAAACTTTCTCCGAGTCTCAGAGGCATCCTATTATTTACGAAATAATCCAAGAAAATCTAACTGAGGATGACGTGAGAGTATATCATCAGGATTTCCAGTAGTCAAATGTCCAAACCCAGTTTCTTCACACACAAAAAGCAGAATGACATGGCGGTGGTGGCAGCCCTCACATTGTGCTGCAATCTAGCATTCTCAGATTAATAGATATGGTTCAGTATGGTAATGGTTCTTATGAGAAACGATGGGTGGTAAGCAAGAAAGCTGATACCTTTTCGGCGTTGGACCACACTCTTAGAAAAGAGAGGTGTGTTAATTTCAATAAGATCCTTCGGTGGGAGCTCAACACTGGTTCGAGCTGAACACATAAACTAATCATCGGGCTTACTTCTTAAAACATGGAACTGGAGTCACCATTCCATGGCTTTCCTCATCAGCTCTGGGCCATAGTTTTGCTATCTTTTATGGTTATAACTTGGCTTCAGCCTTCTTCCCCAAAACTGGTGCTCCTGCTCTAGTGACATGTTTCTATATTGTCCCATAGAGCCTCAATCTCTTCTGGTAATTGTGGTGGGTTGGGTAGTGTCTCTCCTCACCCACTAGCCACTACCTCCGTGCCATTTCCTTACTCCCAAATTCAAGTTTATCCAAAACTTCGAACTTTATTTGGAAATAGGGGCTTTGCAGACGTAATGAGTGAAATTAAATGAAGTCATACTGGATTAGAGTGGACCCTAATCTAATGACCTATGTCTTTATAAGAAGAGGAAACAGAGACACAGATACACAGGAAGAATACCAAGTGATGATGGAGGCAGAGATTATACAGCTACAAGTGAAGAAATGCCAAGGATGCCAGGAACCACTAGAAGCTAGGAGAGGCACGGGACAGAGTCTCCAGAAGTAACCCACCTCGCTGATACCTAAATTTCAGACTTCTAGCTTCCATAAGGTTAAAAAATAAATTTGCACCCAGTTTGTGGTAGTTTGTTATGGAAACTAATATAGTAGCCTAATCAACAACTGCCATTTTTCTTATCGATTTCCCTTCCACACTCTGAGGCCTCCCAGGACAAGAGTGGTAATTCCCAAAACCACTCTGTGCCTGGGACCTGCCTACTAGTTCCACCCATGTGACCAAGGCCCTCTGACTCTCAGCCCTCACCATCTGTTTTCCCTGCTGACAAGAAATTATCTGCTTGGATCTCATAATAGTGCCTGCCTTGAGCACTCCACTGTTCTAGAATAGGTAGTCAACACCTTCTTGCTCCCTGCACTGTCACCATCTGATAGTCTGAGCTCCCACTTGCTGCCTGATATGCCCTCTGGCCACCAAAAACCCTCCACCTGGCTGCACAAAGCCTACCCCACACCTCTGTGTTAAGGAGGGGTGCGTTCTAGGTCTGATTCCAATCTTCTACCCCATTTCAGGTAGATAATCTTTTGTTCCTGGCTGTGTTATCAGGTGAGGCAGAAAAGTCAGAGTTTGAATTCTCTGAAACCTTCTCCTTCACTCAGAAAGTAATGTTTGACTCATGCTTCTTCTTCTCTCCCATTTTATTTACTATGCTGTAAGCAGAGCCCCTCCATCTGCTTGGCACTTGGCACCATTTCTTAAATGTGCTGGCAAAAGATTCTGTCTTTCTGTGGGGAGCTTCTTTTGTTCTTTCATCCTTTTGACTTTCTTCTTTCTTCCTTTTTCTTCCTTCTAAAATGAAAACAAAGGAATTTTAAATGAGCTGATTTATTGCTTACAAAAATGGTCTTTTCCATATCTTGGTGAGTAATTAGTAGCATCAAAATCTTACCTAAGTACATTTTTTTTTTTTGCCTCTCATCTCACCCTTTAATCTATGTATCCTGAAAGTTATAATCTCTAAAATCAGAGTAAGAGGTCACTTCGGCTGTTTTTTAATGCACAATGAGAGAGAGAGAAAGAAAGACACACGCACTAATCAATTACGGTTAGGATTATGCGACATGGGCTCCTACAAGAAGCCAGCCTGGGTCGGTGCCACATATCTCTGCAAAGCATAGATGCAGGAAACAAAGATGCGCTGTATGTGACGCTTTCAGTGAGGAAGGAAAATACCTAACTGTGGGGATGTGTGACTGTGGGCAATGTATCTTAGTATTTAGTGGTATGTCACAGAGGACCTCTCATCTTAAAGATGGGAAACTGGAGTCCGAAGAGGTTATCCATTCCATCAGCCACAAGCAGTAAAGTCTGGCCACTCGCATCGAGAAACACACTTCCAGTGTTGAATCTGAGTCCATGAATCCCTGAAATGAAAGGAACGTTCATGAGGTTGCTTCTTGGTCAGCATCAGTAGGTGGGTCTTCAGGGTTTCTGGTCATTTAGGTGACTCGATAACTGGATATCAGGTTTCTTAATGACGTTGCGTTTGCAAAATCTGCGTTGGTCCCACTGCCTAGAGCACCATGAGATGGATTTCTCGTCTCCCTCTCATACTTCTTTGTTTTTGTTTCCTCAGATAATGATTATATTACATATGTTTTATATGTTAAAAAAAATATATGTATATATACACACATACACACACACACACACACACATATATATATGGGAGATTTTACCAATGATTTAGGATTGCCAGAAACCATGCAAAGGTCATTGCATGATTTAGCAGATAGTGTCAGAGCATCTCTCACATACCTTGGATACCTTAATTTATCATTTTTGTGCAAAGGATTTTGGGTGTGCTTCCGCTCACAACAACCAGCCCCTGATTCTTTGTCAAAGGGCTGCCCTCAGGGAGAAGGTTCTTTATTACATAAGAACTTTATTTTCTTGTGTGTGCGAAGAACCAGAAATGCTTGAAAATTTATACCTCTCAGGCGGCAGCCCTTAATGACTGATGGGTTTCAGGATATGAATAATACAGCTACTCTGCTCTCAGTTGGGATGACTCCAGGTTTGTGACTTACTCTACCTGCAGCGCTCCCTTGTGGGACCGAGCTGCAGTTACTCTCGTGGAACTTTCTGCTTATGGCTCCCTTCCATTCCTAAGTCCCAATTCTTTGTACCCCTATGGTTGTGCCTGGGACCCCTGTTTAATAAATTACGTTCACACACATCGTCTCAGGGTCTGCTTTTAGGGATCAGAACCTAAAACACATGGAGTCTCTTATTTAATACTCCCAAGAAACCCATGAGGTAAGTTTTTACAAACAAGAAAAAAAGAGTCTCAGAGTGATGGAGCCAGATTTCCTGTCTAGTTTTTCTGATAGTCGAGTCCAGGTGCTCAGCCGCTCCACTCAGCCCTCTGGTGTTTCTGCTTCCCTAGCTCCAGTCCTGGGTGTGGCCAATCTCACTAACCCGCTCTTCTGCCTTGGTATTTGGGGCCAAGGTCCTCTGTTAAGTTATTTTTGCAGATAATTCTAGCGTGTTCTCTAGACACCTACAATCTTTTTGCTCAACTCTCTGTACCTTCTTTGCCAAGTCTGCACTCTGTTTTTGAAATCTCACACATCGACATCCCTATGAATCATTTAAGCTCTAAATAGATCTAGATAACCTAGGTCATCTTCAAAACCTTGAATCCACATTCACGTGGACCTTACAGTTAGAGCCTTTCTCTTGGTACTCAATGTGTGGTCCATGGATCAGTGGCATGAGCATCACCTGGAATGTTGTTAGAACTTCAGGATCTCAGGCCCCACCCCAGACCTACTGAAACAGAAGAATCAGCATTTTAACAAGATCTATGACTCAGACATAGAGGCCACACTGCCATGAACTCAGTGGTCTGGATCCTAGGCCAGTCCCTCAGCTCACCACCCTCCCTGGCACGAGCTCCCAGGATTCCATTTGGCCAGAACCATGCTGTTTTGTCCACTCATTTGATTTGTTAATCTCTCTTAAAGCTAAGGAATTCTATCTCTCTTCTCACATCAATCTGCCTCTGAATTAATTTAAAGTGATTTTTCCTGGATGAAAATGGACTCTCACCTCAGGTGGGAACACAATGGCTATTTGCCTGAAAGACAGATAAGCTACCTATATGCTTAATACAGATGAGACACCTGCAGGAGAGACTAAAGCAGAAGGCTTCAGACTAGTCCTGCTCCCAGCTTGAATGAAAAATACCTGGTGCCTTGACTAAGAGGACATGTTCTGAGGAAGGAGTCAAAATCCTAAGCACTTCAATGTCACATCATGTGTGAAAAGCGGCTCCTTGGAGTTCAGCTGCATTGAGGGTAGACAGAGGTTGCTGCATTCAGCTGTTCTCTACGAGAGCTCTGAAGAGGCAGCTGGTTGGACACTCAAACCTTCTCTGTGGGAAAGAGAGAGAAACTGGTCAGAAGACTGATGAAAGTAGTGAGGAGGCTGTTCCATAGGTTTATTTTGTAATCTTTATAGACAGTTTTATTAAAAAGCCTTCCAGCCATAAGAGGGCTGTGAGTGATGTTTGTCAAGCAAGAAAATAATTGGTAGACTGCTACTTTAGCATGCAGGGCCTAAGCTATTGCAGCTACAAGGAGATTGAAGACGTGGAGGTAATCCAGATATTTCTGATGGAAAATGACCAATAAGCATGGTTTCTTTCCATAGTCGGTAGCTCCTTTGACACCACTAGAAATTCAGCATGGTCGTGGCTGTCTGAGTTTCCTTCTTCTCATTCAGTGTTTCCTTGGTTCACAAGATGTCTGTGTAACTCTTCCTTTTTTTGGTCCCAACTTGGTGAAATGGAGAGATTTCCATTGTATATCAAAGAGAAGATAAAAAAAAAAAAACACTAGAAAGATCATTGATCAGGTAAGTTGACTAACTTCCATAATACACTGCAAAACTTTTGAAGCTACTGTCTAGAACAGGGCTCAACAGAGCTTAGAAAGGACCAGAAAGTAAATATTTTAAGTGGCATGGGTGGTATAGTCTCTATTGCAACAACTTATCTCTCCCATTGAAGACAGAAAGTAACAATATAAAAATGAGTGGAGGTAGCTGTGTTCCAATAAAGCTTTATTTACAAAAACAGGTGGAGGGTGAATTTTACTCAAGCCCCAGATGAGCGAGTCATCATAATCCTGTCCATCACTATGTTTTTCCTGGTCCAGGCCACTTTTTTTATTTCTTGGGAATGTGACTTTAAAATGTAAATTAAAATATGTCACTTCCCTTGTCGAAATCCTTCAGTAGGTTTTCATGTCACAAAGTTTATGTGTTCTGCTGTCACCTTATCACCCCCTCCACTCCCCAACTTCCCCTTTTGTGGTTATTCAGTTTGTGTCTTTGTCACATTGACCTTCTTTCAGTCCCTCAAATTTTTCCCAACCTCAGGGCTTCCATATGTGGTGTTTTACCTGAAATGTTGTCCTGGGCAACCCTGCTTTTCCTTCAGGTTCTTGATTAGGCATCATGTCCCCAGATTATCTCCCAGCCTAAGTAGGTCTTCTTTATTTTTCTTTCTTATGGCTGCCTTTATTTTCCCCCCTCCAAGATACTTTGCATAATTTGTAATTATAAGTACACTTGAGTTTGTTTATTGCCCGTCTTCATGGGCAAGAGTGAACTCTGTGACTGCAGAGACTGTGCAGTTAGCCACTGTGTTAGCCTAGAACAGAGTGCACAGAGTAGACAGAGGCTCTAGGTTTTTGACAAAGAAATAGTTGGGTGAATGTGTAAATTAAACAATTATTTGTGGTGATAAAGATGTTCTCTGGATGGAAACAGAGCAGGATATAAGAACAACACTGGAATAATCATGGAAACAAATGAGCCAGCAGGAAGAGCCAAGTTAAGACCTGAGTGAGAATAAAGGAGTTAGCAAGGAGCAGGCATAAACGAAGGAGCAGAAGACCCTTGACTGCATAAACCAGATTTCTCTGTTTATGTCTGTGTCAACACCAGACAGGGTACTTCATAAGTCCCGATATGAACTCAGCAGATGAAAAGTTGATTGATTACAGAGTAGAAAGTTATAGCGGGTTTTGAGGGTTCCAGTGTAATTTTAAGATTCAAAGACTCAAATTAAATCAGTAGATATTCTTCTTAGTTAAGGACTAAGGAAACTGGAAACCAGAGGGAAAAAAATGTAACTTATTTCTCAGTATCCAAGTTTTGGTTAGCGAGAGTGTGGTAGGAAATGGCATGGAAGAAAAAAAAAAACAAATTCTATTCCCATATTCCATTTCCCCTTCTTCCTTTTAGCTATAGAATCCCAAAGTTTTATTTGAGAATAGAAATTCCCTGCTAGAAACTACATTTTTCTGCCTCCCTTACTGCTACCTATGCAAATGTTACTAAGTTTTGGTTGATATCAAGAAAGAGGAAGTGTTGTGTGTAGCATCTAATTCAAGTTGTTATAATATAACAACTTTCCCTCCACTCTCTCTTCCTCCTGCCCTGTTATTGGGATATGGTGACATCTGGACTAGCCGCCTTGAACCCCAACATAGAAGCCCCATGTTGAGGATGCAAGTACTGAGCAGTCAGCCTAGTTCCCTGCATGAATTCATGGAGCCGAGTTTCCTGTCCGCCCTGTACCATCTGCTTAATTTCTGCCTTGTTTAATGCAATGTACTTTAAGGTTAGAACAGACTATCCTGTTACATAACTCAAACAGCATAGTAGAACCAGAAAGAAAAAAATTCATCTCTCAGGTACCAAGTAACAAAGCGTCTTAGGCTAGAAAGGACCGAGCTCATGGTACTAAGACAGTAAGGTTTTTGCTCAGTTCTAAATGTATCTATTAAGTTGGACAATTAGCAGACCTATAAATCAGCAGACCTCTGCATGGTCTGTTCTTATACTCTAAACATCTAACTAAAGTTAATTCACCTCGTTGACGATTTTTCCTAAATGGATATGAAAGGATTGGGATTGGGTTGAGCATGTGAGAAGATAGCAAAAAAAAAGATAGTTTTTTCAGTGACTGTGACTATCTACTGCCTCGTATTTCTAGACTGGCCTGTGCTGCATCTGTTATCTGCCTGTCTAGATTATTAATTTCTTGAGGAAGGTCACGTTCATTTTTAGGTCACGTTCATTTTTATGTCTCCTGTGGCAGAACTCAGCAAAATATTTTCAGTTAAATGATTAACCCTAGTTATTTACTTCTGTTATGAACACTCCCTTGTCTCCTGGGATAACCAAAACAATCTAGCCAAAATATTCTTATGTGGTGACCCCAAAAGTAGCAGAAGCAGGCAGGAAGGCCTGGAATTCCTCTGCGAGCTAAGGAATATATGTATAGATTTGAAAACTGAGAACTCGCAAGCTTTCAGAAATATAAACGGATTGAATTCACCTTCGTGTCTGCCCCTTATTGTCTTTCTTTGGAGAGGGAGAAATGAATATCAGAGCAGGAGAGACGAGACCCGGAGACCAAGAAATGGAAAGAGACCAAGAGGCGGGCAGAAAATCAGCGTATTCCAATTCTCCGAGCGACCAACCCGACACCTTTCACCCCACATCGAATTCTCCTACAATTTTTCCTCTTAAATTGCAATCCAAAACACACTGCAGATGTGATATCATTTTCCCTGATAACTGGACCCTCCGAGTTAATGACTTTCCTTCCTTCCAGCGGGAAACAATCTCGTTTTGCTTAATGTAATAATCTATTGTCGTCCTTTTCCGTTCACCGCTCTGACCCGAGGCCCCGATTCAGCGCTCTGCCTCTTCCATCCGGCCGCACGTGGGAGCGTTATTATTGGTATTTTTTCACTTTGTGAATTGTGGCGCAACAGTCCACCCCCGACCAGCTGATGACCTCCCGTTGACGATACCCAGGGGCTTCCAGGAGCCACAAAACTGGACAGAGATTTGTGCCCGAGAGGGAAACAGAGAATCGGCCTCATGTTTAAATGTGCCTACCCAGATGTTTCTGCTCTGGAGACAGTCTGGGAAATGTGAGTATCCTGATTCTGTCATTTACCTTTCCCTAAGTCACAAGTGGGCTCTGGGACCCTCTTCTTCAGTGATCTGTACTCCAACCCAGAGAAAATTTAAAGCAGACTTAGACTAGCAATGATGGGCCTTGGCAGCCTTGGCAGCCTTGAAACAATTTGAATAGATACCACTGAGCTAAGTAGGGGGCGGGGAAACAGCTCTGTGAAAGAGGACCGGGAGCTCCTGCAAGAGAAGCTTCCTGAAACCAGAGGCAGCCATTAGCCACCCCCCCTCCCCCACCCACACACACACTGCTGACTCAGGAGAAGGCTTAGCGTCTTCACCAACATAGCTGACGAATGGGAGCGAGGCTAATTTGGTGTCGTTTGTTTCCCGTTTCCAAACCCTCATTAAAATAATCTGCTCTGATTGTCTAGCGAAGTTATTTTTTGTGCTTCTTCTCTCTTCGCTATATCAGAGCAATTTCAGAAGCAGCAGATTTCTGTGTGGAGAGGTCCAGACACTCGGTGGTGAGATGGAGGGGTCGGGGGAGTTGGGGGTTAAGGATCACTGACAGCACGGCCAGATCTCTTGGCAGCCAGGGAAGTGGGAATCCCAGACCCCTCGCTGTGCCCTGGGCTGGGTTTCTCAAAAGCATTCCATTCTCCATGTTGAAGGAGTCCACCTCCCCGGGAAATTCCTTTGATTGGAGAGTAAAAGTGAAGAAGAGAAACCTTAATTCTGGGTATTATAATTGGAAAAAAAATAAAAATAAAAAGATTCTCCAGAGAAGGAATAAAGAAGTCCAAAATAGATTTCAGGATTTTGATTCTCTCAGTCACTCGTACATTACAAGGTATATCACACAATGAGATGATAAAAAGAACGACTGTTTATTTAATCAACTTTCGCTGAGCACCTGCTATGTGACAGGCACTATTATAAGGCGATGGGGATGCAGAGAGGTGTGAAACGTGGCCCCTCTCTCTTTTTCTTTGTCTGACTGCTTCTTCTCTCATCTGTTTCTATGTACTCGAAGGGCTTGCCCACCGCGGTTCTGCCCCAGCCGGAATGCTCAGGACCACAGCAGCAGCCTCCTTCCCTGGCTCCTGTTAAAGCCAGTAACAAGGTTTGTCCCTGGTTTCAATAATAGAACAGGCGTACTTTAATTTTTTTTCTACTATTTATTATAATTTATTATGATAACGATTGTTAAACTATTCATTATTTATTTTTATTACTATAAATGTTCGTCTGCGATGTGCCGGGCAGTGTGCTAGGCAGTGCAGACACAAAAAGTCAACAACATACAGTCGCTGCCTTCAAGGAGCCCACAAAAAGTATGGTGAGTAGCGCCCTTAGCTTCTGAGTGCACCGAAAGGGCTCTGCATTCAAAGTAGAGAAAAATGAAATATCTTCCCCTCCCAACACCGTTCCCTTCTTTCTGGTGTCTGCACAGCGCTGACGTGCCCCATCCCCGTTCTCCACTGCCACCAGCTCCCTCCTATCCCAAAGCAGAGACGCCTCTTGCATACAAAAATGTCTGCATGGTCTTCAGGCGCTTCAGGTTTCCACAATCGACATATTTTAAAGTCTTGGGAAAGGTTTTAATTGGCTGAAATGCTGATTGCCATAACAACTGGTTAATGAACCATCTGGTGGCACATGCAATATTTATTTATGAATTAAACCACCAGGCACTATGAAATCTAGTTTCCTATTAAAGATAGCATGGGGGGACACCTTTGGAGAATGGAAGTTCTCTGCAGGGGTTTGTTTAATGGGTCCCCAAAAAGGCAAGAGGGAGGCCAAAGAGGGAATGACTCTGTTTCAGAGCAGGTAACATGATTGTGTCAAGTGGAGAAAACCGTAGCCATGGGCACTGGACAGGAAGCCCAAGGAGGAGAGGATGGAACAGGGTCCCAAGGCCTGGGTGCTGACGCCTCCTACGTTCTGCACTTTAATATATAAGGCACTCTCAACAGTACTTTACAAGCCATAGGAATTTGTTCTTTCAGAACTTAAATAAATTTCCCACTCTTCTACTTGTGATTAGCAGATCAGAATTTGGAGACACTAAAAATATGGGTAAATAGTAAGAGTCACTTAGGGTGAAAACCTACCAGCCGATCTTGAAGATTTTATTTCCAAGCTGGTACCAGTCACTGACTTTCCCACCACGGGGCTTGTTTCAGGGGCTCATCAGTTATGGACCTTTCCTGGAAAAATACACATCAACATATTCAAACAAAATTTAATTACCCATACTCACTTGCCTACACCCCAATGCCTGTATTTGAAAATTCCAGGTTCAGACTCCTGGCTCATCCCCTTGAGTGTTTTCAGCGTCCACAAGCAATCAAATAATAGAGTCAACACCTTTTTTTCACAGTCACTAAATGACATATCCCGAGATAAAGTTAGCAAACATCAGCTTAGCACTGTGACTGGGTTGGGGGAGGCACTCAGTAAAGATTAGCTTTGAAGGTTGAGGAGGTCCAATGGATACTATTTTTTTCTCCACCTGATTTTTAAACCAATTGAAGGACAGATTAGAGACAGGTAAATGGAGACCTGAATTATTGGAAAATATAACTTAGGCTTTCTAAGCTTAAATTCTAGAATTAAATAGACTTATCCGCCTAGACATAAACTATTCTGGATAGAGACTGGACTTCTCCATATGGATACTCTACAGGCAGATAAATCCAAAGAGAAGGGACAGTGGAGAAGGGGGGGTGAGGGGCGCTGTGATAACGTGTGCTTTCCCTCCAAATGGAAAGCAACACAAGGAACGGAGAAGAAACATTGTCTTCTTGTAGTCAGTCCCTTGTCTCCCCATTTCCCTCCCTTTTCAGGGGAAATCGAAAGCAGTTTCTCCTTACAAAAAAATGAGGAATGTCTCCCTTCAGAGCACTGAAGATCTAGAAGCTGGGAAGCCGCAGGTACGTTAAGGGTGTGTGGAATTTGGAGGCGGGCAGACCTGGGCTCAGATTCTAGCTCAACTTCTTAGTATCATCGTGCTCTTGAAGAATTAGCTTCCCCCAGCCTTGGTTTCTTCCTGAGCAAAATCTTGTGCAGATGATATCTGTAAATATGTTTGCTTGTAGGATCATTTATCTTCTTTTCCTATTCAAGGTGAGTTTGTGCGTGTGTGGTAATGATGACAGAGGATACGTTTAAAAACAAAGCATTTGACAAGGCGGAGGATGGTCTAAACAGTCAACGCAATGTCGGGAAAACCGAAACCCTTAACAGGATCTGAGCATGAAGAGAATGCTAGAATTAGAGATCTGGAAGCTGACCAAAGATATTCTTAGCACAAAACATTATAAAAAAATAATTGAGTTTAAAAAAAAAATCTACACGTACACAACAAAAAC
>NW_006432945.1:872890-884915 GCF_000325575.1 Pteropus alecto
TAGACGCACTGATGGAAGCAAACCAGATGGGCCATCAGGGTCTCTCCCTTTTGAGCTGAGGTGGGTTTTGACTGTGTGTGGGTTTTGAGTTTATTTGTTCATTTGTTTCTAGTTTTGTTTGCTCTAGGCAACACTTGAAAAGAATATAAACAAAAAGGGAAAAAATCGTATACTTGCTTGCTGGCTTAACATTATCTTTCAGGCCTCTACCACACTGGACAGCTAAGGATTTGGATCTCTTCAGACTTTTTTTCTTCCCTCCTCCCTCCCTCCCTCCCTTCTTTCTCTCTTTCTCGCCCTCACCGCCCCGCTCCCCGCCCCACCCATACACACACATTAGCAATAATGACAAAGAAGGAACAGGAAATATGTCCTCGTCTGTCCCAGGGGCCCAGCCTCTTACCCTGTGTAACCTCGCCCTTTGCCATCATCCAAAGTCTCTTCCTCAGTCCTGGAAGAATCACACACCTCATCTGTTAACTTATAGTGGAGACAATAAAAAACGTGTCATTCCTTAAACAGCATCTGGGCATCTGTACATACCAATCAGCAGAGGGTCCCGCCTCCGTGAAGTGAAGGGAGTGAGGCCTCAGCTTGACGGGGATCAGATATATTTTTAGTTTGTGGTGGGCGAAGGGTAATGAAGGGGGTAACCAGAAAAGAATGGAGAAAGCCCAACCCCATTTAATTAAATCCCCATGAATATGCAAGAGAGGTCTAATTGCCCTCTTCAAAAACGAATCATTCTGAATTTTACAAGCTGAATTATAAAACCTGACACACTTATTTTTTCTCTTTTATTGTATTTGTAAGCATTACTCCTTCTGCAAAGAAAATCAAATCCTATTTTTATCAGTTGCCGCCATCTCTTCTTTTTGTGCTCCGACCCGGTTTTTCCCCGCCCCTTTTGCTGAATGCTGCAGCATTGCCATGTGTATTAATTGCCCTGTGAAATGCACTTGAAGTCATTAGAATTCCCCATTCAAAACTATTATCTTATGCCATTATGCCTTTGCATTATATTTATTTAAATGTGCCTCTTCTGAATTAGCTCATTTTTAACAGCTAGCCATGCCTGAAATATTGTTCTCATCCAAGCTACTCTCATCATTTTTCTCTCTAAGGAAGAGATAGATGTCTGCACCCCAGCCTCCTGTCCTGACAGGGCCAGCAGCTTTGTTAGAAGGTGTAACAGGCTTCCTTGGGAAGGGCTCCCAGGCTTAGGCCAGTTCTGCAGTGAGGGGACCCAGAGTCCAGATTAGGTAGAGTCTCCTGGGATCAGGTTGCCTGTGACCTGTCGTTCCTGATCTTTGTCTACTCCAGGGCATTGACTGAAGAAGTGAAATCAAACCCAAGTTTCTAGAGCCTTCTTTACCTTGTGCTCTGAACAGTCCAATGGCGACGGTGATGCCATTTGCCACTGACAACTACCGAGGAGCCATTCAATGTCCACATGATTCTCCTTCTCTGGGTAAAGAGGAAAGAATTAGATGGCCATTGATATTCTCTCCCAGGCCTGGGTTTCTCTGGGCTGCTGAGGACATTCTGACATCACTTCTCTGACACTAAACTTTCTCTTTCTACTAAGACTACACTGATGTCTCACTTATCAAACAGCCCTTTCACTTGTCCACTAGGAATTCCTGTCATTTCCATTCAGAACAGAAAATATCCTTTACTCTAAGCTGAGCTTAGAATTTATTATTCTCATAAGTTCATATCCCAGATAGAGTTCCACTAGATTGATTTTGCTGCTTAGCTCATGGGTTGTTTTTGTTGCTAAGCTCTCTGTGCTACATCTGTATGAAAAGCAATGCCATCCACATGGCACTTCCCTAAGTGCGGTGTCATAGACATCTTATACTCTTAATGCAGCATTTTACTTATAAAGAAAATGGAATAAAGAGACTTGACCGTGGATGCCCAGCTAGTGAGTGATGGAGCATGAATTTGAGCTTAGGTTCATTCTGGGTCCTTTATTCTTCCAGAAACACCAAGTTGCCAATGGTGGAAGTAAAATCAATATGTTGGCATAAATGCTGGCAGAGACAATCCAATAAAGACATTATGGACTAAGTTGGCCAGAAATTTGACTTTGGGATGAGAAGAAGTGCTTAATGATACAAGAAGTGAGATAGCAAATTTCTTTATCTGTAATAACAGTAAGTTCAGATCTCAGCACTCGTAGAGCTTCTTGAAAATCTTGAATAAGGTAAGTGGGCAAAAGCCTTTGTGAACTATAAGGAAAACTCCTTGAGTGCAGAATGTTTCCCATTTTTTCCCCTGATGAATTTCAAGTACCTAGAATGATTCCTGGCACATAATAAATTCTTTAAAAGTATTAAAACATCTTGGATTGAATGAGTGTATGACACTATTGTCGATGCTCTAGGAGGTGTCCTTGCTGTTTTTGTTATCGGCAGAACATTAGACACTTGAGCTGGGGGTCCTCAAAATCTGAGAGTCAAGTCCATCCACATCACTGTCTGTGAACCAACTCTGAATGGCTCTCACTGAAGTACAATGGAGAGATTCAGGAGAGGAAGGAGTTCTGTAATTACTCTGGGGTATTTAAGACTATGGAAGAGGTAAGATCAGCAACAAAACAAAAGGTGAAAAAATCTTTTGGTCTTTCATTAACCCTTAAGATCTCCTACTTCAGTTTGTCTGCCTAGACAATGGAGACTTAAACCAGACTTCCTGAATTCCAAGGAGAAAAAAAAGCAACTGGGAATTAGGAGGTGCAAGAAATGGACTGAAAGTCTCCACCGAGAAAGGGGCTAAACATACAATATGAGATTTTACACATAGGCTCCGGGTCAGTGATTGGGCTCTAGATGGGGTTCTCTGCCTGCCCAATGGCGTGATAAGCAAGCTGAGGCATAGAAAAAATGGGGATGAGGATACGCTGCCCATTGTGTATGTAATCCCAATACTAATGAACCCTACTCATCTAGTCTAGTTCTATCTTTGGCTTGGATTTCTTTGTTTTTGCTAGAGGATGGTAACAAAAGAAGGCAGAAGCTTCCAGGGTGATATCCAGCTTAATTTCCTTTTAAGGACCCATTTGACACAACAGGCAGGCTTTTCTTTGAGAAGAAATGTCCCTTCCCATCCTTCATGGGAAGCACCGCTGCACGTCCCCTGCCCACCGCAGCACGTCCCCTGCCCACCGCAGCGTGCTGGGCCGAGAGGCGCTCCTGGTGCTGCGAGTCTACACCCTCACCTGGCTTGAATTTCGGAAACCAGCCTCTCCTACCCCTTAGAAACACAGAGATGACTTTTCTCCTCACAAATATATATATATATTTTTTCTCTAATAACTAACAGCCAGTAAAAGCAAACACATCCCTAGCTCGCTCTGTCAGCCCACAGGTCAAGACCTCCATTAACAATGCCTCCTTTCTAAAACAACCAAACCACATAAGATTGCTTCTCTTTCAGAGAATGTCCTGTGATTGCACAAACTGCTAAGGGCTGTCCTTGAATGTCCAAGTACCAGGAGACACAGTGGGATGGGATGAAGGTCAGAGTGGGCTAGGGTGAGAGTAGGCAGAGGGGAATAGGTAAGACTAGAGACACCTCTGAGATATTGGTCTCTCTGTGGAGGGAGGGTGGCTGAGTGAGTAGGCAGGATGAGATATATATATATATTTTTTAACTTTTAAACCCTTTTTTTTCATTCTACTGCTAGATGACCCTATTCATTAATTCGTTTTCTCCCTGAAGGCTGTTGAATATTTAAACCAGGGACCTGAGATGTGCCCAGGGATTTTATTGCAGGGTTATATCCGGCTTAATTTCCTCTTACAAGGATTCTTTTGACACAACCAGCAGCCTCTTCCGAATTCCAGGAGGGCCCCATCTTTCACTGCCACGTGAACACAGCAGCCCCCTCCCCACCACCACCCGTCCACGTCAAGCCTGACTCGTTCCTGGTGGACATGACTTTGATTTGTTCATTTGTTGAGGGGGAAACTGGAGATGAATTTGCAGGTAGAAGAAACTCTCCTAATTCAGAAATCTGATCTATAATCAGTTTCAGACTCTGACCTGATTCTTGTGCTAGGGCTGTAGGATGGGTGATGAACGCATCTCTTATTTTAAGTCTCGAAGTTTCCATGTATTTTCCTGAGCTTGGTAGATGGGTGATTCAAAGTGAGGAGGTATGTGCAAAAGGCCTCAGTTCAAGTTCCTAATTAATCTCCCACGTTTTGTTGGATAAACCAAATTATGACTGATCATCTCCTCACTTTAAAATGGACATAATGATCATATCAGAATTCACAGGGCCGATGTGAGAATTAAATGTGAAAATATTCGAAAAAAGTGTGTTATACAACACTAAGCGTAAGACATATTATTCGTGCTGCCTGGAGGCAGATGCCTTGATAGAAAATCTCTAGAGGTCGCCCCCAATATAAACATTCTATGATTCTTCAGGCCATTTAGTCAGAGTTGAGATAAATGGCTGCAGCTGCTATCCTTAGCGACTGGCCTTTTTAGCTGTAGACTGCTGTTCATCACAGCGGCCACTAGATGGCACCTCCTTTTAAAAATGTCTTCCTGCTTTCCCAAGCGAATCTGGAGCCTTTTAGAAGCAAAAAGCACTAGAGAGGGATTTAGTTAATGCCGAGAAACTTGGGGTGCTGTCCCCGCTTCCTCCATGGTAACAGAAGACTTTCGTGAGGATCGAAAGGACTCAAATTTAAGAAATGTGCACAAATTAAACACGCCACCCTTTCTTGCTTGTTCCTAGTTATCTCTCAGTAATAATAAGAACAAGTGAATTTTCATCCTTGTCCAGTGTAATCCGTCCAGAAACACTGTGAAACCATTCTGAGGGGTCTGGGAGGAAAAAAAAAGAAACGGCGGCTTTAACTGAACTCTTTGAGAAAGAGAGAAGTATGAGGGGAAGTGCCTGCAAAGTCCCCTTTTTCTTTCTGTAACTGGAAATGGGTCTAACGTCACCGGCAGCATCCAGTGTATCAGAAAGCTCCTACTCAGAGTCCCTCACAACACACTGCTAGTCTGAGTACAGAACAAGCAATTTAATAAAGAAGCCATTGAGCTCTAGGAATTTTCACTCAAAGTTAGACAAAAGGAGACTCCAAGAGGCTATAGAAACATTGAGCCGAGAAGGGAGAAACAGGGTCTAATCTAAGTGGTCCACACAGCAGCTGCAAAATCTTGGGTAAGATCACTCGTCCCCTCAGTATCTATTTCCTTATCTATCAAATAAAAGATTTGAGTAAGGGGGTTGCCGAAGTCCCCTTCAGAAGCCAAAACTCCAAGAAATTACATGGTTTTTGTGAGTGGGTTATGTATCAGATTGTACATAACATTGACATTTGTCTGCTTGTTGCTTTATCAGGGAGCTTGACAAAGACTCTTGTCAATTCAAGAAACATGCTCATTCATTGATAAACTATGTTCTTTCCCAAGCAGTTCAGATAGAGCTACTGGCTTCCTCCTCCTGGACCCCTCAGGATGATTAATGGTTTTTTTGGATAAACTATAATGGACAGTGATGAAAAATCCACCCAAGTTCTTCTTATTACTGAGAGGTAATTAAGAACAAGCAAGAAAGGGTGGTGGTTTAGGCACGTTAATTTAGGCATGTTTCTCAAATGCAAGAGCCCTTTGATCCCAGTCACTTTGCATGTACACTGTAATCTCCCTGAAGGCAGAAGCTAAGACTTCAGTCTATGCATATCCAAAGAGACACCAACTCTGGGCTCTGCATCCTGTGGTTACTTATTAAATACGATTGACTGATTGACATCAATTAAAGAAAAAAGACGTCATCTAGAACACTCACGTTGAGCAAAATATTGACAACAACAATAATAATAGTAATATTTATTGAACATTAGGAGATAAGTGAAATAAAGACCAAAATGTTTGCTTGCTCACTGCAGTATTCCAGAGTGTAGAATAGTATTTGGAACATAGAAAGCACTTGATTAATATTTGTTTAATAAGTAAATGAATGAATACCTACCATGGGCTTTGATTTATGAATTGTCTTGAGAGGCGTTACTATTATTTTTGTCGACATAAGGATGAGAGAATCGAAGCTAAGAAAATATAAGTAACCTGCTAAGTCTTCACAGCTACCATGGGCAGCAACTGAGAATCATACCAACTTGTCTGGTTCCAAAATCTACCTTAAACATAAAGTTAAATACTCTCTAAAAACACTTTATTATTTTCTTTGATAACTCATCTGAGGCAAAAATATATTCTGTTCTCTTGTAATCCATTAATAGATTTTTTATTTCTCAAGAGAAAAAAGTAGGAGAAGCTGTTCCCCTGGGTCCTCCAAACACACTTATTGAGGTCAAACCTTTCGTTTCCCTGGAAAGGAAGGCTCAGCAAGAGTCATTCTGCAAGTTTGTCCGCTAGGTGGCGAATAGCAGATTAGCATATTAAGGATTAAGTCCTCATTAAGGACTTGTGTTTGGGTTAAGCATGGATTAAGAGCTTTGTAAGAGCTGGCTGAAGGATGGAGAGGGAAATACTGAAGACTTACATGAGAGAAAAAACTTGGCTCACAAGAAGGGAATTCCAAATGGGCTATGAATGGGAGGACCCAGACATAATCAGTTTTCTCTCTACTATTCATGTATTTGCCCTACAGATATTTGTTGAACACCTACTTTATGTCATCCACTACTCTCAGTGCTAACGATGCAGCCTTGAACAGGACAATGACCCTGCCCTTATAATGGAGCTCAAGTGCTCAAGGACACCACAGAGTCCAAGCAAACTCCCATCTTTCTCTTATCTCTATGCTAACCAAGGCAGAAGGAGTCCTACTAAAGGGTGGGCAGGATCGTCCCAAACCAGGAAATGAAAGAGCATGAATTAGTTCTCCTCTTTTAATTATTATCAATACCTTAAGATAACTCCCACAAATCATATACATGCTGATTTTATTCTATCTTGTTCTTCTTTTTTTTTCTAATCAATCATAGAATAGAAAGATGGACTTTGTAAAGCCCCCAAACTCAAACCAAATCAGATATTCTTAGACTATCTTTTATTAGAATTAACTTGCACACAAGGAGAGCAATCGTGTGCTCGCTGCCAACACTCTTCAAAAAAAAAAAAAACTATAAATCTGATGCTGAAAGAGACTTTAGAGATGATAGATTTTAACTTTCCTATTTTACAAATGAATCTACTGAAGCCTAGAGAAGGAATGGGACTACTTTATCAAGGTTGCAGAGACAGTTTGAGTAATAGGCCTAGATCTTACGTCCCTTATTACCTAATCCAGGATGATACAATTTCAAGGCTCCCAGTGGAGATGCAAAGACCAGGAAGAAATGGTAGGGGAAGAAAGCAGTGTAAGTGTTCTCAAGTACACTGGGTGCTAACTGTATGCTTTCCCAAAGCTTGAATTGATCTTTCCATGAAAACTATGCTCATGTCATCTCTTTCTAGCGGTCTCTGTATCACACCCAGTGGGACTGCAGGAACCCAAATATGTCAGTAGGTATTCACTGTCCTCACCACCACGCCTAGATCTTTAGCAGCACCTTCAGAGGGTCTCAAAGCCTCTAGCCTCTCCATAATTAATTAAGCTAAATTAATCTCAAAAAGCCCACAATCTAGCCATTCTCCTTCTTCACGCCTATCAAGATACTGTGGTGTTTCTCAGATTAAATCCAGCCTTCGGAATCTGACATCTAAGGACCGACTCAATGTAAGCAGCCATGGTTTACTGACTTTTTGTCATATCCAGACACTATGCTTGATAGTTAAATGTTACTTCTAATTTGCCCCCAAACCCTGTGAGTTCAATGTGGTAGCTATAAGTGCTGTTTGCCAGGTATATGCCCTTCTCCTGTACACGTGTAAGATTGTCCTTTCCTGAACCCCCTGAAATAAAGCATGCTTTATTTGAGATAAAGATCAAGCACATAGTTCACAGGGTACTCCTGTCCCTTTGGATGGGCACAAAGCATGAAAGGAAAAGAAACCTTTTTTAAGCTGCAGTGATTCAGAGGGTTGTTTGTTACTGCAGTATAACCTAACTTATCCTGATGAAAACAGTGGCTCTTACTAACCTCATTTTACAAAGCAGGACATTGAGGATCAGAAAGGTATTATAATTTGCCCAAGTTTTCGCATCTAGAAATTAATAGAATAAGGATTCAACTTCAAGCCCTGGGATCTGATTTTAAAGCTCGCGATCTTTCCACTTCAAAGAGATGTCTCTGCCCATCCAGCCTGGGACTCATAATTGACTTCTCTGCCTTCAAATCATTTATGTTTCCGATATAATTTATTAAAACATTTATTTTCTGTCTTTCCTAAATTCTACTTTGATTATGTTTTTCACTGACTCAGAAACCTCCACGACTGTGTATTGATTCTAGAATTAATGGAAGAGCAATAAGAAGTACGAAATAAGGTTCTTCCTCTCAGACAACTGCACGCTGCTTTCTCTTGTCAGGGCTCCGACATCACATAGATGGTGTAGGAATCAGGACGAGCCAAGAAAAGGGTGGAGACAGGACTGCAGATTTCTTTGCCTTGGATGAACCAGATCTTCTGGAATAACTTTTTATTTTCTCTGCCCAGACTCACCCTTCGGAATGTATCGGGAGAAGCCATTTCCACCTCACCGTAAGGCAGATCCATTCTGGAACTATCTCAGATACCTTGATCACTATAAGAATGTTTTTCTCCTTTCTATTTTGCATGAGATCAGGGATGACCCAGCTCTCAGCTGCAAACGAGTTCCACAAAGACAGATCAGCTCCACTTGGAAAAATCTCACCACTCCACTGCCTGCCCTAGGTTAGGTTCTGATTTCCCATGGCACCAGCGTGCTCCCTTGAAATATTTCTCGGCATTGATATTTACAGAAAAATAATAAACATAATCCACATTGACGCACATATCGATCCCCAGATTTCACTGACATTTACGAATAAATGATGGATTGCCTTTTTTGTGAGGCTGGCTGGGCTGACCTCCGTGGCCTGTACATAATTTACTTTTGATTAAAGGAGTGCTTCAACATTGAGATTCTGTTTGGGAGCATGAGGCGGGATCGATACGTTTATGACACAAAATTTCAAACAATGTACTCTGAGTGAGAAGTCTCTACAGTCAATTCATCTCAGATTTAGTGGGGGTGGGGGTGGTGGGGGTGAAGGGAGAGGAAAGGCCTGGGCTTTCTGAGAGTTTGGCATGGGGCATGGCTCAGTATCTGAAACCAGAGTGGCTCTGCTTTTTGCAACTTTGGGCTGATGCCGTTGTCAAAGAAGACTGTTACAAGGAATTTTAAGGCCCCAAGGTCTTTTCCAAACACCCGTGGAGGAACACCAGAAAGAGTGGCAACAGTTGATTAGAAAGAACAAGCCTTCTGAAAGGACCGGCAATTTTCTTATCCAATTTTTGCATATTTTTACCTATCTTCCAGAGGCAGAATTTATCTTGCAGACTATATCGTTTGTTTTCAAATACTTGAAGTCAAATGCTTGAGATGTGTCCTCTTCTTTGCCACATTCTGCACCTCCCCTTATTGCCTCAAATCTGGCCTGTTTCAGTAACTTTTGCTCCTGCCCCTTCCCCCAGAGCATTTCATGGTACCCCACTCTTGCTCAAGTTATACTGCTTTGATAATGTTTTTTCTGAGTGTCCTAGTCCTAAAGGATATTTGTTTTCTTCCTGATTATGTCACTGATTAATTAACTATACAATAATAACAACAATAACAAAGAATATGAAACGCATGCTGTCTTAGTCTGTTCAGGTTGCTATAACAAAATGCCATAGGCTGGGTGGCTTGTAAACAACCTAATTTCCCACAGTTCTAGACGCTGGGAAGTCTAGCATCATGGCACCAGCAGATTTGGTGTCTGGTAAAGGCCTTCTTCGAGGTTGCAGACTGTTAACTTCTCTGTTTCCTCACGTCACAGAAGGGGCTAGAGAGCATTCTAGAGTCTCTTCTGGGAGCACTGATCTCATTCATGAGAACTCCACCCTCATGCCATAGGCAACTCCTGAAGGCTCCACTTCCTGATATGATCACCTTGGGTGTTATGTTTTTCAGTGTATAAATTTGGAGAAAACACACACATTCAGGTCATAGCACATGCCTGCATCTCATTTAATGCTCACAAAAGCCTCCGAGGGAGTTAATGGCATTATCACCAATTTCAAAATGAGAAAATGGAGGCTTTGAAAAGTATAATCGCTTGCTCCAGGTAGCATAGCTGATGACTGGGAGACACTGTATTTAAATGAGACGTGTCTCACTCCTAGGCTTTCTGCTCAACCATTTTGCCTGCTGCCACTTCCTTAGTTATAAAATAAGCTCTGTGAGGACAGGAGCCATATTTTACACACCATTGTAGCCCAGTGCCTAAAAATTGTAAATACACACTCGATTAATGCGTGTTGCTGTACCTGGAGTTCAAGGGGGTCCTGGCCCATCAAGTACAATTGTATTAGATTATACCTTGTACCTGGCTGGTGGATAATAGGAGCAACGAGTGGGAGAAGGCTAACCCAGCTCACACTCCACTCACTAAGCAAAGCCTTTTAGAAGAAGGGGAACCATCCCTTTTTAATTAGCGCAAAGATATCACACAGGGTAATGGCGGCCTCGAACTTAAAGTAATTCAGACAGTTGGGAAGCCTGAGGGTGAACCTGCTGCCAAGTGACTAGAAGGATTAAGGTCCTAACTTGGCATTTCGGGGTGAGCAAAGGAAGGGGAAGCAGAACAGAAGGCAGCAGCAGTAGTGACCTGGTCACAAAGGTCATGCTCTTCGATGCCCAGACTCAGTGGAGGTTTTCTGCCCGATTTTTTCTTTCCCAGTTCCCTACGTTTTCTAATTCTTGCCTTTGTGTGCTCCACAGTTGAGCCCATAACCCAAACTTTCCATCTCCTCTTGAACCTTCTCTTTCCTCTTTTTTGCCCCTAACAGACATTATCATGTCTCCTTTATGCCCCAAGCACTATAGAGGCACTGGGCACAGAATATAACAAAGATAGATATGGTCCCTGTCTTTGTGGAGCTTGCGATCAGTAGGATGGTCATTAAAGGATGGTCAGTAGGATGGTGAGCACCTTTTAGCATGACTTCATTAACTTTTAAAAATGTTATGAATTATGCATTATTTCCTTTCTTTAAAAACTTTACTCCAGAAATCCCATCTTAAATGATAGGATGAGAGGTAGTTCACACATTATCTTCTATCAAATGCTCCATTTACAATCACTTGGATATTTTATATATTTCCCTGTATTTACTTGAATTTTAATGCCAATTTAGCTCCCTTACTTTTTTCTATCTCCAAAAATAAGCCTGAGAAACTGTGGCTTCCAAATCACTTTACTTTCCAGAAGCCACAGTTTTTATTTCATGACTCTGCATAGGTTTCCCCAGCTTTTCCCCTTTGGTGCAGCAGCCATCGATGACTTCTGTGGATCCTGAGCCCCAGCCTCACAGATGTCCTCACTGTGTATCACTCATGTAGGACTTAGTAAGAAATAACCCTCAGTCCCTGCTCTCTAAAACAGAACCATCCTCCCTTGGCATTCTGTACTTAATGTTGCAGATATAGCTGTCATTAAAGTAGAATGTAGACTTCCATTAGCATGGTTTATGACTTTCTTTCTTGTAATTTCCATATGGAAATATCATTCCTTTGGGCTGAGTAAGAGAATGGAGACTAGCAGATGCTATATTCGAAAGTAATATGTCAACATAATACATAAACCATTGTTGTTTACATGTTATGGCCACTGCACTGCTCCATTGCCCATCTTAATGGAAAAACTAGTGCAGGATTAGTCTCCTGTATGAGTGTAAGAATACTCTTACCGGAAGGAAGTCCCATCACAGGAGGAGGATTAGAGAACTAACATGCACGGAATATATATCATGTGCCAGAGCTCGTGCTAGGGACTTTATATTTGTTATCTTTTTTCCCTCACAAAAACATTTGAGAGATAATATTATTGTTATTTTTAAAGTTTGAAAACTGAATACCAGT
>NW_006432945.1:885088-887340 GCF_000325575.1 Pteropus alecto
TTCTCAAAATGTGGGTGCCAGTCCATTAATGTCACCTGGGGAGTTGTTAGAAATGCAAATTCTTGAGTTCCATACCAGACCAGCTGTGGCAGAAACTCCAGGAGGTAGAATTCAGGCATCCAATTGTATCACGTCCTCCAGGTAGGCTAGAGTTTGAAAACCACTGGCCTATCTTTCTTTGAAGCCCAATGAGTGTTAATCACTATTTTCTTCTTCTTCTTCTTCTTCTTCTTCTTCTTCTTCTTCTTCTTCTTCTTCTTCTTCTTCTTCTTCTTCTTCTTCTTCTTTTTTCTTCTTCTTCTTCTTTGCATATCAAGTAAGAATAGGAAAATTCCTCCCTCTTGAAATTGAAACAAGGTGAGCAGATATTTGAAATAGGATTCTTGACTTTCATTCTAATAAAGGGGAGGTGTTGAAGGGGACCATACCTGGGGGTGAAGAACAGTGGCTCCCACTGTTAACAGTCAGGAAAACCAGAGAGGAGGAGGGATCTAAGAAAGACTGGAGTCCACCATCAAAAGTTTTGATAGTTTTCATAGAATAAGAGACATAGTATGGAAGAAGTCCAGTCAGAACCCTATTGGATTCTCAGACTCAGAAAAGTGATTTGGTTTCCTTCCCATCCCCCCATTTTTTTATTTCTTATATTTTAAACAAAGTCGTCTTTTAAATGCCAGCCTCATCTTTCCACTAACAGGAGTCAAGAGAAAAAGAGTTGTCTACCTTTGGGCTGGGTGTTGATAGTAAGTATGAGATCCCCCAGGCCCTGGCAAGAGGGTGGTTGAATCAGAGGGGAGAGCGCCTAAGATCCTACTTCTTTGCACATGGAGCTTCTTCTCACTAGTTTTTCTCTCTTCAAATTGTGTCCAGGAGATGAATGTGTGTGTGTGTGTGTGTGTGTGTGTGGTTTCTCTCTTCAAATTGTGTCCAGGAGATGAGTGTGTGTGTGTGTGTGTGTGTGTGTTGCATGGTGAGCTTCAGGAGGTGGGTACTATTTGTGCTTTATTTCATAATGTAGCTTATTCCTTAGAGGCTGATCTGGAGCTGGAAAATGAAGTTCATTGACAGAACAAGGACGGAGACCCGGGCAAGCCAACCTTAAGGAATTTGGGAGTCTGAGCTTACAGTAAACCGATCTATGTGGGCATCACCACCTCATATTTAACAAGTGGACACCTGATCAAAATCATATCAAATATAGCCTTTAACTCAGAAATACACGCATGCACACACATAAATGTACACTCAAGGTCCCCCTCCTGCCCCCATTCTTCTTGAAGTCATAAAAATTTCACACAAAGGCACATAGATTTAGGGGCTGTGCAATATCTTAGAGAGTCAGGTGGCCTGACTCTGAGCTGTTCCCTGGAGAACATTTTTACTGGATCATCTTTTTAAAGATACAGGTGAGATCTCATCAGTCGTTCCTCAGAAATCTTTAATGGTTTCACTACCTGCAGTGTGAATTCCAAAACATTCAACGTGACACACACTGCAAACCCTTAATAACCTGATCCCTGATCCCACCTTATGTCGCAAGCACACAGAACTGCCCTGACCGTTCCCCAGAAGCTCTGGGCTTGGCCCATGCTGTTGCCTGGATCGTCTGCCTGTCTTCTCTCTTCTCTCCACTGAAACGCTGTTCCATTGTCAAGGCCGGTCTGAAACGTCGCCCCTGGTACAGGGATCCTTTCTGATCTCTCCCAGGCAGAATGAGTTGCTCTAACATCTCATTCCCACTAGTGTTGTTTTGACTCCCGGTTTCACCCCTCACTCGCTTTTAGGTGGGCAGGTCCTTAAACTTGTCTGATGCCCACATTTGCTCCATTGCGTTAACCCTACCTCAGAATGTGGTGCAGATTAAATGAGACAATACTATGTGTAACATATCTAACACAGTGCAGTTAAACTTTCCACCCTCCCTGTTTTCTGTTCCTCTATGGCACTTTTTCATTCTGGCCAGTGGTTTTATTAACTCTTGGCCTGGGTATCATCTCTTCAAAAATGAGGGGTCCCAAACGGCAGAGGTTATCTTAGCGTCATTTCCCCAGGATGCACCGTACCGCTCCTGGCATTTCGAGTGGTATTCTAGAGATGTTTGCTGAATTTGTCTTTGTATGAACTCCAGATCTACCAACTGATAGTGACTTTCTTGGCTCACTCGCTGATTTACCAAAGTGCCCCAACACAGATTCCTCAGTCATGATCGGGTAGAGCTAGGGGGTTGACATGTGGTCAACTGTTTTTTTGTT
>NW_006432945.1:887367-888541 GCF_000325575.1 Pteropus alecto
ATATTACGCATCCATCTTGTCTGTGTCTCCCTGCTTTATTGACAGGCTAGGCTTATGCCCTGTTCTGGTGAGTGGATTGGGAGTATATGTGAAATATGCACTCCTAAGCAGAAATGTTAAATGCTCTTGGTTAATTGGTCTTGGACCCTTCCACCATGACAGCAGTGTGTCTCAGACAGAGGCCGCTCCTTCAGCCTCGCTTCTGAATGAGAAGACAGGCAAAGCTGAGCCCAGCCAACTCATAGCAACCCCCAGTCCTTACATCTCACGAAAAAGAAAGGTTGCTGCTATGAGCTCCATCGAAACTGGGACATTACTGCAGCAAAAGCTAACTAGTCCACACCCGCATTTTCCCATCTGCAGGGTTGGCTCTGGTCCCAGGTGTTCAGACTTCCCAGGCCCTTGCCCCTGAATTCCAGTCTCTCTGAGATTAGCTTTCATAAAGCTTTATACCTAAATAGCAGCATGTACTGTAACTAAATGTGACCATAAAGAGGGAAAAGTTATAATGTTGTTTCAGAAAATTGTTGTTCTCATTACCTACCTTATTGCCATATGTTCTAATCTAAAGCACTACAATATGGGAAATTATGGTGACACAAAGATGAAGTGATGTTCTGGCTAACGATACCCCCCAAATATTTATTCTAGTTCCCTCCCCAGCAATGCCCACATGCATAATTGATGCCAGCTTCTTCAATTAGAAGTCCAGGGCATAAAGAAAACGAGGACGAGGCCGTTTGCATTTCTGAAGCCTGACAAGAAAAGATTAAAATCTTTTATGAGTTCTCACCATCATCTGTGGAATATGGCACTCCCATATTTCATTTTCTCAGAAAAAAAATAGTGCTTGCATTATTTGGAGAAAATCATTACGAATGCAACTAGTCAGCAGCCGTGGTGGGCCCTGTTACATTACCATCCTTGAGTTATGTTTCGTTCTTGGCTTTGTCCGCATCCTTTTTCATTTATTTATTTATTTATTTATTTTTAGAAATTGTGCATAAGGAAAGGGATAAAATGCAGCTGCTCTAGCACTACATGTGCACCAGACACAGGGCCGTGGAGAAGCACATCTTGCAAAGCAGAGATCACTGGGAAATGTAAACTGGGGCCTCCTGGAATGAGAAACCCAGCCATCAAAATGTTTATTAAATTGTAGCCAGATCTCCTT
>NW_006432945.1:888581-902644 GCF_000325575.1 Pteropus alecto
ACCAAACTGGCTTTTCACATGGTTTGGTCATCTTATCTTAAGGGAACAACTGTCTTTTGGTGCGACAGCTGTGTCATGAGTGCTGGAAACAAGGATTGGAGCCCATATTTTGAAAAGAAAGTGTTGTGGAATTGTATGACAAGCGAGTATGGACATTGGAGGCACACAGAACTGGCTTCAAAACCCAGTTCTTCCTCTAATAGCTGAGTAACCTAGAGAGAACTATATAACTCTTCTGAACCTCAGTTACTGCATGCATAAGATGGAGCAATGATTGAAAAAAACTTGTGAAAATTAGTGAGCATATGTAACTTATTAGTCACCACAGGCATTCAGTAAGTGTTATTTACTAAATTCTTTACGGCATTGCTTTAAAATGGAGGGATTCTTATTTTGTTGTTGCTTTTAAACAAAGAGCAAAGCATTCTATTATCTCAGAGATTCTTATGCTAACTCCAATCTTGGCACAATTCACATGGAAATATAATTATGAACCTACCTGCCTCTTTTTTCAATGATGATTCCCCAAAAGGCAGAAATTGTGTTGTTAGGTATCACTGTAGCTCCAGTGCCCGGTTGGCAGTATCTGGAACACAGGAGTCACTCAGTAAAGATTCGCGAATGAATAAATAAATGAATAAACTTGCACAATGCGCATTCTTAGGTATGGTTGGAGCTGAAGCTTGAAACCGTTTCCACTACAGCTCCCTGCGCCTGTCCCTCACTGCCCAAAGCTCTTATGGGAAACAAGGAGGGGTTAGGTTGTATGTCCAAAAGTCACTGGATCTATTTCCGTGCTTCAGGTGGTTAACCATAGTATCCTCAAAGATCACCATGAAATCAAGTGAGTTACAAATGCATGGCAATTGTGAGCTGGTT
Organism: Pteropus alecto; assembly: GCF_000325575.1. Classification (NCBI taxonomy): domain Eukaryota; kingdom Metazoa; phylum Chordata; class Mammalia; order Chiroptera; family Pteropodidae; genus Pteropus; species Pteropus alecto. Next base: position 889,461 of record NW_006432945.1, read on the forward strand.
CATTTTTGCTTCATTAGTTCTTGAGTATTCATGAGGTGATCTGATGGAAGTTATCTTTAGCTTCCTCCTTTTAGACCTAAATTCTCTGGGTCTGAGTCAGGTTCAGAGATGTTTTTCCCAAGATCACCTATAAGCTGTGATTCAAACTTGAATGGCCCATCTCCAAAGTGTGTGCTCTTTCTGTCATATTGTGGAGCATGGAGAGAAGCTATTATGTAGGGACCACTGTGCATAAGTAGGTAGTCGAGAAGGATTTTGAACCCACAGCTTCTTAGACTTGGAAGAGAACTTTCAGTTCATTAGACCCAACACCTTCATTTTGCAGACTGGGAAATAGAATCCCAGGGAGGGGAAGAAAGTCGTATATTGTCTCACAGCTGATCTGGTATGCTGGAGCTTCTTCTACCTCACATTCAAGATGACTTTTAATTCTGTTCTTTTTTTGAAATCAACTACCACCAGCATCTTTTGGAGAAGGCAGATAGGTAATTCCTCTTTACCTACTGAAAATCTTTAACATTTGAACAACAGTCTATAAAGTTTGTATCCAGGATTCAGCAAAGTCAATGCTACACTTAGACATAAGCAGAAAGCAAATATTTCTCACTTCCTCACCATGTTTTGCAAATAAGAATAGAAGGAACTTGACATAATATCTCCTCGTGCTTTGAAGACAGACTTGCCCACTCCTTAGACTTCACTCTTGGCTGTCTGTCTGGGCTCCCCATTCCCCCTTCTTGCCAGGAACTCAACCCCTTTCCTGGGCTTGAGTTTCTTTTCTTAGCTCAGTGGCTGGCTGTCCGTAACAAAACCCCGGTAATTACACATTGATGCCAATGAACGGTCGGATGGAGGATTACAAGTTGCTGGGCTCCACTTGTGCATCCTGAAGTCTAATATCAGGTCTTATTCTCTCTCTTTGCAATGTCACCAAAGGCAATGAAAGCATTTGCAGCCAGTTTGGCTGTGCAAGATGCTGAAGGGCATCTGAGTCCTCTTCTTGGACCAACTTGGTGCCTGCTGGGCCAATGAGGGCAAATTCACTTATGGCAAGTAAGGTCAGCATCTGAAACTGCTAAAGGAAGAAGCCCTGATGGGGTGGAGAAGTCATCCATTTGCAGGCCTGTGATAGATGTTTTAAATATTCTATGCATGTCACTTTCAGTAGTTCTAACTCAGAGAAATGTAACTCAGAGTTGCTGCAGTGTCTCTGGCCAGACCCAAGTCACCCTGGATATAATTTATACCTACGAACACTGGGCGGCCTGTTCCAAGCATTGGCATGTCTGGTTTATGTGCTCCAGTCGTGAGGATCTCGATACATTTTTAATTAAAAAACAATTGATAGGGCTGAAGCTATAAATCCCTTTTTGCTGAAGGAAAAATTACTGAGAGTTTCAGTCTTATAGCAGGGAGTTAGAAAATATTAGTGGCCAATGAACAATTAAAAACAAAACAAAACAAAACAAAACCTCTTTCATCTCAATATCACTGTTCCTAGACTTCGCAGTTGTTTGCTAAGGATAATGTTGGTGACTTACTGCCAAGGCTGGCTCTGTGGTTCTGCACCAAAAAGTTTTGACTGGATCATTTTCTCACTGGGTTAGAAGCCGGCCTAGAACATGATGGAAGGGAAGAAAAACTCTTGTGGGGTTTGAGTAACAGAACTCTATGGAAAATGAGTCACCATGGTCACTCACGTCTTCCCATTCTTAGACTTCCATATCTACCCCTTTGGCCATGTGACTTGGAACTAATGTCCAATTAGAATGGATGGAGTATATTTCTCTGACTCACTGATTTTGGAGTTTAACCCATGTGACTTGATTTAGCCGATGGAATGTGGGTAGAAGTTAAAGCGTTTTAGTTCTGGGCTGAGGCCTCAAGAAGCATCACATTTTTGCTTGTCCTGCACTCTTCTGCTCCACTATAAGAAAAAAATTATCGTGGCAGCTGCTTATCCAAGGGTGAGAGACATATGGAAGAGCCCTGGACCCAACCAGAAGCTTGAAGTCAAGCCCAGGAGAACTTAGCTTAGATCAGCTTTGACACAACTGACCTGCAGGCCTGAAAGCAGAAATAAATTCTTGTTGTTTTAAGCAACTGAAGTTTTGGGAATTGTTTGTTACACAGCAAAAACAGTAATATAGATCTTATCCCAACCCTATCTATCAATAATTTGCTAATTCCAACTATGTCACTTCTGCCATCAGATTTCTGTGTAAAATGTGAGGGTTAGGCCAAATCATCTCTAAGACCTTGTCAATGTTTCTTCAAATTCTAGAACTTTGTCTGCAATATATGTCATGAATTCCTAGCAAAACCATCTCATAAATGGATGCTATTGGTTACTAAGGAGAACTGAACCAAAGAATGAGTTTTTGCTTATTGTTGTTATTTGTTCTTCCTCTAGGGGCAGGTTATATTAAATGTGAGAATACAAATGCTACAATTTATAGTTTATCTTAATTGATATCTATTTCACTAACTGACAATCTGGACAAATGTTATCTACCATATCGGTTGTTAATTCCTCCTCAGTGAATTGCCGTACTTAATAAAAATATTGCTTTATACAACTAGAAATTCATGAACAATATATTATATCTCGTGGTTAAAGGAACGCATCAAGTTAGGCCAAAATAAAAGTCATCCCCACTTATGAGGACAATAGCAATTCACATTTTGAGTTCCTATTAACAATTAGAAAATATTTTTAACAATTACATGCATTATGTTATTCAATTCCCAAATAGTCTTTTGAAGATAGCATTATTTTCATAGATGAGGTAATTGAAATACCAAAAGTTTAAATGCCTTGTCTCAAATTATCCTCTTGTAAAAATTAGAGACAGAGATTTGAACCCAGGCCTGTCTGATTCCAGACAGAAGCCTGGGTTTCAGGTGGTGGTGTTACCTGCCTCAGATCCCTCGGTAACTGCCAGACAGTTACCTCTGCGAGGCAGCGTTGCCTTTCAGCAGAACACCATAGGGCGCTAACTTCTGACTGTACGTTCCCTTCGAAGCTGCTGAACATCTTTTCAAATAAATATATGTAATGAGTCAAAATTTCATATCATACTCTCAAGAAAAATATGGAATTTCTTTTCTTTGAAATATTTGTAGTTTGTTCATCAAGTCCCATTTCCATTTGATTAAAAACACACACGCACACAATCTGGATATTTTTGTTATGATCTCACAAAATTAGAATAAAACGTTTTGGGGATAAACTCAGCCATATTAAGAGTTCATTCTCTATCACCTTTTTTACCCAGATGCCATCTACTATTTGGAAGAGAGGCAGGGCTTATGAACATCCAAGGGGAGATGAGTTAAGACTGAGGAAGAAACATTGAATTTACCTCTCACTGCTCTCCACCCTCTGCTGTAGTATGATGCCAGTCGGTCTTTGGTCATTAGCATGGATCTCCAGCGTTGCTACTACTGTCGTCCTTGGTCCTGCAGTGTCCTCTCATCATCAGAACTCACACATACTTCTGTGTCCTAACCACAGGTTAGTGACTACCAGCTATCACTCAAGCATTTCCACTCCTGTTCTGGGAGCTCAAAAAATTCTATATGCTTCATGTTGCTACTTCTAAAAAAAACTTGGAAGGCTATTTCAGATCCAGCTTTGTTAGACATGCCACCCCTTTTCTGCTTTAGCACTGCTGCTCCTTGCTGCCATGGAGCAATTCGTCCCCAACAACAGACTTCACCAGCATAATGAAGTCTGAGTCTCCTCTGGTCTTCCAGGGTGTGGCCCAGTGGGAGCAGGCAGAACACTGGGCTACTTGTCAACTGTCATCTAGTATCTCATCATCTCCCCCGAACCTTGCCCGCATCCCGTAGCCCTTCAAGATTTCCATCTTTATCTTATCTCCATGATTAGATAAAACGACTCTCCTGTTCTTTTTCCTTCACTTGCTTATGGTGTGCACTTTATGCCGTGATTCCTTCGGGGCTTTACCTCTGATACTCATGAAGGCCTGGCTCTTGCAGAGCAGCAGCTATAATTTAAAAAATCCATTTAGAAACTCAAAAAGCTCAGAATTTAAGTTGTTATTTTTTCTCTTTGTATGACTGCTCTAATAATCTTAATCTTCCCTGGGGCAAAGGATGCCACTGATTTCATAGAGAGAGAGTCCCAGAGTGCTTCGTGGAGGTGAGGAGGGCACAGGAGATAGAGAGACTCTTGGGTAATATCTCAAAATAGTCATCAGGCTATAAAGGGATGCAGATGATAGTGAAAGCCATAAACACTCAATTTCTGAGGCTTCCCATTCATTCATTCAATAAATATTTGTTAAATACTTACTACACGCTGTCCTAGGAACTGCATAAACAGCGAAGAACAAGGCCGACAAGGCTACTGCTTTCATACGGCTTTTTTTCATATAGCATTCTAGTTGAGGGAGGCAGACAATGAACAAGCAAGCAAATGTATGTAATTACATATAGGAATAACTACTATAAGAAAACAAAACATTGTTGATATATAGAGAGTAGGTCAAGAGATGAGGCAGTTACTTTAGATGGGTTGGGTAGGGAAGGTCTCTCTTTGTTTTAACATTTGAATTGAAACCTGAATGACTGAAAAGAGCCAACAATACAAAGATCTGGAGCCAAACACTGAAGGAGAAAGCATAGTAAGTGCATAAGCCTATAACTGGGGCAGAGCTTGGGATGAGAAGAAAATCAGAAATGTATCTGGAGCATCATGAGTGAGGAGAGGGGTGGTGCTGAGTGTAAGAGGGAGTCAGGGGCCGAGAACGGTCTTGCTGGACAAGGTAATGAGGCTGAATTTTGTTCTAAGAACAGGAGAGGTACTCATTTTTAAATAATAAGCAAAAGAACGACACGACCAATTTACTTTTTAAAATGTTATGTTGGCTGGGTAGAGAATAGACGCTAGGGAGGGAGGAAGGAGCGGAAGCACGGAGATAACACTCAGGATCCTTCCTGGCAGAAGCCACGTTCGTGACTAGCTCTCTGTGCTAACAGTGTTCCACGTTTCGTCAAATACGAGGGAAATCTAAAGCTCCTCCTCATTCACCTCATGATGAATGGTTACTAAGATGTGGGTAAGTGAGCTTAGCTTTTCCTGCTCCTCCTTTCTATCCATCCAACCGGAGCCTTTTGAAAGGAACCTAGTCAATGCGTGCTCTGTAGCACTGGTTAGAGACCATCATAAATCTCGTTCTTTTCTCCTATCTAGACTGAAGCTTTCCAAGGCTGGTGGGGAGAGGGAAACACTCTTCTCTCCTCACTTCATTGTTTCCCCTATAGCATTTCTCTTAGTGCGAGGGACATGTTAGGGAATCAAAAACTATTCGTGGATTCAGAATTGATTGATTCTGAGGGACTCGAGTACATTTGTAAATATCCTTTGAGGATCTTGCATCCCATTGGAATAAAGCACCTCATGTTTTATTCAGTTATTTCTCAGTATGCAAATGTGCAGGTGCCTTGATAGCATATAGATAACGTCATTACATACACACTCACACACGCACACCAAGAAATGACTGCTCACATAGAAGAAACAATTAGAGGAAGATTGTGTTTGAGAAATCTATTGGGGTTTAATGCAAGAATGATTGGATATGTTCCTCAGATACTGGCTGCCTCCTTCTGAAGGGAAGACTTCCTTACAGGCTCCATGAAATAGGAAATATTTAAGATAGACAGCCTGATTTAGAGCAAAAAAGACTAGACAAAGAGTTAGGATATTTCTGAGTTCTAGCTCCACGATTCCTAGCTTATGTGTCCCTGAGCAAGTCACTTAAGCGAACCAAACTTCAGTTTCTGATCTGTAAAAATGCAACAAAAATATTTGCCTTGAATAACCTTTAGGATTGGAATAAAGCATCAAAATCATATAAATGGAAATGATTTGCAAACTGTAAAGTGAAATGTGTGAGTGAGTAACAAGCTGGTTTCTCCACAGCTCCAGTCAAATTCTCACAGCCCAACCCTGCAGAGCTGTAAAAAAATATGTCAATGTTTTTAAACTGTGGAATCAGATCACTGGGTCCATTTCAAATTGCTATAAAAAGCATATAATTAACTTTCAGTATTTTACATTCCTTGACTATTCAGCAACAGCTGTCTCCATAGTTCTTCTAAGGTATTTGCGTTTTCCTCTTATTTTATGCCTTTTTTTTTTTTTTCAATAATTGGATGTCTCCCATCTCTATCATCTAGGAATACATTGATGCTTTTTAATATTATTTATGAAGATGTAAGAAGTCACTTTTGTTCCTTATTCACATTTTTCTATTTTTATGTGTATTATTTGATCTTTATTTATTCCAATGTTTTAAAATATCAAGATCATGTGTTAGTGCCCCAGGCTATATATATCAAGATATAATCTATTTTTAAAGAATTGTGTTTATTTTGAAAATTAAACAAACTAAATAAAAAAAACAAAAACCATATCTACCCCTGACTATCAACACTATATAAAAGTAAGATCTTTTAAAATAATATGAAGATTGAGTCAATTTAGGTTTATGGAAAAATTCCTTCTTTTGACATTTAACTTTGTTTTAATTAACATTTTGGATTTTATGTTTATATAAGCAGTCTATTCAATATGGATTAGCTTTTAAAGGATAAAAAAGAGCATACGGTCTAAATTCTTCCCCCTTTGATCTCTCGGCCACTTAGCTCCCTTCTTACACAGTCAATTGTTATCCCTTTCTTGTGAATGCTTCTGGAGATTCTACACACACAAAAATGTGTGTGTGTGTGTGTTACCCTTTACTGCACAAATGCTGTATGCACTGTCCTTCACTTCACTTTTCCACTTAGCAAATTTTAAAGATTTCTCTCTATTAGCTCGTGAAGAGTTTCTTGTTCTTATTTACGGTTACATGGTATTCCATTGAATGGATGTATCATAATTTATCTCACTGGTTTCCTACTGATGGACATTTAGGATGTAACACTCATTCACTATTGTAAACAATCATCAATGAATGATCTTGTCACCATGTTACTCATGTGCAAGTATATATTGAAATTAAATTTCTAGAAGTAAAATTACAAAGTATAAGGCTAAGTTCTATACTGCCAAAATGTTGTTCAGAGATGTAGCTCCAGTTTTAGACTCACCCCAAAAGCATCAGAGTCTGTTTCCTCACACTCTCATCAGGACAGTAGATTATGAAACTTTGTTATCTTTGACAATATAATAGGTGGAAAATGGTATCTCTTTGTTGTTTTATTTCCATTTCTCTTAATGTGAATGAAGTGAGCACCTCGATAGCTAATTGTATTTTTTTTTCTAGTGAACTGTATTTTCATGTTTTTTATCCATTTTTTCTTTTGGGATGCTGGTCTTTTTTGTTATTGATTTATGTGAATTCTTTATATATTAGGGAAATTGGCCTCTGTCTATGGTAAGATTTGAAAGTTTTTTTTAAAATACTCTTGTCTTTTTTTTCATAAAACTTTCGATTGCACATGGCGCTTTTGCCATAAATATACTTTTTTTCTAATTTGCTATAATTTAATGTATCAATCATTCCTTTTAGCTCCTGAGATACGTCAAATGGTTAGAAAGGCCTTTAGCACTCTGAGATTGTAAAATAATTTTTGGGCGGGGGGGTTCTTCTAGTACTTTTATGGTTTTACTTTTTACCCTTATGCCTTTGATATATTTAAAAAATTTATCCCAGTATGATACTTGAAGTATGAATTCAACTTAAATTTTTTCCAGATAGTGACCCAGTTTCCCAACAAAATTAATTGAATAATCCATCTTTCCCCACTGATATGAGATGGAAATTTATCACATACTAAAGTTGCATAAATCTTCAGGCCTATTTCTAGACTTCTAATTCTATCCCAATGACTGTCAGTTTATTCATATACCAGAGCCAAACCTTTAATTATTCCAACCTGGTAATGTATCTTAATATCTGGTAATGCTAGTCTTTCTCCTTTTTATTTTATTTTTTTCATTTTCTTTCTTGTTTATTTTCCTGTTTGAATTTCAGAATCCTCTGGTCTGCTTCCACAAACAAATCTTATTGATATTTTGTATTAGGATCATGTTAAATCCATAAATAGAGCTCTGGAATAATTGATGGTCTTACATTTTTTTCTTTTTTCCCAACACATGGTATGCTTATCAATTTATGTAAGTTGTTGCATATCCCCATAGCATATCTTACTCACACACACATGCATGTGTACACACACATATTTCTTATGAAATTTATTACTAGGGATTTTGTATTTTTACAACCAATTGTAAATGTGTATTTTCTTCTATTGTAGCTTTAATTAATTGTTGTTTTTACATAAGAGAGCTATTGATTTTCTTCTCTTTCACCTCTCTGAATTCTTTTTTTTTTTGTAATAGGTTTTAGTTATATCATATGTATACAATGATAATTTGCAGATTTCTTTCTGAATTATATGCTTCTATTTTAGGCCTCATATATAATGGCATTTGCTAGTACTTCCAGATGATGCTGAAGAGCAGTGGTTATGTAGGACGTTTTTGTTCAATTCCTGACTCTAATGCTTTCTGACTGTTCATGTTCCCAGTGTTTCCTTTTAAGCATGATGCCGGCTTTGCCGTTGAGATGCATTTTATCACATTAAAGAAATTCCACCTATTTCTATTTTATAAACTCTTTTATTTTTTTTCCCTTTTATAAAAGTAAATCTAAAATATAAAGTGCCTTTTTTCAGTACCTATGGAGAAGTCTCTCCGATATTCTTTCTTCTATAAAAATGATGAAATATATTTCCTAAGGACCATCTTCCTCTTCCTGGAATAAACCTCACTTTATCAAAGTGGTTTACATCCTAGATTTATTTAGAATTTTTGCATCAATATTGCTACATGGGATTCATTTATAGTTCTATATTTCTATGCAATTCTTATCAGGTTTTGATGTAAACTTTCATGAAAAGATTATCCTCAGTGTTTGTAAGCTTTCCTCCTGTCGCCCCCACCACACTGTCCATGCTCTGGAATGGTTTAAATAAAATTAATTCTGTTTTTTTAAAGTTTTAGTAGAATTTCTGAAACTGAATTTTATACCTTTGGTGTGTGAGAGAGGGAAATGTTAATATTTTTTCCTTTTTATGTACAGCGAACTAGTCTGTTTAATATTTCTAGTATACCTTCTAGTGTACTTTCCATTTTACCTATGTTTTCAAGTTTATTCGTATAAAATTGAGCTCAGTAATTTCTTTTAATTTCCTTTATATCTTTAGTGCTACCTCTCATCATTTCTTATCCTGCATATTTGTGCTTTCTTTTTTTTTCTTGTTTAGATTATCCAACAGCTTAAATATTTATTGTAAAATTAGTATTTAAATATATTTAAATTTATTTGTTCTTCCAGTTTCACCTTCCTTGCTGTGATAATTTTTCCCCATCATTTTTTTTTTTTTTACTGTTTTGCTTGATCGTATTTCAATTCCTTCTGTTGTCCTGAGTTCTCACACTATTTTTTGTGTTCTTGTTTCACAGAGACAATTGCTTTAGGTTTGTTTTACTTTTTTTATTTGAGCAAAATATTTGACTATAATTTCCAGATCCTACAGCAGCTCTTTTTGAATTATTCATCTTGGAAGGAGATTTTTTTTCCCCCTAAACCAGCTGTTTACTGGAGGTTTATGTTGGGGAAAATCAAAGACATGTTCTAGGATAGTAAGAATTATTTTTAATGACTCGGGCCTTATATATGAGTTCTTTATCATTGATTTCTCCCTAGCCAAAGGATAAACAAAGGAGTGTGGGTTTCCCCCAAACTGCTAGGAAGCAGTTAACCCATCTGCATGGTTCCTTGCACAGCCTTGTTGCCTCTTTTTGAGACTAGACAGTGGTGGTGCTGCAAGCCAGGAACGCTGGGCCTCAAATTTCACTCTTCACTTTTACAAAGCATAATTTGAGACTCTCTGAGATCTAAAGCCACTTCATCTTCTTTCAGTGTCCTCTTTATAGCCCACCTTGATTCTCTCTGCTTTGGGCAGCACTTCCACCTGTTTTGTGGTTTCAGATTTTAGCAGTTTGTTTTATCCCAAATGGTATTTGTGATTTTATTCCCCATTCTTTTTGTTTGGGGAAAATTTCTGAGAATAAGGAGAAAAGACTGACTTATGTTACTGCATTCAAACAGGAAGTATCCTTTTTAATACTGTACACATTATATTATATTATTCCCTTTACATTAAATTAAAAAATCGTTAACACTTCTTTTAATGAAAACTAACTAGTAAATATGCATAAATAACTTCAACTCCAGATCTATATTCTTTATTACTCTCTATTTGGGGTCTATCCCAGCATTGACATATAACCCCCTCAATATATAGGTGTTGAATTAATGAATGTGTGTTACAAAGTATATTCAACAATTGCCTTAAACAAGGGGTTGAACACTGGTGAAAAAATGGCCAGTAAATGTGTTTGGCCAGAATAGTATTTGTTGGGCCGTGTGCACACTCAGGTCTTCCTAGTTTCCCCTATACTCTATTGTTTTTGCCTGGTTGCTTTACTCACACTATATCTTCTTGACCTCTAAAGTCATTTGAAATTGGGGCCTCTGTAAATATTTAATTAAATATATCAGATCATATTATCTGGGCTTTCTTCCTTCCTTCCTTCCTTCCTTCCTTCCTTCCTTCCTTCTTTCTTTCTTTCTTTCTTTCTTTCTTTCTTTCTTTCTTTCTTTCTTTCTTTCTTTCTTTCTTTCTTTCTTTCTTTCTTTCTTTCTTTCTTTCTTTCTTTCTTTCTATCAGATGTTATCACACACACATAATCTAGAGATAAGCAAAGTTAGAGATGGTCTGGAGTAAAGACCAGAAGTGAGCTTGAGAAGTTATTTAATTCATCTATACCCTCAGGTGAAGATAGTGCTTTCATGAATTAGAGGATTCTGCCTTCCAGACCAAATATTGCACCCTGCATAGAACCGAGGAGGAATAAATAGTGTAAAGTGGTACCCAACAGTCATCAGTATCTAATTACAGTTTCTCACCTTTCTGGGTGAGATATCCAGATACCCAAGAGCACGTGCAGAGAGTGAGGTGCTCCACATGTCCTTGGAGTAGCCCCTGTCCCTGACCAGTGATCCCTATTTCATCTATCTCTAGGAAGCTCAGTGCAATGCCCTGGGCTGTATTTGAGGGTGTAAAGTTTTCCTGAGGGGTTTAGGTCATCTGAGACATTTCCTTGGAAGTAGCTCCCAGGAAAAATTTTCCTGAAGTTCTTTATGTATATTTACCAGTAAAGCATCCCTGCAGCCCTGGCCAATAAACTCACATTATCCTATTCCAGGTGATTCCATCCTGGAAACCAGCAGTGTAACCTATCAATCAAGGGCATTTGGAAAGGGAAGCAGAAAATGAGGGACTACACAGGATCATTATCTGAATGATATGCTGATGGCATCATCTGGATCTTTACATCTTCTGAGATCTAACTACTGGAGCAGATGCACAAAGCAGAGTCTCAAATACCATTCCGTTGATTCTGACCCTATGAGAGTCATTGCCCATCTCCTTAAACAAGTATGAGGCAAAGATGGCCCACTGAAACTGGGGTAAAGAAACACCCTAGGAAAAAATCTTCCTTGGGGCAATCGCAAATTCAGAGTGCTCCACTAAAGGCAGACCAACAGTATTCTAGCCCTGAGTTTCCCCTTCTTGGGAATTGCTCAGTATTTCAGCCTCCATGGAGTAAAAACTGTAGGAAAGAATGACAAGATTAGAACTATAAAGGCTATTCCATCTCCTTATTTTATGAAGCAGACAGTGGAATTCCAGTGAAGAAATGTTACCCAAGATCACAGAGTAGGTCATTTGCTCTTCTCAGGGTTCTACATTGCCTCCTGCCACCAATTCCACCCATGTTTACTGTACATAGTATGTATGTGCCAGATATGATTCAGGGTTGTGAGACACAGAAAAATAAGACAAGCGTCTCCTTTTCAGAACTTAAAAGGTAATAGGAAAAAAAGATAATTTCAATTTAATGTTTAAGTGTTGTAGGTGGTGCAAAATCTCTTTTCTTAATTTTTCAAACACAAAAAGACAAAGAACATTCAAATGGCTTCCTTTGTATTATCCTGCTCATAAACACAAGGTCAAGAAACACACAGGTGGCATCTGTGCTAGTGATGATGCTCTTAAATAGTGTGAACAAAAAGTCTGGGTCCCTGGGTTCATGTTGCTCCCTAAACCTACCACCAAGTGTCTGCACGAACAGCTGGGTGACCACTGCCAAAAGCAGGTAAGGGAAGGCATTCTGACTGCTGGGGCACAATTGGGGGTCCATGGTGGTGTTCAATCACAACTAGTTTTTGCCTTATTAGAGACACACAAGATAAAGATTTCCCAGTTTGTGTACAGAAACAAATTGGTAAGAACAAAAATTAAGATTTCATACTAAGACCCTTTAGACAGCAATTTGTCAGTCATGAATTGTTCTCTCCTTCAGTACAGAAACACCGTCTTTTTGGAAGTGCTCTCAAAACAGCCAGGAGACAATTGGTTCATACCATTTGTTTCCAATAAGCACGGAAACAATCTTCACCTGGTGCTGAAAGGAAAATTTAACCTTTTTCCTCCTTGGAGATTGTCACAAGTTTCCCAAAACTAGATAGCCATGTAATAAGAAACTGTCAACATAGTGGGACACTGAGCTCCATAACTGCCATCAAGGTGATTTTTGATCTGAGTTCTAACAAGAGAAAGGCTCTGTGCCATAAAGAATGGTGGAAAGGCATACTTATCAGAGAAAAGAGTATGAAGAAAGAGACAAGGGCATAAAGAGAATGGTGTATATGAGAGGCTCTCGGTCAATGCCCTCATTTTAAAGATGGGAAAGTGAGACATAAAAAATGCTCAGGACATGTCCAAGATCAGTGGCTAGTGAGCAGCAGGTTAAATGAGAGAGCCCAGATCTTCTGAGTTCCAAGCCCTCTGTGCTTCTTCTTAGCACCCCTACCTCTGACTTCTAAGCTCTAAAAAGCTGAGGCACTGGGCCTTGGGAGATGGACACTCATAAGAATGTATCTACAGTGTTCTTTTATTTTTTGAAATACTTTATTTCACTCCACACCTTTGCTGCAGAAAGGCAGCTTTTTTTTTTTTCATGCAAGTTTGATTAGAGCAAGAGAAAGTGCTGAATTTCCAATATGCAAATG
>NW_006432945.1:902935-938628 GCF_000325575.1 Pteropus alecto
AAAAAAATAAATAAATTGAGTTGCAACGTCCTTTGTTCTTCCCCTTAGGAGTCACATGTTTTTCACCTCTAATTTCATATCATTGTCAGAGCAGTGCACTGTGCATTATTTATGGATGGAATATCAAATGAAGGTGGCTACACTAAGAAGCGAGAATTAGATTAATCACACAATGTATGGATATTAGCCATTTGCCCTTTAAGTGTTTAGTCTTGCTGGGTATAAACAGGGAGTAGAATTTAATTTTCTTGGCTAGTATTAGCAGAAAATAATAAATATGTGTAAAATATTCTATGTTCTTTCTATAGTTATTCCTGGAGCGTTTGTGCAATTATACCCTTTCCCCGCCAAAGAAATCTAAAATAGTGAGGACTTCTGGGACATATGTTGACATTAGGGAGGTTGTATTTTTAAAGGACAGGAAATAAGGGTGCTCAGAACCGTTCCGCTAGGTTAGCATTGTGTTCCTGCCTTAACTGAGTAAGACTAAAAATCTCTAAACAAGTAAAAGACTTATTAAGCACCCTTGCATGGGATCTAAATGTGCTGAAGCCATTTCTACATAAATCTAAAACTTTCATCTAATTAGGAATCTATTAACTAATCTATACTCTTCCTTCAGAGTACTTAGTTGATAATTAAATAGGTATTTGTGTGATTTGTTTAATAGCTATCGCCCCTACTAGACTTAGGGCCATGATGGCAGGGTCAGTCCTATTTTCTTTATTAGTTACTCCCGACATACAGTGGGTGCTCAACGGTTGCATGTTAACTGAATGAACTCACTGTTTATTTCTTAGTGTTCAAATAACTTCATGAAAGTCAATCATCTTTCTTCTTCTTTGGGAGAGCAAAAATAGTCTGGGGCAAGAAGGAAATTTTTTTCCTATATTACTAATGGAGAAACGAGCCCAGTAATGAACACACATGTTGTCAGGAAGAGTTTGACTATAAGTCCAAGCATATTTTCCCAGCGTAGTGGTTTCCTAAGACACTTAAAAGTCTCACAAATATCCATCTGAGGAACTGCCCTGTGATTTCAACCTTGCCTTTGCTGCTATCTTTGGAAACCCTCCAGTCAATTTCAAGGCCAGTAACCTTTGTGCTGGAGCAATGCTTATTCTGGGAGGCCGTCTATTGCCATTACCACCTTCACCTGGAGTATTGACCTGGCACTAGAGTTGTGCATTTACGATGAGCTGATTTTTAAAAGTTTACAGAGTGGGGCTCCTCTACAGATTTTTGGGAAGACATTCGTGGTTCTAAGCACCGACTCTGGAATCAGCAACAAATCTGCTTGGAAATTTCTTTCATTGAGTCTCAGTGGAGATGAAATATGGTCACTTGCTGGGGAGAAAACAACAATAAAGGAGAGTGAAATCTCCCTAAGTGCTCCCTAAAACCAAGAAAATCTGATATGCAGCCTGTGTGCTGATGCGATGATGAGGCTTCCAGCCCTAAGCTGTAACAGATGGGTATCTTTTCTCTCCCTTTGGTGATAAGGTGAATGGTTTCCTCCAAGGATGTGTGGGAGAGCTGCTGAGTTGGCGGTGTTGGCGCCGAGCAGCTGGTGCTAACAGGATGATAGGCAGAGATTGGCGCTGGGGAAAAAGGAGTTGACAATATAAGGTAGAAGAGTGGAAAGCACAAATTGCCCCTCTTTTATCTATCCATAAGGTGAGGACTTGAAGCAATTCATTCTGAATAGTGAATGGAGCAGCCAAGAGATGCTAAAGAGGAGAATCTGTTCATTCATTTATTTATTCAACAACCTTTATTTTATTATTTTATTATTTTTTGTACCTGATACGTGGCAGCTATTGGGCTGGCTATCAAGATATGAAATAGGAGAACTGGATTGTTTCTACCCTCAGGAGGCTCCCAGCTTAGTGAGGGAGAAGACCACTGAAAAAAAAATTATTGTAAGCAGGAAAGGCTTTATAGTGGTGATGACAAAATAAATACTTTAAAACTCAGTAGTTGTTGACTATAAGGATGTAAGGATTGGAAGAAAAAAGAAAGTATGATTTAGACAGAAAATGCATCATGAATGAAGAGGATTTCTCTAGTTCTATCTCTCTCTTCACCCTTAAATAGACCCCTGCTAAAATCATGCCATTCACATGCAACTGCCTTATCGGCACTGTTTCCCGTTTCTGATTTTTTGCTCATGGTGATCTTTCTACCTGGATTTCCCTTTCTTACCCCTTGAATGCTTCTGAAACTGTACATAACAGGACATATTAAAGTATGTTGGACAATTTGAACCTTATCTTGAAGGCTCTGGGGAATCATTAATGAATTTTTAAGAACGGTTACATGATCAGATGTGCTTTTTAGACAGTTTACTTTTGTTGTTTTGGAGAATGAGCTAATAGGAGACAGATGCAGTCGTCCACTCAGAGGTTTTGAAGGCCTGAGCTGCAGCAGAGACACTTGTCAGGGAGAGAAGAGCCTGGGTATGAAAGATGTTAAGGAGATGAAGAAAAACACAATAACTGATTGGCTATGAGAAGATTCTTTTGTCTTTTGGTTGGTCAAGTAAATGTGCAAAATATCATAGTATCATGGAGAGAAAGTTAAGAAGCAGAGTCTGGGGAAAGATTATTATTGATTCACTTTCAGCTGATGATGTTGGCTTGGAATTTGGTGTTAAAGGTGCATGTTCGACATTTGGATGGAAATATTCAGGGGTCGTGTAAAAGAGATTTGGAACTCAGAAGCAGATGTCAAGGTTTTGTCAGTCAGAATTAACTAGGTTATGATGTGGTAAAAATAAAAATCTCAGTGACTTAAAACAACAAAGGTTAATTTTTTTCCCCATTCTACTATTTATGGTAGGTCAGCAGGGTTTTTTTGCTCATGTAGTCACTCAAGGAGGACCCAAGCTGAGAGAGCAGCAGCCACCATTTCAAAAGTTGTTGGCATGTGGATAGACCTAGAGGGTATTATTCTAAGTGAAATAAGTCAGACAGAGAAAGACAAATACCACATGATCTCATATATGAAATCTAAAGAGCAAAATAAACAAACAAAACAGAGTAGAAACAGAATCATAGATACAGAGAACAAGCTGATGGTTGTAGATGGGAGGGGCTTGGGGACCTGGGTGAAAAAGGAGAAGGGATTAAGAAGTACAAATTGGTAGTTACAAAATAGTCATGGGGATGTAAAGTACAGAATAGTGAATACAGTCAACAATACTGTAATAACTATGCATGGCGTCAGGTGGGTACTAGACTAATCAAGGGGATCACTTCATAAATTATATAAATGCCTAACCACTATGCTGTATACTTGAAACTAATATACAACACTAATGAATGTCAACTCTAATTGAAAAATTAAAAAAAAAAAAAGTTGTTGGCTATTGAGCAGAGGAAAAAGAGAAGTCTGGAGGGTCTTGCCTTCACAATTAAATGTTTGACCAGGAAGTGATACGTGGCACTCCCACAAAGAACTAGTCAATGGCCGCACCTGACCAAAGGGAGCCAGGACTGCATCCCCCTTACAATAATAATGAATGTCAACTCTAATTGAAAAATTAAAAAAAAAAAAAGTTGTTGGCTATTGAGCAGAGGAAAAAGAGAAGTCTGGAGGGTCTTGCCTTCACAATTAAATGTTTGACCAGGAAGTGATACGTGGCACTCCCACAAAGAACTAGTCAATGGCCGCACCTGACCAAAGGGAGCCAGGACTGCATCCCCCTATGGGGAGGGAGAGCTGGGAGTAACAATTGGCAACAATAATAATGACAATCATAAGGTCAGAGATGAAGATCTGAGAATGATTAGCATGTAGATGGCAATAAAGCTGTGGCCGTAGGTAACGCAGAAAAAAATACATTGAGCTTGAAAAGAAGGGGGTTACATACAATTGTCCCAGAAAAGTACTCACATTTGGGGTACTTTGTATATAGGAAATGGAGCCACAAACAGAAGATGAGAAGAAATGGTTAAATAAGTATTTCATTTCAAAAGACAAAGAGGAGAAAATTTCAAAAAGCAGGGTGAAAACCCAGGAAAACCTTTCAGTAGTGATTGACTTAACCTCCCTTTCAGGCAGTGGCGAGGCTGTCCTAATATGGTCATAGTATGCAACTTTTCATTTTCCAAAATTTTGTATATCAGAGTCATCAACATCTTGAGCTGACAGGATCTTCAGAGGTAATCCAGTTTACCCTCCCATCAAATGTCAGAACTCTCAAAATGACACGTTACAAAGCTTTATCTTATATTAACCTGAAATCTCTCTCTTTACAACTGTGTCTGTGGCCCCACTTCTGCCTCCTGAAATCACAGTCAAGGGGAGGATTTTCTTTTTATTTCCTCTTAATCTTACAATATCATTGAATAATAGTTTCTGTTGGTGACTGATTTCTAAGGGACACTTAATTTGCATAAGAAGCAACTGGTAGAAAGACCGAGATGGTCAGAATTTAGGTGTTTTGATTCCCAGATGGAGAATCAGTCATCCAAACCACGTTTAATTAAAGTATGAAAGATGAGAGGCAGGACAAGAGAGACAAGATGATATAATTTCTGAAAAATATGAAGATTATTAATGTAGAAGAATGCATACAGAATTAGGCTTCTAACTGTGACCTTGGAAAGTCACTTAACCTCCCTAAACAAGAAGTTTTTACACCAGTGAAATGGATGCCTGCTTGGTGTACCTCACAGGGTTGTTATGAGTATAGACGGAAGCAATGTCTGTAAGCATAATACACATTGCAAATACAAGAAATGGGAAAAGATAGAATGAAGAAGATGATAACATGAGGTTTAGCATGTACCAGTCGTGGGCAGGCATTGGCTGCCCAGCCCAAGAAACAAGTTGAACTTGAAGGCCCATAGTTATGATTCAAGGAAACTCCTACTGTATCTATTGCCACAGTAATATTATACGATAAGAACCACAAAACTCCTAGATGCATAATGACAGACATTTATTTTAGCTCATGAAGCTAAGGATCTGATGGGGGTTCTTCTGGTCAGGGTCAGGTGAGGCTAATTTCAGCTTGACTTAGTCACATGTCTATGGTCAGCTAGCAGGTCAGCTGGGGGATGACTGGTCTAGGACAGCCTCATATGAGACAACTCTCCTTTATATCAGGGGTCCCCAACCCCCAGGCTCTGGACCAGTACCCATCTGTGGCCTGTTAGGAACCAGGCCACATAACAGGAGATGAATGGCAGGCAAGTGAGAGAAGCTTTATCTGTATTTGCAGCTGCTCCCCAGCACTAGCATCACTGCCTCAGCTCCATCTCAGATCATCAGGCATTAGATTCTCATAGGAGCACTGGTCTCTGGTGCCAAAAAGGTTGGGGACTGGTGCTCTATATGGTCTCTCATCTCCAGCAGGCTAGCCCGGGCTTATTCACAAGTGTTCGCATGTGTCCACAAGAAGGCCTCCTGAAGCTTAGGCACATATTGGTCTCACTTTTGCTGCATTGTATTTTGTCCAAAGCAAAGAGCAAACCCAAACTCAAGAAATAGAAAAATTGACTTTACTTTTCAGTGGCATGGACACAGGGAGAAGTGGTACATTTGGTTCATTTTTGGAATCAGTACAGTAAGTCCTTACTTAATGTTGTTGGTAAGTTCTGTGACTTTAAGTGAAACAACATATAATGAAACCATTTTACCATAGACTAATTATATAAACAAGAGTTAAGTTTTATGGCATCTCATTAACGTTATAAGGAAACGACACTGAACAAATGACATTATTTGAGGACATGCTGTTACACCGCAGTCTTTCTCCAGTAGCCTGTAAGCAGGATGAGAAAGTTGTTAAGTAGATGAAGAAAGCTCCAGAAATGGAAGGGATCCCCTGAGGGCAAAGCCAAGAGCCACAGAGAGCAATGGACTGGGGGAGCCACTTCCAGGCAGAACTGGGGCCTAATCAAGGAACTCTCTCCTTTTCAAAAGCAAGGAGTCCTGGAAATGTTTGCTCCACAGGATTTCAGACTTGCTGTGGGCCAGTGCCAGGCTGTTCGCCTTCTGTCATTTCCCTTTTTAGATGAGAGTGCTTGTAGAAATCATCTTATTCCTAGTCATCATTGGATTTTGGTGTTTGGGAGACAGATAACTAGTTTTTTTAATTTCATAACATCTGGACTATAAGAAGGTGCATCCAGACTTGATTTGAATCACAAGATCCTGGACTTCCAGCATGATATCATGATCAGATGAGATTTATGGAGGTCTTGAGAGAGAGTGTGTGAGCGATATAAATAATTATGACTAAAAGGCAGACTGTAGCAGGTCGATTGATGCTGCCTGCAGTTCTTCATCCCTCTATGAATTCATGTCCTCTGTATTGTGACTTTGTAGCTCTTTCAATCAGTAGGTGGAGACTATTTCACCATACTTTAAATCTGGGCTGGTTTTGTTGCTGTTATTTGTTTTTGTGTTCGTTTTTCTTACTTGCTTTGGCCAATTGACTACATAAAGGTGACACTGGGCTATTTCTAAGCCTAGACTTCAGGGGACTTTGCCCACTTCCACTATCCCTCAGGATTCCTGCCTATGCCATGAGAAAAAGCCTCACTGGATAATGAGAGACATATGGCCCAGTCGTGCCCATCACCCCATCTGACAGCCAGGCATGTAAGAGGCCATCCTGGTCTAGCCAGTCCATATCCCACCCAAAGATGCATGAGCCGAAATGGGCAAAGCCTAGAATAGATCAGCAGGACCATTCAGCTGACATGGAAACCCATGAGAAATAATAAATGCTTAATTTTTTAAACTATGGAAATATGTGTGTGATGTGTGCGTGTTGTATGTATATGTTGTATGTTACTCAGCAATATCTAACTGATACACCTTCAATTTATTCCCTATCGTTTGGAAAACATTTCTCTCTCAGTAGCAGAGCATCACACCTACAGAGTAAGGAGACACAGAAAAGAGGAAAAAAAAAAATCTGGGCCGGTCAGCTCTGTTGTGACCACACATTTTAGCACATTATTTTTGGCTCTCTCTTCTGAAATAGGCCTAAGCCTGCAATATTCCTTCAAGCCACTCTTGAATGTCCACCCCTTTCTTTTTGTCTCTGTCTCTCCCAATTGTCAACTGTCCTTCTCCCATCAATGTCTAGATATACATCTAACAGAGTGAGAGGGCAACTAGTAAACCACTGACTCTGAGCTTTTGAAACAGTAAAATGTTATTTTGCTAGTTTCTTTTCTTTTGCTAGAGTGAGAAAGAGAGAGTGAGAAATGACTATTTGGAGAGTTTTCAGGAACTGGAAGTTTCAAAACACAATACAAATAGGATCTAGTATATCAAAGCAAGAATGATTTTGCTGTTTTGGATGCTTGTTTCTAATGGACAAGCCAAGAAAAAAACCCTTAAAGACTCTAAAGCAATAGGTAGAACCAAATGTCCCTTATCCTGGATGACAGCCAGTTGGATATTTGGGGTATGGAGATTTGGATATAGGAAGAAAATGATGGCGATGTCGACCTAAAAGAAATAAGAAACTGAGGGAGAGGTGCAAGGTTGCTTAAAGGAAGAGTCATGGGTTTGTGGTCTGGGGTCGGAGTTGCTAGTTCTGACTCTCCTTTCACAATCTCTCTCCACCTCTATTGGTTGTATAATTGTGGCCTGATTACTTGACCTCAGTGCCTTTATCATAAAATAGATATACTTAATATAGTTAAGACACAGGAACGCTGTGTTGATTAAATTAAGCAGCCTATGGGAAATATCGTAACAAACCAGGATTTCTTTTTGCCTTAATTACCTGAGGCAGCCTATCTCTGCAATTCAGAGTTCATATTATCTGTATAATTTCAAAACAATGTTCTTTATGTCTGAATCAAAACAAACCCAGAAATCACTAGAGAGAGCTGACCTGGTTTGTCCCAAGCTCTGTGGTCAATACAACTACGACATAGAAGAGTAAAATTCCCTGTTTTTGAAGAAACAATTCATAAAAGAGCCAAGACGGGAGGTCATTAAGGGGTCATTTTGTTGCTACAAACCACACTTGCTCCTGATATTCCAAGGAGGAGGAAACCAGAGTCCGGCAGATCAGTCATGAACGTTATGGGAACTGGATCTAGAGCTTGATCTTGAAGGATGAAAGTGGAATGGAGAGGGCACACTGGGTACAAGTAAGACAAGGGTGTGGCCATGAGTTAGACATGGCACGAGGTAATTTACGTGTGTACTCACATTTAGTACTCACAACAACCTGAGAAGATGTATTATTTTCCTTGTTTTAAAGACATGAAAACATGGTTTCGGAGAGGTTGAGATAGTCACCTAAAGTCACACAGTAAATGATCATCCTAGATAGCAACCAAATATTTGTTTTCCCTTTTATAAATTTGTTTATTTATTTTAATTAGTTTCAAGTATACGGTACATTGGTTAGACATTTATATAGTTTATAAAACAATCCCCCTAATTGCTCCTTCTCTCCTCTGGTTTTCCACCTAGCCGATATATTAATGCTCACTGCATTCTCTACGCCACGCTCCCCATCCCCATGACCATCTATCGTTCAAATTGAAAAATGGGCAGAAGACCTGAACAGATACTTCTCCAAAGATGAAATACAGATGGCTAATAGACATATGAAAAGATGCTCAAGGTCACTAATCATCAGAGAACTGCAAATTAAAACCATACTGAGATATTCACCTCACACCCGTCAGAATGGAAACCAAATATTTTTGAATCCAGAGATGCTCTTCTTGCTGAAACCTACTACCTGCCCAGAGGCAAGAATAAACATGCTGTGTTGTGGGACAGTGAGGTGACCCATCCAAAAGCACAGAGAATGTACACTGAGGAGCCCAAGAGACAATGCTGGACAAGGAAGGTGAAGCTTTCATAGTTTGGGGGATCTGGAAAGAGCCAGAACACCTAAGAACAATTCTTTTGGAATAGAGGCTGTTGATAAGTTTTTTCAATCTGGCTCTAAAGATAGAAACGGTCAAGCCTCCATTTCCCTAGAGGAATGTCCTTATTTTGCTACTCTAGGTGGAGGAAAATTGTTAAAAGGCCCTTCATATTAGGGAGTTTAGCCCCTCCTCCCTACTCCCCCAGTTTTTTTTGTTCTAACACAGCCAACATACTGGCTTTGAAATACCCCTGGGCTCATCAGCTGACTTAATTCAGGCACAATGCACTCTCTTTTTTTTAGCCTTCTTTGCCGGGACTTCTCTAGAACAAAAGGAAGGCAAAAGGGGAAACAGAGAAGTATTTTCACTCAGTCTGTCAGGCTCTGTTTTAAAAGCTCTTTCTGCTTTATTATTATGAAGGATGTGCATGAAACTCCCTCTCATGAATATTTGAATGATCTCTTTTTCTGTCATTTCTGAAGTCTCAACTACAGTGGAGAGCAGAATATGACCTGCTCAGGAAGATACTCCTGGGAGCCTCTGTCATAATATGTACATGAGACTGAGAGCTTGAGAAATCGTGGTGAGCGCCGGGACTTGTGGTCCTTTATTTTCAGTGAAGAGCCCATTTGATGCTGATTCCAGAAGGAGTATCTTTATTGAAGAAAGAAATACGAATGAAGGAGGTTGGGTGGGAAATACATCTTTTCAGGATTCCTAATACTTCTTGATGAGTGGAAGAGCCAGGGGTACAGGAAATGAGATTTAAAACCCCAAATTAAGTGGCTATGGCTTCTTTATTTTATGTGAGAGTGTCAAATTGGTATAGTGCTTTAATGTTTCTTCATGCTTAGAATTTGATTATCTGGCACCCTGTCATTCTCAATCCATTGTCCTGATTTCTTCTTCTTTACAGCACTTATTATAAAACATTTTATTTTATATTAATTTGTGTATCTATTATATGTATGTCCATTAAAATATAGGTCTGATGATGGCAGGAGATTTATCTGTCTTATTTACCATTAAATTCCCAGTACCAAGAAACAGTGCCTGGTACCAACCAGGTGCTCAATTAATATTTGTTGAATAAATAAAGCTGATAATTCTATTAATCATTTCATTTTCATTTATGGACTGACTGCTGTAGTTAGACCCTGTGTTAGAAATAAAAAACAGCTCATACTCAACTGTGGGATATCGACAGATGATCAGATATAACATGAAAGGTGCAATGACAGAGAAATATGTAGGAAATCATGGGGGTACTGAGAATGGGGTGCCTAACAGAGGAACTACCTGATCCAACCTTTAAAGAATGAGGAGGATTTTTATTGGATTAGAAGCCAATAGATCTATCTGCCTTTCCCCCTTCCTTGGTGCGACTGAGGACCTCAGGAACTAGTGGGGCATAAGGAAAATAAAAATATGCGTTTTAGAAAGTAGAAACCCAAGAAGATAAAAATGGTACTTTATAGTCCACCAAAGAAATGTGCCAAAAACAGATATTAAAGACAGGAGGGAAACAGGGATCCAGATTGATGAGCATACGAATAAGGTAGAGTGGTGGGGGTAAGAAAAAAGTGACAGAGGTATTGGATAGCTGTGTCGAATAGGCATTGATGTTAAGATTTGCTTAGACAGGCAGTCTGGAAGTCAGAGCTGGTCCAGCTAAGAAGATCAGGGTCAGAAAAGACTGACTCAGAGTCCCAGAGCCTCTGCCATGAGAGCTGCATTCTGGACCCCAACACTGTTGGCTTCTTTCATCCGATATGGCTCTAGGAAGCAATGTGAGGGAAGATGGAAGAAAAGAGAAGAAACAGAGAAAGAGGAAAAAGACTGTAAAGAATGTGAAGGGGAGGGGAAGAACTATTTGTATTTAAAAACGAGGAGAAGAAAATGAAAAGTTGAAAAATAAAAGAAGGAAAGGAACTTTCCAGCCCTTATAAGATTTGAGTGCTAGTGGTTATTTAAGCGGTCCCTTTGGATGAGTAGACATGTTGAGTATTTCACTTTTGGTTTGTTTATACTTATAAACCATAAAGTCGAGCTCAGATTTCTGCTAGAAAAGCACTTTTAGAAGGCAGTGAGATCTTATCTTTCATTTTCTATAGATCAGTTTTGCAGCCTCTTGAAGTATTTATAGTTTTAATACATAACCATAAATGCCCCCTAAACAAGGAATATTGCACCTTTCGATTACTATTATTGCTTTATTGCTCATCACAGCCATAAATTAGCAGCATCCTGCGGCATTGCTGAAAGAGCACTGACTTAGGTTACAACACAAGTACACAAGAACCTATTAAAGCTTTGATATTTCTTAAAAGTCTTTATAGTTTTCTAGTGTACCCCATAAGTGTTTCAATTAAAGAACTACTTGCCTAGTCAGTAATAGCCCTCCTGTTTCAGATAGGATAACAGTACTAGGAAAGAAAAGCAAGATTAAAAGAAGGAAAATTGGAATATAAAACATTTCAAATGAAGTTGCTATAAAAAGAAAAGTAGGAGTTTAAGTTTTGTATATTAAAATAATTTAAATCAATTCTTTATTTGATGCAACCTTAGGTACATTAGATATACGCTATTTATATCAAATCTATAGCTAAGCTATGTCCAAGTCTATATTTACATATTTTTGTTCTCTCAGTGAATTTTTAGTGCCATCTTTGATATTTTTTATCTTTTCAGTAACTGGTCATCTGGGCAAGAACTCCAGTACAATATCAAAGATGGCATGAAAAACCCATTAGGAGAACATAATATGTAGATATTGACCTAGACAAAAGTTTGATGTCTAAGAGATGAGGATGGTCATGATAATGACAATATAGCACCTTGCAGATAAATACTTCATAGAATATTATTAGAATTACAAATCAAATTTAATATAGCAGAAAAAAATTATTGAGAGTCAGAAAATCCTCTACATTATAGAATGGCTCTACTAGTAACCTTTGTAAATAATTTTAGGTTTTCTGTTCTGGATTTCCTTGGACACCAACCAGTTGATAAAAATTAGATAATATATGAGGTATTAATTTTAAATGCTAGGCATTGTGAGAAGAATTTTTAAAAGTCATGTTGCTTGCCCTCAAGGAGCTTATAGCTTTTAGGTAAGGAAAGCATGATGCAAATGATACTCTCTGGCTGTATGTGAAAAGTCATGAAGACTGTCCCTTCCAGCTTAATAAGGAGAACAAGCCAAATGTGCTACAGAAACATAGGGTGTGTGTGTGTGTGTGTGCGTGTGTGTGTGCGTGTGTGTGTGTGTGTGTGCTTAAACACACTATAGAGCTAAGAATGAAAGAAAGCTAAACTCCAGAAAATGATGACTCCTTCTTAGAAGAGGCCCACAGTGGCTCTCATTCCTGGTGTACTGTGGTCAAAAGACTGGTATACTCATCTTAACAATGAGAAGACTCCAGATAAAACTCCAAATTTGTGGGGGATTTTCCAAGCCCACCAGGGAGATGAAAATGCAAAGAAATCTAAATTTCAGTAAGTGAAAATTTCTTTCTAAGAGAGAGGAAATCCGTGACTGCTTTTTTTTTTTTTTTTTCTGACAGTGAAATAGAATGAGGAAAAATCCATAAGAAATTGGAATAAGTAGAAACCAGACAGACTTGTAATTCTTTCTCTTGAGCCTTCACTGAATATAGGGGAAAGTATGCCAAGGGAGGAGGGCAGAGTAAGAAAATGAAGAGATTCTCCCTTTAGGCATGTAAGGCCATCATTAGAAAGACTGTAGCAACTTTCAGAAGGTTGCAGATGGGAAAGGATACCTGCTAAAAATCCATGCAAGGTATTCTGACCCTATACAGTAAGTAAGATAGCTGCCTGCCAAAGGCTAGTAGCAGGGCAGCTGAGTGAGAATTGCTTTTCTGAGACTTAGAGATCTTAGGGTGAGACTGGAGAGCAAAGTGAACTCCCTAATGACCCCCAAAAGCTGTCATCTTTTCTGAAGATAGAGACAGATTTCTCATGGTTCAGAAAATTAGCAGCTGAGCTGCAAAGCATAAAATTACATACAACGTTTCTTGAGGGCTCAGAACCTAAGCCTTTCTAGAAGTAAAGTCCTGATCCAGTCCTCAAAGGATGTGAAGTCAGTAGTTAACGCAATCTAAGTTGCAACAAAGGCCAGACCAAGCTCAAGTAATCTAGAGATTAAATTGGCTAAATCCTCACAAAATATAGTCTGACAGAAGAATAGATATGTTCAACTTAAAGTATATTATTTATTTCAGTATTATGATCTTTTATATACGATTCAGGTACACAATAAAAATAAATGCACAAAGAGGCAAGAAAAAGAAACCCAGTGATCAAGAGAGAAATAGTCAAGGGAAGTATATATAGAAATGATTTAGATATTGGAATTATCAGAAAGTAATCTAAAAATAACTATAACAAGTATATTAATGGATCTAGGATAAATGTTGATCATAGGCTCAAACAGGTAAAGAATTTCACCAGAGAGATGAACCCTATGAAAAAACCTAAGTGGATCTGCTAGGGCTCCCTCTCTGGTGTTCAGGTGAATAACAATCAGCACATGTGTGTAAAGAAACTACCTGAAGGTAAAGTCACCTAAAAGGAGCAGAGGCACCAATCTATGGAGCTCGCACAGAGCTCACATTCCCAGCATCCAGAAAGGGAAAACCTCATCAACTGTGGGACACTAGTAGAAAATCAGAAGGGTATTACTCCAGTAATGAGGAAAAAGTAACCTTAGACTAAAGACTGCTCTAGTCCCAACTAACAAAACTTATAAGCAAACCTTGAAAAAAATCAAACGATATTCGAATAACGACTGCATCCCAGAAAAAAAGCTTCAGAATATTTATAAGAAACGAGGTATTCAAAAAGGTAAAATGAACAACTAAAATTCCAATTTAAAAAGTAACAGTCATATGATAAAAGAAGAAAATATGATTCATAATGAAGAGAAAAACCAAATAATAGAAACAAATAGAAATGATACGAAGATAGAATTAATTGACAAAAGCATTAAAATAGGTATAACTACAGTTTATATACTTATACTGTTGAGACAAGGAAGATATAAAAAAGAACCAAATCGAACTTCAAAAGACAGAAAATGTAATGTCCGAAATAAAAAAAAAAAATACACTAGATGGAAGTTACAGCAAATTAGACATTTGCTATTGGTGAACTCAATAACATATCGGTAGACACTATATAAAATGAAATAGAAAGAAATAGCCCCCCAAAAGGAAACAGAGCATTAGAGAACTCAGGGACAAACTCAAATCACCTAATCTATGTTTAATTGGAGTCACCTAAGAAGGGGTGCGCAGAAAAATATTTGAAGAAAATGTGGCCAAATTTTTTCCAAATTTCATTGAAACTACAAACTCACAGATCTAAGAATGTGTACAAGGCCCTCAAAAATAATCATGAAAAAACTACACCAAAGCACAAGGCAATCAAATTATTAAAACCAGTGGTAAAGAGAAAATCTTCAAGGCAGGGAGATAAAAAATCAACATATGTGCAGAACAACAAACATAAGAATGAAGTAACTCATCCTGTCAGTAATGGTGAAAGCCAGAAGACAGTGGAGTAGTGGCTTTAGAGTAAGATTTATTTTGAAAGAAAAATTTGTCAACATTGAACTCTTTCTCTAGAAAAAGAATTACAAACGTGAAGACAAAATGTTTTTTCAGCTATACTAAATCGAAAAAGTTATCAGCAGGACCTGTATTTAAGGAAAAAAGTAATGCCAATTATGTATAGTTATATAACAATTTGTAGAATGCTTTCAAAGCAGTGCCGAAAGAAAAATCTGTACTACATTAGAAAGGAGAAAATGTTTCAAATCAATAATCTGAATTCCCTCTTCCAGGAAACTAGAAAATTCAGAGCATAAGCCCAAACCAAGCAGAGGCGAGAAAAAAATAATAATAATAAAGGTAAAAGCAGAAGCCCATGATATTAGAAACAGAAATTTAAGTAAAACAAAACAAAATAAAATCCTGTTATTTTGAAAAGATCAATAAAATTGTAAATTTCTAGCCAGACTGATTAGGAAAAAAATAAAAGAGAGAAGACACAATTTATCTATATCCAGAAGGGAGAGAATGTCACTGCAGATGCTACAGATATTAAAAGGGCAATAAGGGAATATTACGAAGAACTTCTTGTTAATACATTGGGCGAGTTAGATAAAATGGACAAATTATTTGAAAAATACAAACTACCAAACCTCATTAAAGATAAAATAGATGATCTAAATTGTCCGATGTTAAAGGTACTGAACTGTAGTTAAAAACTTTCCCACCTACCAAGAAAACTTTATGCCAAGAAAGATTATCTAGTGGAGTCTATCAAACATTTAAGAGAAAAACCACCAATTCTGTGCAAATATTCCAGAAAAATTGAAGAAAAGTAGACATCCCAACATAATGTTTGAGGCTCGCATTACCCTGATAGCAAAATCAGAAGAAAAAAAAAACATTATTAAGAAAAGAAATCTAAAAACAAATACCTATTATTAACATAGATGAAAAACTATGAACAACTTTTACCAAATAGACTCTAATAATTTAAAAGGATAATAAACCATTGCCAAATATAATTTACGTTATAAATGCAAGATTGGTTAAATATTCAAAAATCATTAATGTAATTTACCATATTACCAAGTAAAGAAGAGAAAAACACTATAATCTCCATATTTGTAGTCAATTGAATTTCAACAAAGCTGTCAAGCAATTCAATGGAGAAAAGATACTCTTCAAAATATAATATTTCAACAATTGGATAGCCATATGGAAATTAGCTTCAAGCCTTATCTCCCACAATATATAATAAGGAAATCAAAACAGATGATTAACCAAACATGAGAGCTAAAAATACAAATCTTCTAGAAAAAAATCAGTAGAAAGTCTTAGTTATCTTGGGTTTGGCAATATTCCTTAAGGCTCAAAAAACATAAACTATAAAAGGAAAATTCAATAACTTGAAATTTGTCTAAAAATTTTAAATTGCTCTTCTGAGCACTATTATTAAAATTAAAAAGCAAGCCCAAGTCTGGGAGGAAAAAATTCCAAATTATATACCTGACAAAGAACTTCTTTCTGGAACATAATAAGAACTCTTACAAACTCAATAATTAAAACACAAAAAGCCCAAATAAAAAAAAAAATAGGCAAAAGATTTGAATAGACATTTTACCAAAGAAGATATAAAAATTGCAAATAAGTACAGATGGCAAAAAAGTTCAACATTATTAATTATTCAGGAATACGAAATTGAAAATAAGATATCTCTATATTCCCCCTAGAATGCCTAAACTAAAAAGGTAGATCATATCCAATTTGGGTGTAGTTGTGGACCAAAAAGAACTCCCAATTTCTGATCAGATGTGAAATGATAAAGTCATTTTGAAAAAAAAGTTTCGTAATTTTTCAAAAAGCTAAACATGTACCTACTATACAACATAGTCTTTCATTCCTAAGTATATGCTTAAGAAAAATGAAATCCTATGTCCATACAAAGACTTATCTGTGAATGTTCATAGCAGATTAATTTGTAATATTTAAGAACTGAAATTGGCCCAAATGTCAAGCAGTATGTGAATGGATAAACAAATTGTGGTATAGCAATACAGTAGATAGAATACTACTTGGCAGTAAGAACAAAAAGACAACAATAACAAAAAAGAAAAAGAAAAAAGATTTACTGATGTAGGCAACAGCCTGAATGAAATCAAAATAGTTGTTCTGAGTGAAAGAAGCCAGATAAAAAAGAGTACATGCTCTAATGATTCCTTTATACAAAATTTGAGAAAAATGCAGACTAATCTATGGTAACAAAAATCGATTCGGTTGTCACTTAAGAACAAGAGTGTAGTGATAAGATTATCAAGGTGTATAAAGAGACTTTCGAGGTTACAGAAATAATCATTGTTTTGATTGTAATGATGTCTTTACAAATGTATATATTTATCAAAGTGGACCAAACTACATGATTTAAATATGTGAAGTTTATTGCACTTCAATTATATATGTTTATTATAAAAAAAAAAAACTCTCGGCAAAATAAGAATACATGATAATTTTATAACTTGATAAAGATCTACCAAAAACAATACTGATAAGATCGTATTTAATAATGAAAAATTCAATACTTGCCCTGAAGCTTAAGTAAAAAGAAAGATATACACTCCCACCACTTCTATTCAATATATTAATGGAGTTTCTAGTTGATGTAAGAAGGTAAGAAAAAAAAATTAAAAAAAAATACATTTTAGAAAGAAAGGAATAAAACTATATTTTTCACAGACAACATGATCATGTATATTAAAAAAAATCCCAAGGTATCTGCTACCGGAATAATAGGCTAATATTTCTGTAAGCTAGCAATGGAGAACTGGAAATTGAAATAGTAAATACAATACCATCTCTTATAGCATTCAAATATAAAATACTTGGGATAAATTTAACAAAATATATGTAAAACCTGTGGACTGAAGACTGTAAGTCATTGTTAAAATTTTAAAATACCAAAATAAATATCGATTATGAAATAGAATAGAGAGTCCAGAATAAAATCACACACTTATGGTTAA
This sequence comes from Pteropus alecto, assembly GCF_000325575.1. Taxonomy (NCBI): domain Eukaryota; kingdom Metazoa; phylum Chordata; class Mammalia; order Chiroptera; family Pteropodidae; genus Pteropus; species Pteropus alecto. The sequence continues at coordinate 920,396 of NW_006432945.1, forward strand.
TTGATTTTAACAGAAAGGATGGGGTAATTTAGTGGGGAAAAAGAATTTTTTCTACAGATAATGCTGGAACAACTAACTGGTCATTCTTAAGAAAACACATGCTTGAACACATGCATTTCATTGTAACCAAACATAAATGCAAAATAAATCATTGCTCTAAAAGTAAAAGTAAAACTCCAAAACTTCTAGAAAAAAAAAAATTAGAAAAAATGTTCGTGACATGAGAATAAGTAAAATCTTCTTAGATAGGATACATAAAAGTTGGATAAATTGTACTTCATCAAAATCACTAACTTCTGCTCTTTTGAAGACAGTATTAGGAAATGAATAAACAAGCTACATGCATATCTGACAAAAGACTTTTATTCAGGAAATATATAGTACTCTTACAACTCGATTATAAGAAAACAAGCATTAGACAATGGCAAAAGATTTGAAAAATATTTTCACAAAAGAAGATAGATGAATAGCCAATAAGCACATGAAAACATGCTCAATATTATTTGTCACCTGAAAAATAAAAGTTAAAACCACGATTGCCTATTACTTCATATATTTAGATTGGCTAATATTTTTTTTAAATTAACAAACCCAAGTGTTGATAGACCGTGGGACAATTGAAACCCTCATGCATCACTAGTGGGAATGGAAAATGGTATAACCACTTTAAAAAAAAATCCGTCAGTTTCTTAAAAAGTTACATGTATATATACCATAAAATTTAGCAATTCGATATTTAGATATTTATCCAAAAGAATTTAAAAAAATGTGTCTACACAAAAGCTTGCACTCAAATTATCAGACTGGCTATATTCATAATAGCCCCAAACTACAAAGAAGACAAATGTCCTCAAACTGTGGCATAAACATCAAATGGAATACTACTCCACAATAAAAAAGGAACGAACTATAAATACTTGCAACAATATGAATGAATTCAAAAATCATTATGCTCTCTGACAGAAATAGACACAAAAGAGTACATATTATACCATTCCTTTTATAAGAAACTATACAAGAGAAGTAGAGAAAATTTAAAAATTCAAGTTTCCTCCTTTGAAATATTAATAAATTGATAAACTCCTTTGAAGACTTATCAAGAAAATAAAACAAAACATCACAATTATCAATATCAGGAGAATATCACTATAAAGCCTATAAAAATTAATAGATTAATGAGCTGTCAGGTATAATTTTATACCAGTAAATTAAAAAACTTAGATGAAATGTACAAATTCCTTGAAAAACATAAAAGTAATATGAAATGAAATAGGAATTTAAATAGCCCTATGTCTATTAAAATGGTTGACTTTATAACAAAAATATTCCTACAAAGAAATTTCAGACCTATCGGCTTCACTGGTAAATTCTATTAAACATTTAAAGAAATAATACCAATCTTATGAAAACTATTTCTGAAAACAGAGAAGAAATGCTTTCTAACTCCTTTTCTGAGACCAGCATAAACCTAATATCAAAGCCTGACAAAGATATTACAAGGAAAGAATTGTACAGACCAATAATCCCATGAACAAAGATATACAAATTCTTTATGAAACATTAGCAAATATGATCTAGAAGTAAATAAAAAAAGATATTAATTCTAACCAAGTAGAATTTACACCAGAAAGGCAAAGTTGATGTAACTTTAGAAAAATCAATCAGTGTAATTCACGATATTAACAGAATAGAGAAGAAAAAAAGTGAAATCTCAGTAGAAGAAAAAAAATTTGACAAAATCCAATATCCATTTATAATGATAACTCAAGCATACTAGGAATGAAAAGAAACTGTCTCAATCTGTTAAAACATATCTGTGAAATATCTGTTTAATACCATTCTTAATGGCAAAGTAGTAAGAGAATTTCCCTGCAGTGCAAGAGCCTCAAAAAACATCATGGACTTACAAATAAATCTAATAAAAGATATGCACAACCATTACACTGAAAATTAAAAAATATTGTTGAAAAATTAAAGACATAAATAAAGAGATACACCATAATCGAGAGATTCTGTATTGTTGTTCATTATCCCCATATTTATTTATAGATTCAACATGATCTGAAGAAAAAAAAAAACATAGGTTTTTTTGAAGAAATCAACAAACTATTTCTATAATTAATACAAAAATTTAAAGTTATCTAGAAGAGACAAAACAATCATGAACAATAAGAACAAAATTGTAGGACATACACTATTTGATTACAATACTTTCTATAAAGTTCCATTAGCAGGACAGGGTGGTAGTGCCACAAGGGTAGATAAATAGACCAAAACACATATTACAGAGTCCAAAATAGATCCACATAAGTATGGTAAATTAATTTTCAACTCAATCACCATTCCAATTCAGTAAGGGAAGAGGAAGAGATCATACTAGGAAGACAAGGTTAATTTTAAATGGTTGGGACATTTGGATAAAAGTATGGATCAAACGTAATCCTCAACTCCTATCTTACCACATTCATTAACATTGACTTAAGATGATTTATAAATTCTAACATTAACCAGAATGTCGAACTGCTAGAAAAAACATAAGAGAATATCTGTGTGACCTAGGGGTAGTTAAAGAACTTTGTTTTTTTATAGGATATGAAAGGCATTAACTAGAAGAATAGGCAAGCCACAGATGGCAAAGAATATTGATAGGTAGATAGATAGAGGATAGATGGTTTAGATAGATGATGATAGATGATAGATGATAATGATAGATGGTAGATATAGATAGTTGATAGATAGATGATAGCTAGCTAACTTGTGGTCTAGATAGACAGACGATAGACAGATAGATAGAGATAGATGATAGGCAGACACACAGAACAAAGGACTTGAATAAAGAATACATGAAGAACTCCTACAAACAAATACTAAGAAAACGATCCAATAAAAAATAAGGCAAAGTACTTAAACAGTTTACAAAAGAAGATATACAAATGGCCATTGATTATATGAAAAGGGGCTCAACATCATTAATTATCAGGCAATCGGAAACTGAAACCAAAATGAAATACAATTATGTGCCCACCAGCACATCTAAAGTCAAAAATGCCAGTAATACATTGCTTGTGGTGCAATAAAATGTAACAGCCACTTCAGTTAACTGTTTCTCTTTTTCCAATAAGGCTAAACCTATGTCTATTCTGTGAGGCAGCAACATACTCCTAGATATTTACTCAAGAGATATGAAAACATATGTCCACAAGAATCAGGTGCAATCATACCGTGCCTTATTCAGAGCAGCCCAATACTGGACACAACCCAACATTCATCCGCAAGAGAGAAGACAATGAAATTGTCATACCTTCATACAGTAAATATAGCCAGCAATTAAAAAGGAGTGAATTAGTAATAGATGCAACACCACAGATGAATTTCTAAACATTGTTTTAAATGAAAGAAGGCAGACACAGAAGAATACACACTGTGTGAGCCCATTGCAAGAAATCCCAAAACTATATTGCGATAAATCAGAGTGTTTGCCTCTCAGGGTGGAAGAATGCACGGAAAGGGGCATGAGTGTAGTAGCTCGAGTGGGGTGGGGTGAGAGTCCTGATTTGTAGCATTTGCTTATTTTCATGCTATAAATACTCTCAATTTCAGGATTTCTAGCTGCCAACATGATGTGACTGAATGAGTTGGGAATTCGTATACACAACCGGCTGTCAGGAGGCAGGTGAGCTAGCTCTGGTACACTGCTGCGTGGGCGTGAGGAAGTCTTCTCTGGCGAAGGAAATATTTTATTTCTTCTTCTGGGATGTGGTTACAGGGTATACGAAATTGTCAAAACTCATCATATTCCTTGTAACTTGAGATCCGGGCATTTTTTGTATAAGTTCTATTTCAATTATTTAAAAAGTGGTAAGGAAATACATACTGGGAAATACTTGCCATGAGGATTCTTCCCATTATAACAATATAAAATTCCAGTATATCCCAGTATAACAAACATCTCCAAACTGTAATGGCTTAAATCAATGGCATTATATCTTTTGCTCAAGTGTGGGTAGCGCTGGGCAGGAATAGTTTATCTCTGCTCTCCTCGGTATCAGCTGAGGGAGCTCGGAGCCTGAGCGCTGAATCATGTCTTTCGCTCAAACGTCTGGTTGCGGATGCCAGGCTTACGCATGACATCTCCTTGCGGCTTGGGCTTTCTTACTACATAATGCCTGGGTTGCAAGGGTGACTATCCAAGAGAAGGAAAGCCAAGCAGAAGCTGTATCACCTTTTCTGGCCTAACCTGAGAAGGCACAGTGCATCACTTACATCACATTCTATTTGTCAGAGCAGTCACAAGCCTACTCCGTACTCCGACTCAAGAGATGGAGAAACAGACTCCAACCCTTAATGGAGAATAGCAATGTTCTAGAAGAGTATATAGGACCAGACTGTCCTCTGGCTTAATTCACTTCCCTACCACATGGAGAACACTCAATCCTCCTCTTAGACTTTCCAAAGTTGTATCCCATTTCAGCATCATATTCAGGTTTCAGGTCCAGGATCCTATCACCCAAGTCAGATGCAGGGGTAGAGAAGGCTCGTCCGGTGTGTTCCTCAAGAACAGTTTCTTGAATAGAGTTCTTCTCTACATGAAGACCTGGGAACTAAGGAAATGAATTATTTGAATTCTATGCATCTAACCTCAATTGTATGACAAGCATTAAGATAACCATGAAGTATCTTTCATTCATAAGGTAGGAAAACTGAAACATCTAATATTCATTGGTTCATGGCAGATGTGAAATCCTGCCAATCCTTGATTAGGACTTAGTCATACTTCCTGGAAATGATTCACTAATGCTCTTGGCTCTGCCCCCCAGAATTTGCTTCTGCTCTCCGTGTAATTCTTTTATTTTCTATTAGAAATGGCTAGGTTTTGCCTGCAGTATTTCAAGAGTCCAGAGGCCTTTTTCATCTCTCTCTCTCTCTCTCTCTCTCTCAACATAAACTACAGACTTTATTCGGATTTTTTCAGTTTTTCCATGAATGTCCTAAAATTCCAGGATCCAATCCAGGACACTGCACTGCATTTAGTTATGTCTCTTTAGTCTCCTCCAGTATGTCACAGTGTCACAGTCTTTTTTGTCTTTCACAATCTTGATAGTTTTTGATTTTTTTAAAAAAGGCTTTATTGAAATATAATCCACATGCCATTCAATCCAGCCATTAAAGTGGAGAATTCAATGGTTTTTAATATTTCCAAAGTGTGCGATCATCGTTAATAATCTAATTCTAGAACATTTAATCACCCATCAAAAAAAAAAAAAAAACCCTTTACCCATTAGCATTCACCTCCCCTTCCTCCTTCCTTAACCTACCAGCCCTAGGCAACCGCCATCTACTTTTTGTCTCTCAAAAGTTGTATTTTCTGGACATTTCATATAAATGAAATCATATAACATGTGGTCTTTTGTGTCTGGCTTCTTTCACTTAGTATATTGTACTCACAGTTCATGCATGTTGTAGCATGTATCAGTACTTCATTCTTTTTTATTGCCAGGTAAAATTTCATTGGATGGATATGCCACATTTTACTTATACCTTCATGAGATAAATAAAATGGCTTGTTTCCATTTTCTGGCTATTATGAATAATGCTGCTATGGACATTGGTGTAGACACTTTTTTTTTTTTTGGTGGAATCATGTTTTTATATTCCTAAGGTAAATACTAAGGAGTAGAATTGTTGAGTCATATGGTGGCTCTCTTTTTAACATTTTGAGGAATGGCCATTTCTACATGCCACCAGCAATGTATGCAGGTTGCAATTTCTGTACATCCTCATCAACACATTAGTATCTGTTCTTTTTTATTATAACTATCCTGATGGGTATAATGTCATATCTCATTTGATTTTGACTTGAATCTCCTAATGACTAATGACACTGTGCATATTTTTATGTGCTTGTTGACCATTTGTATATCTTCTTTGGAGAAATGTCCATTCAAATTTTTTGCTCATTTAAAAATTATGTTGTTTAACTTTTTATTATTGAGTCATATATGTTCTTTATATATTCTGGTTATGATTTCCATATCAGATATATGGCTTGCAAATGCTTTCTTTTCTGTAGGTTGTCTTTTCACTTTTGTGATGGTATCACTTGCAGCAAAAAGATTTTTAATTTGGTGAAATACAATTTATCTATTTGTTATTTTTTTACTCTTGTTTTTGATATCATATTTAAGAAACCATTGCCTAAGCCAAGGTCATGAAGATTTACTTCTATGTTTCCTTCTAAGAGTATTATATTTTTTAGCTCTTACATTTAAGTCTATGATCCATTATGAGTCAATTTTTGTGTCTGGTATATTTTTGCAAATGGATATTCAGTTACATCAACACCACTTGTTAAAAAGACTATCTTTTTCCCATTGAATTGTCTTGACACCCTTGTCACAAATCAATTTACCATAAATGTAAGAGTTTGTTTCTGGTCTCAATTCTACTTCATTGATTTATATGTCTATCCTTGTACTAGTATGACATTGTCATGATTACTATAGCTTTGCATTAAGTTTGAAATCGCAAAGTGTGAGTCCCCCAACTTTGTTCTTTTTCATGATTACTTTGGCTGTTCTTGGTCCCTTGGATTTCCATGTGAATTTCAAGATAAGAGTGTCAATTCCTGCAAAATATGACAGCTAGGATTTTGATAGAGATTACATTGAATTTGTAGATCAATTAGGGCATATTACCATCTTAACAATTGTAGGACTTCTAATCCATGAACATGTGATGAATTTTTATTTATTTGGGTCTTCTTTAATTTCTTTCAATGATATTTTGTAGTTTTCTGAATATAAATGTTGAACCTTTTTTGTTAAATTTATTACTAGGTATCTTAGTCACCTTGATGCTATTGCAGTGGAATTTTATTCTAATTTTATTTTCAGATTATTCATTGCTACCATATAGAAATAAAATTGATTTTTGTAGATTGATCTTGTATTGTGAACTTTTTCATTAGTTCTAAGAGTTTTGTGGATTACTTTAGATTTTCTAAATACAATGTTATATCACCTACAAATAGAGATGAATTTATTTTATCCTTTTCCATCTCGATATCTTTTACTATATATATTGCCTAATTGTCTTGGCTAGATGCCAGTACAATATTAAAAACAAGTGGTAAGAGTGGTCAGCTTTGACTTGCTCCTGATTTTAGGGAGGAAAGTATTCAATCTTTACCTTAGGTATGACTTTTTAGCTGTGGACTTTTTGTGGATGTCCTTTATCAGACTGAAGAATTTTCATTCTATTTCTAGTTTGTCGAGGTCTTTTTTGTGTTTATCTTCAAACATTTTATTACGATTCACTTCATCAGATAAAAGTCATAGTCACTTTTTTTTTTAAGGAATTCTACTTTAGGCTTCTTGTAAGGCTTCTGTGAGACATCTTTAAGATTCTTAGAAGCTTTATTTTTTAACTGACGCTATCTGTGAGGCATGAGCTTAAGATCATTGGAGCAACATATTTTCGGGAGTTTGAGATGCCACCTTAATCGTTTCTGAAGTGGTACATAGGGTTTTTCTGGTATAACATTGTTTCTTCTTTAGATGCAGCACTAGATTTGACCTTTGCCTGGAAACCATTTCCTAATTTTAGCATAATTTGCTACTTGGAGGGGCTAGTACTGAGAAAAAGCTTTATTTTTTAAACTTAGCAAGTCTTGTTTCCTTTATACTTAACAGCTCTTTCTTCGGTTTATTATTCTCTTCTTGCATTTTATTATAAACAACTAGAAGGAGCTAAGTGACACCTTTAACACTTTGCCTGGAGCTTTTTTTAGCTAGAGGGTGCAGTTTATTAGGTGAAATTTCTCTTTCCTATGTTATCAGAGGTGATAGTGTTGCTAAACTTTCTGTCACTTCCTAACAAGGGTCGCCTTGCCTGAACGTCCAAAAACGTTTTCCTACATTTTTTTTAAATCCCTCAGAGACAACTCCCTCAGAGATATCAGGCCTCAGCTAACAGAGTGCTCAAGGACTGTCCAACTTCTACCCTCCCTTTGGTTCCAAAGCTACTTTAGGTTTTCTTTATGATAACTCTCCACATCTGATAGCAAAATCTATTCTATTTATTATGGCTGCCTACCAAGCCACTCTAAATCTTAGTAGCTTAAAACTAAAGACAGAACTTGTTTTACTCATGTATTTGCAGTTTGAACAAGGCTCAGCAGGTATAACTCATCTCTACCCCACAGCAGCTTGAAGACTGAGAACTTGTCATCTGAAGGCTTGTTCACTGACACATTTGGAGCTGATGCTGATGTTCAGTCAAAATCTGAGCTGGGACTGTCAACCAGAACACATACAAGTGCCTCTCAATGTGTCTTGAGCTTCCTCATGACATGATGGCTTAGTTCCAAGGTAAAGAAGATGAGAGAGAGAGAGAGAGAGAGGGAAAAAGGGAGCACACACTAGGCAGAAGCTTCGTCGCCTGTTCTAAGATAGCTTTAGAAGTCATGCAGCGTCGCTTCTACAACATTCCTTATGTTGAGGCATCTCAAACCTGCCCAGGGTAAAGAGAACACAAATAGCCTTCACTTCTTGGTGCAGAGTGGCAAGGTTCTGGAAGAGCATGTTAGATGAAAATATTATTGTGGTCATTTCTGCTCATTACCATATGCCACAGGAATCAACTGGTTTTCCTTATGGAATTATTGTAATAAAATTACCCTTGAAAAAAGGTAGAGTTGCATAGAATTGATGGGCAAGGTAAAATATACATTTATCATGTACACTTAACATGTATATGTATATATATTTAACAATATTTTTCTACCTTTTAATGTTCAGTTTACTTATTAGAACCTAGGCTGGGCAGAGCCCCTTTACCCTAAATTTCTTTTGTATTTATTCATAATATGACTCTGGTTTCTGTCTGTGTCATTTCTATGGATTTACCTTATGGGAGCAAAAAATTGGACAGAGGCAAATCACTGAAAGAATCAGAGATGGTCCAGGTTTGGGGTGTTAAATGAGAGTGCTCAATGCATTACAATTATTTTACCACAAATGGGGGTCTTTGAACAAATGCTCTTACTTGAATAGGAGGGAAAAAAAATAAGCCATGTCTGTAAAGATAAACAACAGATAGGGGTATGGATCCATGCCTCCAGTTTGACTTACTGCACACCATTAGGATTCATTGGCATGCACCTGCATTACACTCTCTTCCCATGATCAGCTTTTCAAGAACTAAGTACCAGTAGGAAGGAAAGCAGTGCACAATAACTGGTGGGCATTAATCAAAGCCACACTGGGCTGCCTCCAGTGGAACACATGTCTAATAGCCACACAGACAGGAGAGAATAGAACTCAATCTGGCTAATGGTATTCTGTCCTCTGTTGAAGGATGAAGAGATAGACTTATACTTTGAAATGTAATACAAACCTAGAAATTAGGATGATGAGCAGAATAAAAGAGAGAGAGAGAGACGGGATTGTCTCCTTCTTTCAAAGTGCCTTTAAAGAGTCAGCTTCCCATTCAGCAGACAAGGTCAATAAGGCTACATTATCTTGTTGTTGTTGTTGTTGTTGTTTTCATAACGATGTCATCAGTGTTAGTGCTATCACTACCATCAGAGAGCGACAGGCATCTCCCGGTACTGGTACTGTGGCATCATGATCCTTGTGCACATAGATTGACCCCAGACAGAATGTAGAGGCAGTAAGCATGGAAGCAAACACTCCAAGGAAGGCCGAGCAAACTTCCAGATGTCAATTACATAGGTAGTGGCCAAGGGCTTAGCTACCATAAGTGTCCCTTCCTATTTGGATCAGCAGAATGATGTTGGATGGGTGAGTTGGAAGGGTGAACATTAAATTGGGAATCAGGAGATTTCTACTCGTGACTCCATCACTAACTCAAGGCCTCATTTGTACATGTGTGAAATGAGGGGGTTTGTTTTCACACTCTCTGAATTACTCCCCAGCTCTGATGTTTCCACATGATGGCGTCTCCCACATTGTCCAAATTTTTGTTCATGTGAAGTGCATACCAGTTTTTATCCAGGCTCCCAAGCTAAAGCGAGACTGCCTAAAGTATTGCATTACATGCCATCTATGTTTTCAATCTTTAGGGATTCTGATCTTACAACCAGAAATAGACTTCTTACAAAATAATCCTGCAAGCAGATAAATGTCAGAATCAGCTGAGGGTAATTGGCAGGCACACCTTAACAGAGAGAGAAGGGCTTGATTTTCCACAGCAAAATGGCTAATGCAAAGACGGCTTGGTAAAGAAGTTGCTGGCTGAAAGGTTTGGGACCTGGGATATGCCTGCCCCGGAAGAGAAAGAAAAGTTTTGGGAAAGTAGCACATTTAGTATAAAGCTTGGAGATCCCACTCCCCCTTCAGGTCTCCCATATTCTTTGAGTTAAATTCACTGTCATCTTCACTGAGTAAAACATGTGAGATTATAGAGGAAATGGTCGGTTCTGCTTCTTTATTTCCGGTTTTGCTCCTAGCTGACGTGTTGTCTTGGACAGGTCATCTATCTCTGTGTCCAGTGGTTTCGTCTGTTAAAAGAGACTGGCTTTCTCACAGACTGAGATAATAATTTTACATTTTTAAATGAAATCTTACATGTGAAATTATTTGAAAATGGGACAGTAGAAAACAATTTTAAGGAACTTGTTATTACTTGGTTATTTGAATCTCTGAAAGCCCCTAGATTAGTTTGGATAGTTGTGGGTGTTTTTTCAGGCACAGATAGAGATTCAAAGTCAGAGATTTTTGACTGCCAAAGCAACCCAAGCACTCAGAAATGAACTGTATGAAGCCAATACCACATAGGGAACAGCAACGGTGGGAACAACCCGCGGCGTCTAGCCTTTTTAAAGGAAATAATGAGCTATTCAGTTACTATTTTGTGGACTTAAAAAAAAATTTTTTGAAAAAACTTCAGCAACTGCTACTGAAAAATGTTCACCACTCAATTTGCCTGCTGCAAATTAAGCCACCAAATAATTCAGAGACACTGCAGATATTGAAGTCAAGAATGTTTTTAAAAGCATGAGTTTTCTTAGCATCTAATCACATATTAATATAAAGATGAAGCTTCTAACCCAGCCCCAGAGCTGTTCTTTGTGTTCTGAGGTTTCTCTCTTCAAGGGCTTGGACACTTAGCCTGGATCTACTTCACCTTTGTCTATGCCTGGTTTTGAACGTTCCTCCTTTTCCTTTGGCACTTAGAATCTGATCTGGATTTTAATGAGTCCCCTCCTCTGCACTGAGCATGGAAACAACTCTATTAACAAATATAGGAATTGAGTTTCCATGAGCATACAAGAAGTGTTTACCAAGTACTCGCTATCATTCCAACACTGTGCTGAGTTAGTGAGGACACCCAAAAAAGTGCCATGGCTTTTGTTGTCAGAAGTTATAAGGGGTTTTTAAGAGTGGAAAGGATTAGCTGAAGGTCCTGGATGAATTTCTCAAAAGTCCCCAGCAGAAAGTTATGAACCTGTGTCCCTGGGCATGCTGACCTGTTTTCCTGTTTTAGTTCCATTGGAAAACTGTACTGGAATCATCTGTACTTTGTCCCTATGACCTCAGAATCTAATTTGAACTCTCCATTCCTCTTTTCCTCTTTAGCCCATCTTACTCTCCCTCCCTAGCAGTTTAACTTATTCATCTTCTCTTCTTTGCTTCTCCAGTACATCACAATTTCACCTCTGGTTTGACTCTCATTGAATTTTTTTCTCATGCCTCTGACCACGGGCTGTGTTCTAGCCTCTCCCCAGTTCTAGCATGTTGACCATAGGACAGGAGTTTCTTTGCTTGACCAGTTCTTAGGAATCAGTTCCCTCTTGGTAGCCAGGTCCATAGTGATTAGAGTAATTTCTGATGTCCCAGGCAGAAGCTTGACTCATAACTATCTGCTGGTGAGATTTTCATTTGAGAAAAAAATTCAGCCTTGTATAGGAAGACACATTAAATAACTAAACACTTTGGCCTAGAAATTCCACATATGAGAATCTACCCTAAAATATTGTTTCTCAATAAGTAATTATTTTACTGTTGAAAATGTCTAAATACAGTTAAAAAAACTTTTAGAAATGTAATGTGGACTTTAATAAGTTACTCCATAAATGTATGTTTGCTTCATGAAGGAATAACCTTAAACATTGCAAAAATGGTCAGATTTCCATACCTGATTTATTTCCTTTTACCCTCTCATTGAAATACCCATGAAAAGGCAGAAAACAGGTCACCAGAAACCAATGAAATCATTCAATGATACCATTCAAATTAATGTGAATTTCTTGGAGGAAATATTCCTGACTCTAGTGTGTTTGGGCAAAATAGGAAAAACTATTCAGACACGTGAAATAAAAACAACCCACCAAAAAGAAATGAGAGCAAGTTTCTAGCCATTCATGCATTTACCTCTATATTCAATATATGGAGTCCAAGCTACAGTCAAATAGCCCGATAGTCTCTCTCCTCCTGTAAGGGAACTGACTTCTGAGATGCATAAAGATACTGCTTCTCTCAAAGTCCCTTCTCTCATCAGTACTTACATTGTTTCTGGAACTGTTTGGAAGTCTTCAACTCCTAGCAATGCAAAATGGCTGGAGATGAAAGAGGAGTTTATGAGTTGTGGCAGCAAAAATATATTCTCATATATGTAAGAGCTCAAAAAATATTACACTCATGTATCCTTCCTGAAAAAGTTGTTCGAAAACATAACCCAGCTGACAAATAATATGAATCAAATGTAGGAACCCAAGAAAGAAGGTAGAAGGTAAAAGGATTCCAAGTACAATGAAGGTAAATGAAATATTTATTTAATTGTAACAAAAGTAAGTGTTAAAGTAAAAGCTATCTGGAAAGAGTATTGTGTAAAAAAAATAATGTAGAGTTTTATAACTTTTTATTATGCCAGAAAAATTGTACAATGGTGAGTTGAAGGAAGTAAATTGTCCTGAATTCCTTATTTTGCCTTAAGAAAAGGTAGTTTTTTTTGTACATAACTATTAAAATTAGGAGGATAAAATAAGAAATATGGCAACTCTGAAAATAGACACAAGTTTTAAGCAACATAACAAAAAAATTAAAAAAGATCTTAATGACTATAAACCACACTACTCTCCAAGTGTCCATGTAACATTTACCTAAGTTGACCATATGCTACTTTAAAGAGAATGCTAAAAAATCTAACATGCTGTTATCAAAAGTTCTAGCATTTATTTTCTCTTTTCAGTCCCCATAACATACCTACTGATGATATTCTAAAACTCAGTGAGCATATGTCACCTCATTTTTATACCGGTTGTGATTCCCAACATCAGTGATTTTTAGTATGGACACAGCTTTGTTAAAAAGAATACAATAGAATATCGAGCTTCCGCTTAGGATGGAGAAAGCTGGAAAGAACGTTGCTCTCAACTTAAAAACAAGAAAAAGATGAATTACCTACAACAATTACAACTTTTTTGAATACATCTGAGAGCTCAGGTTGCAGGGCAACCAACAAATTCAAAATATAGAAAAAGCATACATCTATTAGCAGATATAGGAAGTAAGCACTAGCTTGCTTAGAACAGAGCATAGAAGAGATTTGATGCTACCATGCACACAACAAAATGTCAGCTAAAATTTTTAACAATTTGCTAAATATAAAGTTTCTAATATAAAGCCACAGACACAGGGACAGCTTGCAATCATTTGAAGAGCCTTCTTTATAAACTTCACTGGAGATTCATTAGAAAGATTAGGGGCAAGGTATCAGACCCTAGAAAAACCTCTTGTGTTGCAGGCTTGGGGGAGGAGAGTAGCCATTGCTGCAGAAATAACACAGAGCCCTGTCTAGATCTTCTCTCTATGGAACAAAACCCTTAAGGCACTAAGAGAGGGTAGTAAACCTATCTACTCCAGAGCACAGGAGAATAGCTATTTGTGTCTAAGAGAAGAAAATAGAAAAAGCCCTATACCTCTATGGGGAAGGTAGGAAACCATTCTAGCTAGGCCCAGATCTAACACCAGGGGGTAAGGAAAGATCACTTAGGAAGCCCATCCATAAGACCCGGGAATTCTGAGTTTGCCCAGGAGTAGGCCGAACCAAAACCACAGAGAAAGTCCTTCTGTCCTCCACTATGAGGCTGGTAAGCAGCAACAAGTAGTAGCCACTTAATACGCGGAGGGGCAAGAGCATGGAATAAGAACCTCTCCGAGGTGCAGATTCACAGGGAAAACCTAAAGCAAAAGGTGATGAAGAAAATTGAAAAACTCTGTCAACAACCAAGACCCCACATGTAAGCATAGACTTCATCTAAGCAGAAGGTAATGCTAGATGAATTTGAAATCGGTGTTTCACTGAAGGTAACTTTCACAATGAAACTCAAACCTTGACTAGCTCCATACTTGACTACCTTGACTCAACTCACCACACTCAAAGTCTGGCAGAAGAGTGTGCTCATTTCTAGGCAGAAATGCTATTTATTTGAATCTAAATGGTTTTATATAAATGTTTGGCTTTTAATTAAAATTTATAAAACACACGTGCGTGCGCATGCACACACACACACACACACACACACACACACACACACAACACACACACACACACACACACACACCCCAAATACACAATACTCTTAAGATTCACAGCAATCAACGGAACCACATACAGATTTGACCCAACTGATAAAATACTGTCTTATAAAAGATTTAAAACAATTCTGGTTAATGTGTTAAAGGATCTAGAAGGAAAGGGGGACAACATGTATAATCAAATGCAAGAATTTCAGCTGACATATAGAAACTACAAGAAAGAATCAAATAAAAATCATGGTAAGAGAAAGAATGGTTTCTAGTACAGGTGGTCCTTGAGTCACAATGGTTTGACTTACAATTTTTTGACTTAATGGTGGTGCAAAAACAATACACATTCAGTAGAAACTGGCTAGGCTAAGCTATAATGTTCAGTAGGTTAGGTGTATTAAATGAATTTTGACTTACGATATTTTCAACTTATGATTGGTTTATTGGGACATAACCTTATTGTAAGTTGAGAAGCATCTGTACTCTTGGTACAGCTGGTGGAGGGGAATCATTAACTTGAAGACAGCTAAATCAAACTTTCACAAACTAAAGCATTACTAGAAAAAAAATGTGGAGAGAGAGAGAACATTTAAAGGTCATGAGATAATATCTAATGTCTGATATAGATGTAATTGGGATCCCAGAAGGAAAAAAAAAAAATCAGAAGATAGAAGAACTATCTCAAAAGATAGTTCTGAGAATTTTCCAAATATAATGACAGACATCGAATCACAGATCTTTTAAAACAGTCAGATAGGGAGAAAAGATGTATGCATACAGAAGGACAAAGATAAGAATTACAGCAGACTTATCAGAAATTATGCAATTCAAGTGACATCTTTAAAATGCTGTGTGTAGGAGAGGGACTGTCACACAGGATTCTATAGCTAGTGAAAATATCTTTCAAAACTGAAAGAAATAAGAGTTTATCAGGGAAACAAAATTGAGAAAATAAATTACCAGTTGACCTGTACTACAAAAAATGTTAAGGAAATTCCTTCAGGGAAAAGAAATATATCAGACAGAAACTTCAATCTACACAAAGAAATAAAAATGCTAGAAATTGTAAAAATGAAGAATTATACACTGAAAGAAGTGAAATTTATTACATGTAAATTATTTCTCAATTTAAAGAAAATACATTATTACTACTATTGTGAACTTTGAACCAAAGTTCACAATAGCAGTAATTGTTATTGCCAGGTTTCTGTGCTCTTGGTATTTTTCCACATGTATTTAGCATGGTGTGGAGAGATACGTTGAAACTACGTAAATTTCCTATATCATGATAGTTTTGCCTTTGAATTTTAGGCTCTATTGATGATTGTTGCCTAAAACATTTTACTATGGTGATTGCCAAATTCTATTTTTCTTTTATTTTTATTATTAGAATTTACTATGAGAAAGAGCTTCGATTCCTTCTTCCTTCTTTCCTTCCTTTTTTCACTCATTCGTTTTAGTGTGAACTCATAAATTCACATTTTATTCTACGAGATATAATTTATTACCATTGTTCTTTTGTTGCTGTTGTTGCTAAGTTTTCCAGATTTGGCTAGGGAGAGCCCAAACTGGTTGTATTCTTTTTGATTTCTGTGAAGAATGCCATTAGTATTTGATGAGAATTGTTCTGAATTGATAGCTAGTTTCATATAGTATGCACCTTTAAACAATATTAATTCTCCCAACCCATGGACACAGGATGTCTTTCCATTTGTTTGTGTCTTCTTTGATTTCTTTCAGCGAAGTCTTACAGTTTTCAATGTACAGATATTTCACTTCTTTGCTTAAAGTTATGGCTAAGTATTTTATTATTTGATGCTATTGTGAATAGTTTATTTCTTTTTCAGAGATTTCATCCATAATGTATGTAAGTACAACTGATTTCTGAAAGTTGATTTTGCATCTTGTAATTTTACTGATGTAATATTTTCTTAACTTTTTAAAAATAAAATGATTTCAAAATTAGTTTAAAAAATAAAATAAAATAATATATCACTGATAACTTAATATAGTATCTCCACTATTCTTTTCTTCATGGTAAAGCAGTGACATGGCATATTTCCCTTCTCACACTAACCCTGTGTACTCTTTCACACTGGATAGTCCTCAGTCTCCATCTCCTTCCCTTCCCGCCCTCCCATGGACCACTGGAGAAACAGAAGCCAGTGATTTTAAATGGCCATTCACACTCATTCTCAGGCCTGCTCCAACAGACCAAAGACGAATGCACGTAACAGCCTGGCAAGTCTCTACACTTCCAGCTGCTCACCTGTCTTCTTCCAAAACACTGATTCTCAGCTTTCCTGGGATTTATCTTACAATTTTTAATAAATATTACTTTTCTTACATTTTTAAGAAATATTTCTTAAAATATTTATTATTAAATGTTAGAAATTCCCCACCGTGAAATTCAAAATTAATTGTTCAGGATAAATTCTAAACATTATTGTTGCTGTCGAAAAGCTATATGGGCAAATTTAATGTGCAATTAGTGTTGAATACAGCGACTGCAAGCCATCATCAAAATGATACATCACTTCAACCCCTATCTATCATCCATTTACCATCACTCCAAACCATAAACCATATTACTCTACATCCATGTGTGACCGACCTCCTCTCTCTCCCTGCCCTCCCACAATTTTTAGTGTGCCGCATGAAACATATGGACTTTGTTAATTGTCTTTTCTACATCTCCCACCTCTTCTTTGGTTTCTTCATCTTGCCAAGCTGAAAGATGTCCACGCTCTCTCAAGGACAATCTGTTCTCGCACATTCCATGTATTGAGAAGGGATAAGTGTGCTCTTGGCTCCAATACTTTTAAACATTCATTCATTCATTCATTCACTCATTTATATTTTTATTATGGTGACATTGGTTAACGAAATCCAGTAAGTTTCACGTCTACAATTCAACAGTAAGGCATATATATATTGCATCGTATGTTCACCACCCATAGTTAGATTTCTTTCTGTCACCACATATTTGACTCCTTTCATCTCCCTACTCCCTGCCCCTTCCCCTCTGGTAACCACTAGTCTATTGTCCATGTCCATGAGTCTCTGTTTGTTTGTCCTGTTCATTTGTTGTTTTTAGGTTTATATCCCACATACAAGTGATATCATGTGGTTTTCAACTTCTTCTGCTTGGTTTATTTCGCTTGAGTTTTCTTTTGATTATTGTTAGCATGGTATCTCTTTCTCCATCCCTTTAATTTAATCTACTGGTGTCTTTATTTTTAAAGTAAGTTTTTTAAAGACAACATATAGTTCAGTCTTGTGTTTTTATCCATAGTGACAATCTTAGTCTTTTAATTTATGTATTTGCTATTTTCATTTTAAGTGATTTTTTATATTGTTGGATTATATTTACCGTATTTATAAACTGTCATATTTGTTGCACTTGTTCTTTATTTTCTTTTTATTTTTCCCTCTTTTTCTGCCTTCTGTGGTTTTTATTGAGCACTTTATATGATTCCATTTCTCTCCTCTCTTAACATCAACTATACTTCTTTTTAAAATAATTTAGTGGTTATTGTAGAGTTTACAACATATATTTACAACTAATCTAAATCCACTTTCAAATACGTTTATATTCATCATTCTCAATTCCTCTTTCCTGCTCTATAACATAGCTGTCGTTCACTTATCTTTATGCTGCAATCGCTTAATCCACTGTTA